>NW_028270149.1:63502557-63805390 GCF_037043375.1 Chiloscyllium plagiosum
ATAGCCCTTTGATTCCCAGAGTTGCAGTGTCTTCCATTTTCATCTGCACCCCTAGGTTTTAATTGTTTTAGCACAGGGAAAATCTAACCATTTGTTAATCCTAAATAGCATCAGGTTACCATGCTCTTGAAAGTCTTTCTGAAGCTGTATATCGGTCTCCAGCTCATTTATCTCCTGACTGATTCATATTTGAGGAACTATGTTGAAAATCAGAGATGACAGTGCTGGGGAATGAAATATGTATCATCATCTGTTGAGAGCAACCAACACTTTCAGGAGTAGCGTGACATAGGTCAAATATGACTATTTGCCACACTAACTTTATAATGGACTTGCCACTGAAAATCCTCTTCCATTTAACTTTGTACTAATACAATGTATGGAGCATGATACAAGTTCTTTGTATTGCTTTTTAGTCTGAGATTACAGATGGACCCTCAATGTTTGTTTTAATTTAGGACTGTATTGTTGTTTAGAGAAATGTCTACACCATTGAATGAGATTTGACTTGGACCTTGAGGATGAAGGGGCAATGCATTGGGCATAATCCAATAACTGTTCCCTGGTTGAACCACTGACAAAATATATAAATCACCTTCAACATCTTCAGATTTGATCAAAATTAGTTTCATTCAAATCACTTTTCATCAATCAAATTGTTCCATAATTGCTGCAATGATGTTTAAATTGTGGATTTTCACATGTAACAGAAAACAAGTTCTGAATAATAAGAAGGGCATATACCAATTCAACATAAATGAATAAAGTGACTCAGCATAAGTCTGCAATCTTCAGTTGTAGTATGAAATAGACAAAACTAATGTTGTTTGGGAACACAGGACATGTGATTGACTAACATTTTCCTCTTTCCCTGTCTGTTCAAATGATGGTTTGGGATACATTCCATTGCATTGGAAGACAAGCTACAATGGATAAAAATAATATACTCAATCGATGCAGCAGACTAGTGAAGACCCATGTCGAGTCATAGAGATGTACAGCATGGAAACAAACCCTTTGGTCAAACTCATCCATTTTGACCTGATTTCTAACCTAATCTAATCCCATTTGCCAGCACTTGGTCCATATCCCTCTGAACCCTTCCAAATGTCTTTTAAATGTTGTGCTTGCACCAGCCTCCACCACTTGCTCTGGCAGCTCATTCCACATACTAGAATAGTCTGGTTGTAATTTGCTATGTAATGGCAGTTATAATTGGCAGAGGTATACAAGTATCTTCTTGAATGGATTTTCAAGCTGCCACATTGTGAGTATGTGTGTTCACTGCCATAAGCACATTGCCTGAAAGATTCTTTACTTAGTACTGAAGCTACATTATTCTGTTCTTGAGAGGAAAAATATTGAACAATATTTGGAAATTCGAACAGAGGCATGGGAGCATATCAGTATTTGTTGAGGTAATCTCAGACACATGGACTAATTTCTTCTGATGGTTACACCCAGATAACAGAAGTTAGCCATGAATTTTCTACTCCCCAGCTTAGGTGCTTCTTAAAGTGAGTTCACAACTGAGTCAAAGCTATTCTTCATAGATTGCATAGACCAACAAAATGTTGCTTCCTGGATGCAGTCTTGGTTTGTCCTTACTGCAAAAATGCCACCTCACTTGACAGTTTCACCATTGTTTGACATCCAGACTGTCAAGTTAGCTTGTACAATCATAACAAGATAACAGCGTAAGTTTCCTAATGGTGGAAGTGTGCTTTCAATATTCTGTAGAAAGTCCATGCTCTCCCTTCAGATATCAGTCAAAATCAGAATTTTGTACAATCTCAACAGTTAGTCTGAACGTTTATCCCAAAGTAAAGATCTGCTGAGCCAGGAAGTCTGCAGTAAAATAAAATGTGAGAACCTATTATGAGTATATTATTACTGTTTGATTACAGCTATTTGCAAATCAATGTTTGACATTTTTCTCACTTTTACTTCTGCTAGTTTACCTCAGTTCTAACATCTTGAATTTAACAATTTTATCTAGCCCAAGATAAATAACTTTTAAGATATATTGAATCATTAAATAACAAATATGATACAATTATAATCAACATTTGATGTCGAGACCTTGCATGAGCAATTCATCAGCTGTTTAAAACATATCAGTCACTCCATTAGCTTCAGCTAACTGTCGTAAAAGCTCATTAGTTCCTTTTTTTCACCCCTGCAGGAGAGGAATTGTGAATGGATTGGAGTGGTACTTGCAGGAGGGAGCAGCATTTGTGTGCAGTGGGGTAGTTAGGAAAAGTGAAACAAATATTAATTTGTTTCTGTTGGTTTTAGGAAATTTGAACTAATCAAAAAATCTTTGCAGATTGTTGGTGCTTTATATGTGGCATGCCCAGCATATCCAGCTGGTTGTTTGATGAGAATGGGATCGGTATGCTATGCAAAACATTGTATTTTAATCCTGCTAAAGACAAAGTTGTTCCATGCTGATGTGTGACTTTAAGGCTATACACAACAATTGCTGAGCCAACTTCAGGTTATGTATACAAAAACAGGAAATGCTGGAAAAATTCAGCAGGTCTGACAAGGTTTGTAGAGAGAAATCAGAGTTAATGTTTCGGGTCCAGTGACTCTTTTCCAGAACTGTTGGTAGCTAGGAAAAAACTGTTTTTGGTGCAGAAGCTAGAGTAGGGGAAGGAGGTATGGAGTTAATGATAGGTAGAGATAGAGCCCAAAGAGAGAGAAGGACAGTTGAACAGACAAAGGAATGTGTAATGGTCAGCCTAGGGGAATAAAGAGCTACTAATGGGGACTTTTAGGGGAAAACAATGGGCTGTGTTAGTAACCAGCTTCCCCGGTCCCCAACGCCTTATTTTCACCATGGACATCCAGTCCCTGTACACCTCCATCCCCCATCACGAAGGACTCAAAGCCCTCCGCTTCTTTCTTTCCCGCCGTACCGACCAGTACCCTTCCACTGACACCCTCCTTCGACTGACTGAACTGGTCCTCACCCTGAACAACTTCTCTTTCCAATCCTCCCACTTCCTCCAAACGAAAGGAGTAGCCATGGGCACCCGCATGGGCCCCAGCTATGCCAGCCTCTTCGTAGGATATGTGGAACAATCCATCTTCCGCAACTACACTGGCCCCACCCCCCACCTTTTCCTCCGCTACATCGATGACTGTATCGGCGCCGCCTCGTGCTCCCACGAGGAAGTTGAACAGTTCATCCACTTCACCAACACCTTCCACCCCGACCTCAAATTCACCTGGACAGTCTCAGATTCCTCCCTCCCCTTCCTCGACCTTTCTATTTCTATCTCAGGCGACCGAATCAACACGGACATCTACTACAAACCGACCGACTCCCACAGCTACCTGGACTACACCTCCTCCCATCCTGCCCCCTGTAAGAACGCCATCCCATTCTCCCAATTCCTTCGACTCCGCCGCATCTGCTCCCAGGAGGACCAGTTCCAAAAACGCACAACCCAGATGGCCTCCTTCTTCAAGGACCGCAATTTCCCCCCCGACGTGGTCGACGTTGCCCTCCACCGCATCTCTTCCACTTCCCGCTCCTCCGCCCTTGAACCCCGCCCCTCCAACCGCCACCAGGACAGAACCCCACTGGTCCTCACCTACCACCCCACCAATCTCCATGTACAGCGCATCATCCGCCGTCATTTCCGCTACCTCCAAACGGACCCCACCACCAAGGATATATTTCCCTCCCCTCCCCTATCAGCATTCCGTAAAGACCACTCCCTCCGTGACTCCCTCGTCAGATCCACACCCCCCACCAACCCAACCTCCACTCCCGGCACCTTCCCCTGCAACCGCAGGAGGTGCAAGACTTGCGCCCACACCTCCCCCCTCACCTCCCTCCAAGGCCCCAAAGGAAACTTCCATATCCGCCACAGATTCACCTGCACCTCCACACATATCATCTATTGCATCCTCTATATTGGGGAGACAGGCCGGCTACTTGCAGAGCGTTTCAGAGAACACCTCTGGGACACCCGGACCAACCAACCCAACCACCCTGTAGCTCAACATTTCAATTCCCCCTCCCACTCCACCAAGGATATGCAGGTCTTTGGACTCCTCCATCGTCAGACCACAACAAAACGACGGTTGGAGGAAGAACGCCTCATCTTCCGGCTAGGAACCCTCCAACCACAAGGGATGAACTCGGATTTCACCAGTTTCCTCATTTCCCCTCCCGCCACCCTGTCTCAGTCAAATCCATCAAATTCAGCACCGCCTTCCTAACCTGAGATCTTCTTCCCGACCTCTCCGCCCCCACCCCAGTCTGACCTATCACCCTCACCTTGACCTCTTTCCACCTATCACATTTCCGACGCCCCTCCCCCAAGTCCCTCCTCCCTACCTTTTATCTTAGCCTGCTGGACAAACTTTCCCCATTCCTGAAGAAGGGCTTATGCCCGAAACGTCGATTCTCCTGTTCCCTGGATGCTGCCTGACCTGCTGCGCTTTTCCAGCAACATTTCCAGCTCCTGTGTTAATAACCATCCATGTGATGATAACGCCTGGTGTGTGGGGGTTGGGGTAAGGACATGGGAAAAGGTGCCTCAAGCCCTAAAATTGCTGAACTCAATATTGAGTCCAGAAGGTTATAGTGTTCCCAACCTGTTCTTCCAGCTGATGCTGAGCTTCGCTGGAGCACTGCAGCAAGCCTGAGAAAGGGATGCCCCTTACTACATTCCCTGTATACTCATGACTGTGTGGTCAAATTTCATTCGAGCTCCATCTACAAGTTCACTGATGACACCAACATTGTCTGCAGCTCAAACAATACCAAGATAGAATATAGGAAAGAGATAGAGTGCTTGGTAGCATGGTGTAAAAATAATAATCTCTCTGTCAACGTCGGCAAAATGGAAGAGCCGGTCGTTGACTTCAGGAAGCAAGGTGGAGGGCACAGCTTTATCCACATCAATGGAACTGAGGTGGTGATGGTTGAGAGAGTCAAGTTTTTCAGAGTGACGATCACCAACAACCTTCTTGGTCCATCCACACTCATGCTGCAGTCAAGAAGGTGTAACAGTGTCTTTATCTCCTCAGGAGCCTAAGGAAATTCACCATGTTTGTAAAGATTCTGAGCAATTTTTATGGATGCACCATTGAAAGCATTCCATCTGGATGCATCACAGTTTGGTATGGCATATACTCTGTCCAGGACTGTAGGATTCTACAGAGCATTGCAAACATAGCCCAGTCCATCACGCAAACCAACATTCAATCCATTGACTCCATCTATACTGATCACTGCCAAGATTAGAGTGCTGCTGGAAAAGCACAGCAGGTCAGACAGCATCCACGGAACAGGAAAATCAACATTTTGTGCAAAAGCCCTTCATCAGGAATCATATTTTCCTGCTCCTTAAATGCTGCCTGACCTGCTGTGTTTTTCCATTACCACTCTAACCTTGACTCTAATCTCCAGCATTTGCAGTACTAACCTCTGCCTATACTGACCACTGCCTCAGAAAGGCACCAATATGATCAAAGACCCCTCCCACCCTGGTTATAATCTCTTTCAACTTCATTTTCCTAATTATGTAAATACTGACTACTTCTGACACAGTGATTGGTCAGTTAGAAATCAGACCACCTTAGTTTTTGTTATTTTACAACAATACATCAATGGAGTGCACAATGCATTATTGCTGTAACTATTCATTTACAATGACTGAATTAAAAAGGTTGCCAGTGATGGATGAGTATCCTAAGGTTTCATACCAGTATGAAGGTGCTGAATGTGGCAGGACTGTGGGGCTTATCCTAGAGTAAGGAAGCACTGTAGAAACCTACATGCCTCGGCTCTATGAAGCTGAATCTGGGAGTGTGGGAAAGGTGATCCTGAAATTTGTAAGCATTGGTATGGGTTCTGCTGCTTACTGAGAAGATCTGGTATTCACCTATTTTTTCCTAATTAACCTGTTCAGAGATGTTATTACACATCTCTGGGCTGGGTAGGACTTGAACTTAGTCTCTGAGTCCAGGTGTAAAGACACTACCACTGCAGAGTCCCTCATGATCTGGCATTCATTTATCACCAAACACCAAGTAAGGTTTCACAATTCATTCTTGTTCCAGTCAGGAGAAAACAAATTGTCAAGTTCCCAAGTGAGGTAGAATAAACTGGTTCTGCATCTTTATTTACCCCTCAGTTGACTGCAACAAAGTTAATTTTCAGAGATCCCTTCCCATTTGGATAACCTTCTCCCAGATCCAAATGAATTTATGTTTTAAAAGGTGCCAATTTAATCAGGAATTTTTGTAAATTAACAAAGAGTGAGTTTATTAATTCTAAATACAGGAAGAATTAAGAATACAACACACATGCACACAGATTAGAAATAAGAGGCGAGTCCAAAAGATAAAAGTTTAAAATAATATATGTTCTGTCCCTGAATTGTTAGCAAAGAGCAGATTATTGAACATTATGGCAATTCAGTGGAGGTTATGAGCAGCATTGTTGTCGGTATTAATACAATTTTCTTTGAAATTCTGAAGAAGGGTCACTGGACCTGAAACATTAATTTTGCTTCCTCTCTACAGATGCTGTCAGACCTGCTGAGTTTTCCCAGCAGTTTCTGTTTTTGTTTCTCATTTCCAGCATCCACAGTTCATTTTTTGTCCTTTATGATTCTTGGTTCTGTAGATTGTTTGAAGTTCCTTTATCTTGATTTCTCTTTTAACTGGTTTGCAGCACACAGAGTGAGATGTGTTGGTGACTTTGGTGTTAGAATGCTTTCCCTTCCAGGGTGAATCAAAACATCCAAGTTCCCTTTAAATGTCTGTGACATTGCTTGGCTTTCAGATTTCTCTTTTATTTGTTTTTTTTCTCAAAACCTGTATTCCCTTTCTCTGTCAAATCATGGCTGTCACTTTCTGTTCTTCTTATCCATCCACCATTTCCTTGCCTCTCTTCTTCCCCTCTCTCTCCATCATTTTCTTTCTCTATATATTTATTTTGCTATCTCCTTCTCACACTTGCTCTCATTTTCTTTCATCTGCTCCAGTTTTATTATTGGAAAAAATATAACCTTCAAATTCTCTTATGAGTTTCATATTTTATTGTTTCCATTCTTCTCAGGGTTTTATTAATAGATGTACACTTATCTCATAATATTGCAGGTTTTTGTTCCATTGAGAATGCAGGCTGTGACTGAAAAAGGAAGCACTCTTGACTGCATGTAAAGACAGTATGTGGAGAGATGGAAACAAAAACAAAAATTGCTGGAAAAACTCAGCAGATCTGGCAGCATCTGGAGACAGAAAGCAGAGTTAACATTCTGGAAACGTATCACTGGGCCTGAAATATTAAATACTTTCTCTCTTCCCCAACACCCACTTGTGGTTCATAATACTACTGTGTTGGTGTGCCATCCAATCATGTTAAGTTAAAGGCAGTCTCTAATACCAGTGCAGGCCCTGCTCAGGGTCAGTCAGACTGAGGATGTTCTCAACACAAGGGGTGAGAAACCATACGGCAAATAGCATACCATCTGCCTTGACTCTTGATGCCCTATTACGGGCTGCTTTCCTCTTGGAATGAGAGCGATTATGGAAGATGAAAGTGGATGGCACAATTATTGATGTTGGTGTCGGTGGAAAGATTTTCTGAGCAAGGGAGTAGGCAGCATACAGGTTGTGCACGATCAGTAGTGTCACAGTTTGCAGTGGGTGAAGATGCTGCAGGCAGTAAGTGAGAGTGGTAGGACATCAGCCTTAGGAGGATTTGCAATGTAGCAGAGACAGTGAGTGTGAGATATTGCAGAGCAGATTATGGTACTTAGCCAGAGTGGAGAAGTTCATTGACCTGGGCAATTCCTTCAGACAGCTAAGATGACTTCAACTTGGGTGGCAACTTTTGACCTGACTGGCATTGTTGGTGTTGTGGCCTCCATTGCTAGTCCTGAGCAGAATGAGTCTGTTTATGCACCAATCCATCTAACAGGAGCACTAAGTCCCTGCCCACAAAGCAATGTGCTATTTCCTCTGTTTCTGCCCTATATGAGGTGAATTTCAGATACTCAAATTGCTTGTCTGGTTGCATAGTGACCTTTTAAGTATCTTCCTGGCACCAGAGATGCAGGTCAATTCCAGAATCTCCATTGAGTGGTGAGTTTTGTCTCAGAATGGCACGTGGTAAGATGGGTGAAATATTCACCATAAGGGCTAAAATACCGTTTGAAGTGACGAGTTTGGTAAGATACAGTGAGAACCCACTCAGCCTCGTGGTGAGAATCACTTTGCCAAATGCGACTTGATTTGCACTTACCCCAAAAATGTAAGAATCAGCCCCTTATTTCTCTCTTCAAAGATGCTGCCAAGCATGCTGAATTTCTCCAGCATTTTGTTCTTATTTCATTATGAAATGAAAATTGGTGTCTAATATAATATAGCCTACTGTGTTGTAATTATGTAACCACAAAACAACAGGAAGTACATGAGAACACATTGAACAGTCTACTCCTGCTAATGACATAAAATCAAGATTTGTGGGAAACAGTTAAGGACTGTAAAAAGCTTTGGAAAGACTTTGAGGAGACTAGAGTGGACAGACAGGTGCCATTTGGAACTTAATATTGATATTTCTCAGATAATGGGTAGAGATTTTGCTTTGGGAATACTTGCAACCAGCATGGAAACGGTGCTTAAAATTATTCTAAAATTTCTGAATTGAATTTAGTCCAGGCTTTCAACTCAAAAGGAGATGTAAATTTCCAAAAACAAAATCTTCCAATTGGATTTGGGAATGCAGTTGAGAAACAATGTATTAGAAGTATTCAGTGGTGTAATTAAGAGCAATAACCTGCTACAGTTTTATTAATACAGCTGAAAATGCGTTTCTCACAAAAGACTAAACAAATTTAATCAAAATGTCTGCTCCACCACCTTTGAGCAATTGAAATTTGAAATAAAAAGAAGTAACTTCAAAAATTACATAGAACGATTTCCATGTTCATTGATATACATTTGGCAATGCCAGGAACTCTGGTTTCATCCCAACCTCGGGTGATTGTCTTTGTGGAGTTTGCGCATTCTCCCTGTGTCTGTATGGGTTTCTGCTAGGTACTCCGGTTTCCTCCCATAATCTTAAAATGTGCAGGTTAGGTGAGGCATTCATGATAAATGTGGGGTTACAGGGATAGGATAGGGTATGACACTGAGCGGGATTCTCTTTGGAGGGTTGGTGTAAACTTGTTGGGCTGAATAGCCTGCTTCCACACTGTAGGAATTCTATGACCCAGCTTGTTAGTATATTTTTCAAATATTTAGAATCTTTAAAAACAAACCTGGTATTTACTGGGGCCTACAAAAAAGTTCATTCCTGGAGCCTTGTCAGAAGTCTCCACAGCAGGTAAAGATTGCAAGTTTACCACGGTTACTGATTTAACCTGAGAGCAAGACCATTCTAATAATTGAAACTGCCGTTTAGTATGAAGTTTTTGAAACTGGTGCAAAAGATTACAACTAGGAGAAAGTGAGGACTGCAGATGCTGGAGATCAGAGCTGAAAAATGTGTTGCTGGAAAAGTGCAGCAAGTCAGGCAGCATCCAAGGAGCAGGAGAATTAGCGTTTTGGGCATAAGCTGAAGAAGGGCTTATGCCCGAAACGTCGATTCTCCTGCTCCTTGGATGCTGCCTGACCTGCTGCGCTTTTACAGCAACACATTTTTCAGCAAAAGATTACAACGTTTGATTTGCATTGAGTGCAGCTCATATTTGAATCCTGTGGTGTTTTGTAGTGGTTTGGCCATCTTTGGGCAAAATAAAATGTGGGACATATGAGTACAACCTTATGGAAACTCTTCCCAAGTATGTTTTGGAAGAAAACAAAGATAGGAAGGATATGGCAGACCCAGCAAAGCAATTTGTTCAAATACATAATTCCCTGGTCACCTGAATACATATAAATAAAGCTCAATAAAATTTGGGCTTTATAATCAAAGGGTAAAGCAATGATGAACATATACACAGCATTGTTGAGGGCAGAGTTAGAATACTCTGCGCAGTTTTGGACACCCCATTATGAGAAAACACTTGAAAACTATATGTGTGTACAGTGTAGATTGAATTTTTCATTCATGGGATATGGGTGTCATTGGCTAGGCCAGCCATCCCTAACTGGTTAATGGACAGTTCAGAGTCAACCACTTCACTATGAATTTGGAGTGACATGTAGATTAGATCAGGTAAAGGTGGCAGATTTTCTTTCCAAAATAACATTAGTGAACCAGGTTGGTTTTAAGACAATCAGCATTAGTAGTTGCAGCTTTTCTCATTGAATTAAAATTTGTCAGAGTCAGAGTCCAAAGCATGTCGCCAGATCTGACAACAGAATCTGTGTCGCCTTGACATATTTATGGGTTGGCAGTTACAACATCCCATTCAGGTGCCAAAGGGATCCTTGGAAACAAATAGTTGCATAAACTTTTAGACCAGTTGTTGCTTTGACAGTCAGCCACCCCTTCTGACCGCATGTCCCTCTCCAGTAGAATGCATAGTTTGGTGACTTTGTCCCAGGGTATCCTCAGTCTGTGGTGGTACTGTAAAATGGTATTGAAGATGATAGACTGAGTCTTCTGTTCCTTCTCCAGATCCTCAGGGATCTTCAGCTGTGACATCTTCACATGGAGGCTGGTTGACAGCCTTTTGCAGTTAGCGCTGGTCCTGCATTTACTGCCACATTTGTTCCTCCTCCATTTCAAATTTGAAAGAGATCTGTGTGATTTACAAGATTCTTTGTGATATCCTGATGGATCAAACCCATGAAATAGATAGACATTGTGAACTTTAACTCCAAACTTTTTGTTTTCAAAAGATGTTTGCTACAGCCAGAAAATGACTGCACATGTCAATCTTGTGATGTCCTATGTGAGGCCCTTGCAATATTCCACCCGTGGAATGCTAGGGAAACTTTGAATAGAGAGAGAAAAACACAACAGGAAGATATGACAAATGGGCTGACAATCTCCTTGCTGTCAGAAGGAAGTTACCTCTTGCAGATTTTTTTTGATTTTTGTGCTTTTGATCTCCCAGGAATATACAAAGAATGAACTAATAAACTGATTGCAACAGTTGTGTGTGAAATGTGCAGATTAGTGCATTGTGATGGTCATAGTTCTGAGAACGGCCCCTTAAACGTCATTGTGCTGGAGGTAAAGAAAAGGGATAAAAGAGCTTTGGTCACTCTGAAAGCTGCCAGATAGCCACTACCTCAAGAAATCAGCACCAAAGAGTTTCAATTAACCGACAAAACCGAGGACCTTTAAAGTTCCACTATTAAACAATTCAGAGACTCATCCAATTTATTATTTAACTTTTATCTTTCTGGATCCACCTATTATTTCTAATGTCTGTACATGTGTTGCATTACAATATCTTCTTGCTCTTTGTTATTAATAATCTTAAGTTGAAACTTTATTGCTGGAACAGCACAGCAGGTCAGGCAGCATCCAGGGAACAGGAGATTCGACGTTTCGGGCACAGGCCCTTCTTCAGGAATCAGAGTCCTGAAGAAGGGCCTGTGCCCGAAACGTCGAATCTCCTGTTCCCTGGATGCTGCCTGACCTGCTGTGCTGTTCCAGCAATAAAGTTTCAACTTATTAATAATCTCACTTGTTTTGTTATTTCGAGAAAGCATGGTTAAATTGGCACCTTTTATCTATGATGGAAAGGATCCTTCTAACACTTGATGTGAGAAATTGAGGTGGGTGAGATTAACGGGGGCAGAGGGAGGGAGGACAGACCACCTCTCCTCAACCGTGAGCTTAGGAATTTGAGGTACCGCCTTTTGAATCACAACAAATTGAGGAATATCCGTCAAGGACTGATCATAACAACATGCCAAGGCTCCAAATCTGCAACCTCTACCATTTGAAAAGACAAGGTTAGCAGATAAATGGGAATTTCACTATCAGCAAGCCCCCCTCCAAGTTGCACAATACCCTATTTTCAAACTATATTTTCATTCCTGCACTGTTGCCGAGATAAAATACTGAAACTCCCTTCTGAACAGCTCCCAGATGTTCTTGCAACACGTGGATTTCAGTGGTTCCAGAAGACAGCCCATCACCACTTTCTCAAGAGCAATACTGGGTGGGGATTAGATACTGGTCCAGCCAGTGACAACCACATCCCATCAGTGGGAAAAGAAGCAGTCTTTCACTTTGAAGTGCAAGGTTAATTAAATCTGAAAAATCTAACCTCAGGGACTGTTTTATAAATGTTCACTATCAAACAGGAGCTCCTCCATACATAAACAGGAGTACATAGTGATAAAAATGAAATCCTGACCATTAACTTCAGTGGACCGAAAATCCTGTTCAACGATTCTTCAGTTTCCTAATATGTGAAAGTCACTAGCTCACACTTACAATGTGTGGAACACATAATGTGATGAAATCACACTATTAAACTGTAACTTTGTTAAAGTTGCCCACCCTGTTGAATTAAGTAAGTGGGAAAGCCTTTGCAGTTGTATAGCATGACCTGACTTGTGGCTTCACATTGACTCAGACCCCATTTTTCAAATAAGTGTTGTTATGAATGTATTGCACCATGAACCAGCCTGAGGTATTATTCTCCTATTTCTTTTTGTGACCATGAGGAAATGTCACAATGCCACATTAAGCAGGATTCTGCAATGTTCTTTGCATTTGCAAGATGATTTTTCTTTTTTTTTGCTGGCTTCATGGCAAAAATGAGTTTTCATAAAACTGAAATATGTCATGCTTTTACTCTAAAAGCTCTAAATTATTGCAAATTGAAAATTAAATATTAAAAAGAATATATAATACCATAATAGATGTGGTGCCAATGTTCCATGTACAAATGAAAGGCATTAATGTGTGGTAATTGTCTGAGCATACTTCTTTAGTTGTAATAAAATATGTTCAGTGGCATCGGGTTGCAATTCCATGATCCTTTCTTCACCGTACACCTCAGAAGGTGGCGTTGAAAATAAAATAAACACTTTCTGTCAGATAATATGCTCTTGTAATGTAAATGCAGGTATAAGAATGAAAGAACTGTCGTACAATTCATTTTATGATCATCAGTTTTGAATGCAATGCAGATGATATGACAGTGGGTGATTTTACTATCAGTAAATACAGATTAAATTACTGGCAGATCCTCCTTTGAACTCTCGGGAAATCACTTAACATTAGTTTCTCTGTAACTGAAAGAATAGTTGTAATTTGTTGTAATTCAGTGCAACCTTCCTGAGATGGGGATGCATTGCTTTTAAATAATTTAGTTCTTCTACAAAGTGTCACACATGGTAACCTAATTATTGAAGATACAGATGTGAATCATGAACTGCATTGTCGTGATCCTTTTCATTCAAGAGCTCCAAAGTTGGAGTTGGATAAGGGGACTACTTTCAAATTTGTCCCAAACAACACACAAATTAATATCCTGTAGTGTCATTTTATTTCAAATTCCACTGTACCTCCATTCTACTTACAATTACCCTGCCAGCAGTTTTCCATTGCAGTGTGCTCCAGCTCTGCTGAACAATCAGAAACCAGCATTTATTGACAAGACATGTGCAGCTGAAGATCTTTTCTAAAACTGCTGGGCTTTGCTAGCTCTCTTTCATCTACGAAATATCTTATGAAAACATAGATCTTATTAACTTTACCTTGGGTTTCTGCCTTCCCGATTATTCAGCTCAGTTTAAACTTTATCGGGTCACTACACTCCTGCTTGAGTCTGATAGTTGAGTACTTGCCGTAGGCTGACACCGAATTCAGTGCTTTGAAAGTGTTGTTTTGGAAAAGATGCTATCCTTGAGGTAAAATGCTAAACTGTTTGTTGCTTCAGGTGAACATGAAAATTCCTACATCACTATTTCTAGAAAAAAAAAGGAACGTGTTCTCGAAAACTCTTAATTGTATATGTCACAATGAAACAAGCCTCACTGGCCTGACCATCATTTATTACCCATTCCTAATTGCACTTGCGAAGGTTGTGTGGAAATGACTTCTTGAACAAATGATACTGAACCACTACAGGAAACATTCACACTTCTGACCTTATAATTGAGGGAATTTCATTGATGAAACAACTGAGGGTGGTGGTTCTGCAGCACAGTGGAAGTAATATCTTGGGACTGAAATGATTCCAGCAACTACAACCATATACCTTTGTGCTAAGCATAACTCTAACCAATGGAGAATTTCACCTAATTCCTGTTGACTCCAATTTTGATAGGGCTCATTGATGCCATACTCTGTCGAATGCTGTTTTGACATCAAGAGCAGTCACTCTCATCCCATCTTTGAAGTTCAGCTTTTCTTCTACGTTTGGATCAAGGCAGTTTCTTCCTGGTTGGTGTATTGAGAATCCAAACTGAATGTCAGTGAGCAGGTGATTGCTAAACAAATGAAACTATTGATGTCCCATAGGAACATAGAAACAGGAGTCGGCCATTCAGCCCCTCAATCCATTTCCTCCATTCAATGAGATCATAACTGAGCTGTGACCTATTTCCATAGCCTTTGACCTATACATTTGCTTAACAAAGATTTATCTATCTCTGATTTAAAATTAACAACTATTAATTTTCACATCAGTTGTCATTTGTGGAAGAGTATTCCAAACTTCTATCCCTCTGTGTGGAAGTGCCTCCTAACATCTCTTCTGAATGGTCTGGCCCTAAGTTTAGTCTATGCCATCCAATTCCAGAATCTCCAACTAGTGGAAATGATTTATCTTCATCAAACTAGTCTTTTCCTGTTAATAACTTGAAGATTTTGATCAGATCACTCCTCAATCTTTTAAATTCTGAAGAAAGCAAGCCTAATTTATGTAATCTCTTCTCATAACTTAATCTAGACATCATTCTTGTAAAATAAAGGCAAAGAATTGCTGATGCTGGAAATCTGAATCCAAAATAGAAATAGCTGGAGACAGTCACAGGTCTGGCAGCATCTGTGGCGAGAAAGCAGAGTCAATGTTTCAATTTCAATCCAGTGATCCTGCTTCAGAACCATTCTTGTAAACCTACATTATATTCCCTCCAAGCCTTCCTAACATGTAATGCCCAGATCTGCTTACAGAACTCCAAATGGGCTCTAACTGGGTTTTGTATCACTTTCTCTTCCCCTTCTACAATCTTGGTGATGATTGAGAGGAGTCTGATGGGATATTAATCGACCAGGTTGGACTTGCTCTTACATTTCTTTGTGGACAGGATATACCTGGGCATTGTTTTCACATTGCTGGGTAAATATCAGTGTTGTACCTGTGCGGGATGAGCTTGGCTCATGGTGTGGCAAGTTCTGGAGCACAGGTCAGCAGTAATATTGCTGGAATGTTGTCAGGGTCCATAGCTTTGAAGTATCCACTGCTTCTGCAATTTCTTAATATTAAATTGACTGAATCAAACTAATTGAAGATTGGTATCTGTAATGTAAAGGACCTCAGAAGGAGGCCAAGGTGGATCGTACTTCTGGCTTATTTTTTGCAGTGATGTGCTGGACTTCCCCATAATTGACAATAGGGATATTGTTGAACTTCCTCCTCATGTTAATTGTTTAAATTGTCCATCACCTTCCATGTTGCAGAGCTGCAAATCTCAGATCTGGTACATTGATTATGGGATTGCTTAGCCCTGTATATTCCATGCTACTTTCACTGTTTGGAATCCAGATGGTCCTATGCTATAGCTTCAGCAGTTTGACAACACATTTGCTATTCCTGATGCTGTGCTGGCATGCCTTCCTTCACTCTTCATTGAAACGGGGTTGATGGCAATGGTAGAGATGGGCATATGTGGGGATGTATGGCTACAGAGTGTGGTGAGGCATAATTCTGCTGCTGTTGACCCACAGTGTCTCATGGATACCTAGATTTGAATTGTTAGATTTGTTAAAGGCTATCCCATTTAGCACAATGGTAGTACCACACATGAGTGATGGTATCCTCAATGTGAAGACACCGCGACAATGAACAGTGGTCACTCCAACCACTATTATCATGGACAGATGAATCTGTAACTGCTAAATGGTCCAATGGATTTTGACCTCTATTTGGTTCCCTGGACAACTGCTGCAGCAACTACAACCATATACCTTTGTGCTAAGCATAACTCTAACCAATGGAGAATTTCACCTAATTCCTGTTATATCAATCTAACAGCAAACTAACAGCAATCTAACAGCAAACTCATTTAAGACTCAACCATCTCAGTCAAATGTACTGCTGCCAAATCATTCTTGGTGATAGATACTGGAGTTCTGCAGCTTGGCTCATGGTGTGGCAAGTTCTGGAGCACAGGTCAGCAGTAATATTGCTGGAATATTACTGCTGACCTTTCTGTACCTTTCAACCCTCAGTATTTCTTCCAAGGAGTGTTCAATATGGAGAAGAATTGATTTATCAGCCAAGGTTGGGTAGCATGTGGTAATCATAAAGAGGTTTATTTGCCCATGTTTGACCTGATGCTATGAGTCTGCATGAGGATCAGCATCAATGCTAAGGATTTCCAAAGTCAACTCCCTCCCAAATGTGTACTACTTTGTTGCTAGGATCACAACAAAATTATTAGACTCCTCCCAGTAGTTTGGAAGATGTGGTAACATGCAAAATGTTTGGTATGGTTGACTGTGTAATAAGTAATTGTGAGTCCAAGTATTCAATGTATATGAAGATGTACTTGACCTGTTTGCAGACCACATCATGCTCCTCCAATGCCATTTAACATTTTCTTAACTGGGCAAGACTGCTTTCACCTGATTCTGTTGTTGACTACCTAATCACAATTAGGCAATGTCCTCCAATGACATTTCTTCCCATTCCCATATCATTTGGTCTGTTGTTCCCCCTATTCCTGGGCTGACTTCTGTTTCTAACATACATGCTGCCCCTTGGTGTCATCGTATAAAACTACTTAAATTTCCACATAGAGTCATAGAGTCACAGTGATATACAGCATGGAAACAGACCCGTTGGTCCAACTTGTCCATGTCGATCATATATCCTAATCTAATCGAAACTCATTTGCCAGCACTTGGCCCATATCCCTCCAAAACTTTTCTATTTAAACTCCCACCTAGATGCCTTTTAAATTGTACCAGTCTCCACCACTTCCTCTGACAGCCCATTCCACACACGCACCACTCTCTACATGGAAAAGTTACCCCTTAGGTCCCTCTTAAATCTCTCCCCTCTCACTCTAAACCTATGGTCTCTAGTTCTGGACCCCCCCTCCCCCCCACTCCAGGGAAAAGACCTGGTCTATTTACCCTATCCATGCCCTTCATGATGTTATAAACCTCTACATGGTCACCCCTCAGCCTCCAATGCTGCAGGGAAAATAGTGCCCACGTATTCAGCCTCTCCCTGTAGCTCAAATCCTCCAACCCTGGCAACATCCTCATAAATCTTTTCTGAACCCTTTCAAGTTTCACAACATCCTTCCGATAGGAAGGAGACCAGAATTGCACACAAAATTCCAAAAGTGGCCGAACCAATGTCCTGTACAGTTGCAACATGACCCCCCATTTCCTGTACTCGATGCTCTGACCAATAAATGAAAGCATATCAA
Source organism: Chiloscyllium plagiosum (assembly GCF_037043375.1). NCBI lineage: Eukaryota > Metazoa > Chordata > Chondrichthyes > Orectolobiformes > Hemiscylliidae > Chiloscyllium > Chiloscyllium plagiosum. The sequence goes on from NW_028270149.1 coordinate 63,520,117, forward strand.
ATGTCTTCTTATCTACCTGTGACTCCACTTTCAGGGAACTATAAACCTGTATGTATTGTGACAATGCCCATTTCAACTTCACCGTCACTATCTATTTTGATTTATTGTCCAAATTATCAGAGAACTTGCCTGATGCCCAATATTGGGTGAGCAGAAATTTTCTCCAATTAAATACCAGCGAAACTATGCTCCCCAGTCATCATTTTGACTTCGACTCACTCAGTACCATTACAATATTCCCCTCCAGTGGCAAATGTCCAAGGCTGAAGCAGACTCTTCAGACTTGACAGTGAGGTGAGCTTTGGACCACTCACCATCACTGGATCTGCTTGTCTCCACCTCCATAACGTTATCTAATTCCACACCTGCCACATTGTTCACCTGCTGTTACTCTCATTTCGTTCTTTGCTACCTTCTGACTTGAATATTCAGACATGCGCCTGGCCAACAGCCCACAATGTACCTTCTATGAAGTTTAAGTCATCCAAAACTCAGATGATAATAGCAAGTTCATATCAAGTGGCATTCACCCATCACATTTTTCACTGATTTAAACAGGCACATTCTTCTGTAATACCTTGATGCTATAATTATCAAACTTCTTTTCAAATCCCCCTGTGACCTTCGTCTCAATGTTTCTGTCATCTCTTCCAGCTCACTGTCCTCAAAGATATCTGGACTTCTCAAAATTTGTTCTCATTGAAGGCTATCGTTCAGCCACTTTAACCCCAAGCTTTGAAATACCCTTCATTGAACTCTGTGTCTTCTACTTCACTCTCCTTATGTGACTCAGTGTCATTTGTTATTTCAAAATTCTTTATGATTATTATCCCACTCTAATGGGTGCACCGACTACAGGAGTTTAAGATGGCCACTCACTGCCGCTTTTTCGAGGGTGACCAGGGATGGATGAACAATCTGGCCCAGCCAGCAACACCCATACCTAGTAAACAAATCTGTTTTAAAAATGATGTCTTATAATATTTTATTGCATTAAATCTGCCATATGCTGTAAATGAAAAAGTGCTGTAGAGACCTCTGATAATTCACTAGATAAATCCAAGTCTTATTTCTAATGTGCATCTTTCGGCTTGTAAAGTGGTTTGGGATTTCTTTTCACATTCTGAGTACTGTACAAATGTGAGTTGCTGGGGATATGTTTTTCTAACTCCAGCTGATTACAAATCAAGTTGCATCCCAGAAATGGAAGCTATTTGCCAAGTAATGTCAAGGCTGATTAAATGTTTAAGATGCAGTTAGCAGGTTGTTTTTTTTCACTATTTCGTGAAATACTATGTTGTTTTGAGACACACTTCTAGAATCTCTTTTCAGTTTTGTTTAAATGCAATGTTCAAAAGTGAAACGTAATGCATTATGTAGAAATAAGCTGTTAAATATTTGGAATCAGTAAGACTGTTGTTGCATTTCTAAATGTTAACATTGAGCCACAAATGCATTTGGGAGAAATCTTACATGTTGTAAACCCTAATGCTGCTGTGTAATCTCCTGTCTACACAGTAAGTGGTCAAATAGCAAATTATTATAATTAAAATGCAGAGTCATGGACACAAACAAAAACTAAACAGGCATTTAACCTACTTAATTCGCCCAGGAAGAGAACAAATCATAGCTTTGAACAAGTCATAGTCATTCCTCCGCCTCCGCCGTATCTGCTCCCAGGAGGACCAGTTCCATCACAGAACACACCAGATGGCCTCCTTCTTTAGAGACCGTAATTTCCCTTCCCACGTAGTTAAAGATGCCCTCCAACGCATCTCGTCCACATCCCGCACCTCCGCCCTCAGACCCCACCCCTCCAACCGTAACAAGGACAGAACGCCCCTGGTGCTCACCTTCCACCCTACCAACCTTCACATAAACCAAATCATCCACCGACATTTCCACCACCTCCAAAAAGACCCCACCACCAGGGATATATTTCCCTACCCACCCCTTTCCGCCTTCCGCAAAGACCGTTCCCTCCGTGACTACCTGGTCAGGTCCACGCCCCCCTACAACCCACCCTCCCATCCTGGCACCTTCCCCTGCCACCGCGGGAACTGTAAAACCTACGTCCACACCTCCTCCCTCACCTCTATCCAAGGCCCTAAAGGAGCCTTTCACATCTATCAAAGTTTTACCTGCACATCCACAAATATCATTTATTGTATCCATTGTTCCCGATGCGGTCTCCTCTACATTGGGGAGACTGGGCACCTCCTAGCAGAGCGCTTTAGGGAACATCTCCGGGACACTCACACCAATCAACCACACCGCCCCGTGGCCCAACATTTCAACTCCCCCTCCCACTCTGCCGAGGACATACAGGTCCTGGGCCTCCTTCACTGCCTCTCCCTCACCGCCAGACGCCTGGAGGAAGAACGCTCATCTTCCGCCTCAGAACACTTCAACCCCAGGGCATCAATGTGGACTTCAACAGTTTCCTCATTTCCCCTTCCCCCACCTCACCCTAGTTCCAAACTTCCAGCTCAGCACTCTCCCCATGACTTGTCCGGACTTGTCCTACCTGCCTATCTCCTTTTTCACCTATCCACTCCACCCTCTCCTCCCTGACCTATCACCTTCATCCCTTCCCTCCCTCACCTACTGTACTCTATGCTACTTTCTCTCCACTCCCACCCTCCTCTAGCTTATCTCTCCACCCTTGAGGCTCTCTGCCTTTATTCCTGATGAAGGGCTTTTGCCCGAAATGTCGATTTCGCTGCTCCTTGGATGCTGCCTGAATTGCTGTGCTCTTCCAGCACCACTAATCCAGATTCTGGTTTCCAGCATCTGCAGTCTTTGTTTTTACCTCCTAAGAGATAGTTGATAGCAAGTCGGTGTTCGTGATGTGCAGCACCCAGACAATTTAATACTTACGAACTTAAGTTGTGTGAAGGAAAGCTAATCAGAAGTATATTAAGTAAAACAAGCGTAGCTTTCAAAATCAAGCATCTGTTCTAGGTATGTGCACTATGCAACCAAGACAAATAAATAAATTGAAAGTGTTGCATCTAGCTGCAATATGTTCACTTAATATGAGATAAGTTGAAGAATTATAGAGAACAGTCTGCACTAGCTAAAGTAGTACTGTTTTAAACTTTGTCATTCTGGCTGGAATGAAAATAATTAAATGGATAGACCAAAGCTGAACGAGGGTGTGACATTCATTGCTTTGGATATCATTTTGAAAAGTTCATTATATGGTTTTCACGCAAAGGGTGGTGCTTGTATGGAACAAACTGCCAGGGGAATTAGTGGAGGCTGATACAATAACAACATTTAATAGGCATCTGGATGGGTACTCGAATACGAAGGCTTTAGAGGGATACAGGCCAAGTGCTGGCAAATGAGACTAGATTAATTTAGGATATCAGTCGGCATGGACAAGTTGGACTGAAAGGTCTGTTCCGGTGCTGTGCATCTCTGTGACTCTATGACATTGGCCATGATGCATTTGAGATGGTAGAAGTTGGCAAAATCAGAGGAGGATCTTTATTGAGTTCAGAGTTGGTATTGCTTTGGTGAGCTATGCTTAGTTTGCCTCAGTCACTGACACACTTATCACACACTCAACTTGAAAGAGATTACACAGTCTGATGCATATTAACATTATTTGAAGATGTTTCTTTGAGGAAGTCTTTTTAAATGTTATTTTTATTGGGCTCAAATAACAGTTTGCCAACTGACATTACAAACAAACTAAAGCAAGACAAAGGCTCACATAATTTTGTTTGATTAACAGCAACTAGCGCTGGTTCAGTTACAAGTTGGACCATAGAGACTGTTCCCCTGCTGTACATTTCTCTAACGCTATGACATTCAAATATTCCAATGGTGGCATTGAGGAGGCTTCTTAGGGTAAATAATAGTTGATATATGAGGAGGTGGAAGCAGCCGATAAAGAGGGCAAGATTGCCCTTTGGCAACACTAGGCTTGTAGTGTCAAATGGCCTACTCATAAAAATATATGTTAAGGTTCTGTGTATTAAAATTCTCTTCTACTCAATATCAATACCTGAATCAATAATAAAAAGTTGTTTCACAGGAATATTATCAAAATTACCTTAGTACAAGGCACATGTAGTGATATATTACAAAAGCACAATATTGAACGTATTGGAAATCTAAAGCAAAGGTAGAGACTGCTGGACATACTAAGACTTGAATTTTTGTGCAGATATGACACTGGAGGCATGAATCCAAAAGTCCTACTTCTGATTGCGGCACAGCCTTCCACTCACCTCTGCACCTACAAACCCTGGAGCTACTTCCAAAACCTTTTCAGGAACACTGGCCATAACTCCCATAAAACTTCCCATCCATTTGCCAGAATGAAAATCTGAACCTTTGGGGCACTTTTCTCATGTAAATTTGCAGCAAATATTCCAACTTTGCACTCCTGATAGAGGAGGAAGATTTCTGTTCAATGTCTCTGTCAACATTATTTGAAAGACAAATTGTTGCCATAAGTGGTTAACTGTTAACAAGATATTTATCGATGACCCCTCATCAAAACTGGGAAAAGTTGCAAATGTAATAGATCTTGCTCAAATATAAGGTTGAAGTTGGGAAGAAGAACAAAGGGTAGGTCTGTGCCAAGGTGTAAGGCATTAGAGATAAATAAAGCAGAGTTGATGGTGTAGGACTAACACAGTGGTAATTGAACAAATAAGTACAGAAAATACATTAAATGGTTTCTGGCAGACAATCAAGGACGCGGTGAGGATTACAATCCTGTCAGAGGAGATGTATTAACTATGCTTGAGTCGAATTACAAAAGTATGGGATATAAAGCATCCCAGCAGGAGACAAAGCAGGATACAGTACATGTACCTCAAACATATGATGATCTCATAAAATCCAAGGCAGTTGTTCACCCTGCTGCAAGTATTTCTATCAAGTAAAACATTGATATAATTGTACTTCTTTAATTTTAATGTACTGCACTCTTTGCTCACAATGTGGTCTACTCGTTAACCACAGATTTATTTGATGACTGCTTTCTAGAATAATTCTGTTTATTCTGCAGGCTTAAACCTGATCTTCTAGTCACCTTTTATGATACTGTTCTACCTTGCCCTTCTGCTGCCCTGGAATAAATCTTCTGTTTTAATCTTCAGCAGTATTTTGAAAAAGTTAAAAACATTTTTTTTGGTTTCATCTTTTGGTTAGGCATTTTACGAACTGGTAGACTACATGTTTGATTTCACTAATTTTAAACTGTTGCCTCTTCCCTAGGCTTTTGCTCTTTCTCATTGAATGTTTGTTCTACTCTCATTTTTCTTTTGTTTTTTCATTCTTTAATTAACCTTCTGCTATTCACACCTCCTTGAGACCCTGCTTTTGTTTCTTTGCCTGTTCCTTTACCAATCCCTTTGGCCTTGCACCACTAACTCTTTTGTCACTTAATACCTCTTGCTTGCTATCCTGTCACAAACCTTTTCTTTGGTTCTTTTTCCTACATTTTCCCCCTTCCAGTTTGAAACACTTTAGAGTTCTGACATTTCCCAGTGCCAAGGAAAGGTCACAGATCATTAAACCTAAAACCACTTCTGTCTCAACAGGTATTGCCTGAATGGCCAAATTTTTCCAGCATGTTTATCCTACTGCTTTTTTGAATTTTATCTTTAAAATATTTTGCACCCGTTCAATTGTATCAAGTAATGGTTCTGAAGGAATTAATGCTGAAGTTGAATTAACTCCACCAAATCTCATTATGCTACAAGTTTTCTTTGGTGCAGAAGATCGAGATCAGCTTAAGCTCCTGAGAGGAGTAGATGTATCCTGCACAGGTCCTAATAATCCCAAGTAATTTGGCTAGCAAGTTAATATAAGCTGTGTCCATTGCTACCATGCTATAAGCCACCTAGTTATGTAAGACAAATGGAGCTTCTGTTTGGACTAACCAGTGGTTTATCCTTTACCACTGTTAAGTAGACAGGACTTCAACTCAGCTTACAGTAAGGAAGATTGGTGATAGTGAATTACCCAAACCAGCAAATGACATGTACCACCACTGTAACTGTTTCGTAAGAGCTTTGCTAGGCAGTATTGAACTGTAAATGACTGTTGAATGATACCCCTGTGCTCTAGAACTTTGAGGCAGAAGGCAAATTGCCATGAAAGAATAAAACAGAGCTAATGCTGCTTCTTTCATACCAAGCAGTGGAAATACAGCAACTCCTCTCATAAACTTCTTATAAATTTTTAATTAAACACATAGGTCAGTGTCATTACTGAATCTTATCCTTTGAGTCTCCTTGAGAAGGATATTTTTCAAGGTTGAGTAATCTTTCATTTCATTGTTCTGAATGCTTAGGCTTTGTCTCTTGAAACCTCATGCCTTTGAAAATGTAGCTGGAGGAAACAAAACTGAACAAATTGACAATTGCCTGCAAGGAAGAGCTGTGTTTACCCTGTGGGAACGAGGATAATCCAATAGACCGGCAGAGTTTGAGTTCATCACTCTACCCCACTGTATGCTGCTGCTGATTGGTCAGCAGTGACGTAACCCCTTAAAGAGTCATAAGGTTGTGAAGCATGGAAACAGACCCTTCGGTCCAACTTGTCCATGCCGACCAGATATCCTAAATTAATTTAGTCCCATTTGCCAGCACTTGGCCCATATCCCTCTAAACCCTTTCTATTCAAGTACCCGTGCAGATGCCTTTTAAATGCTGTAATTGGACCAGCCTCTACCTCCTCTGGCAGCTCATTCCATTTGCACACCAGCCTCTGCATGAAAATGTTGCACCTTGGGTCCCTGTTAAATCTTTCCCTTCTCATCTTAAACCTATGCCCTGTAGTTTTGAACTCCCCTACTCTAGGAAAAAAGACATTGGCTATTCACCCTATCCATGCCCCTCATGATTTTATAAACCTTTATAAGGTCCCTTCCACCGCCCCCCCCCCCACCCCTCCACCCCTCCACCCCTCCACCCCCCCCCCCCCCCCCCCACCAGCCTCCGACGCTCCAGGGAAAATTTCAATAATATTTTAAAAATTGCAAGATATTTTGTTCTGATAGTTAATTGTAGAAGACATATTGAGTTAAAGCTCCTGTGTTGAATTGGTACAGACACGAAGAACAGTGAGCAGCTTGATTCATGTTCATTACGCAGAAAAAGCAGCCAGGAGATTTGGTGAGCATTATTATTAAAAGTTGGTTGTACAAAAGGTCGAGTATTCATTCTTATAACACATTCTTTACGGAATGAAATTGAGGAAAGTATTTTGCACCTGGTTCTTCTGTGACTGTTAGTTTAGGAGATTAAGGCTTCCCTCAAGGCTAATTTCCCAAATATATTGATGAAATGCTTTCTGAGAAAAGCATAAAAAAAACCTTGAACCTCAAAGCATTGCCTGAGTAATCCCTTATTGAGTGAATGTATTCGTTAAGCCATGTAAGCCACGGTTGATCTCTAGTTCCGACTAATCCCAATTGGAATAGTAATAGGTATTCTATCACTCCCGGAAGTACCTGCATTGCCCTTCCTTACACATCACATCCTGCAAGGACTCAATTCATTTCTCCCAATTTCTCTGTCTCAAGTTATCCAATGGTGCCAACTTTCCGAATTAAATATCTGACATGTCCTCAATTTTCGGCAACCGAGGATTCTCTCCCTGCTACATCTCCCTCATCCCAAAATCAGTGGAGTGGGATCAAGAGATAAAATGGACACACTGTAGAAATATTTTGTGGAGCACCTCCAATTACTCAAGCAAGTCCCTGATGTTCCAGTCCTTCGTCATTTCAATGTACCATCCCATGCTCATGTTTCTGTCCTGTAGTGTTCTAACGAAGCCCAACTCAAGTTGGATTAGTGTTGCCTCCATTTTTAGAGTCATAGAGTCATAGAGATGTACAGTATGGAAACAGACCCTTCGGTCCAACTCATCCTTGCCAACCAGATATCCCAACCCAATCTAGTCCCACCTGCCAGCACCTGACCCATATCCCTCCAAACCCTTCCTATTCATATACCCATCCAAATGCCTCTTAAATGTTGCAATTGTACCAGCCTCCACCATTTCCTCTGGCAGCTCATTCCATACATGTACCACCCTCTGCATAAAAACGTTGCCCCTTAGGTCGCTTTTATATCTTTCCCCTCTCACCCTAAACCTATGCCCTCTAGTTCTGGACTCCCCGACCCCAGGGAAAAGACTTTGCCTATTTACCCTATCCATGCCCCTTATAATTTTGTAAACCTTTATAACGTCATCCCTCAGCCTCTAATGTTCCAGGGAAAACAGCCCTAGCCTGTTTAGCCTCTCCCTATAGCTCAAATCCCCCAACCCTGGCAACATTCTTGTAAATCTTTTTTAAACCCTTTCAAGTTTCACAACATCTTTCTAATAGGAAGGAGACTAGAATTGGACCCAATTTTGCAACAGTGGCCTAACCAATGTCCTGTACAGCCGCAACATGACCTCCCAACTCATGTACTCAATACTCTGACCAATAAAGGAAAGCATACCAAACGCCTTCTTCACTAACCTATCTACTTGCGACTCCAGTTTCAAGGAGCTATGAACCTGCACTCCAAGGTCTCTTTGTTCAGCAACACTCCCTAAGACTTTACCATTAAGTGTATAAGTCCTGCTAAGATTTGCTTTCCCAAAATGCAGCACCTCGCATTTATCTGAATTAAACTCCAGCTGCCATTTCGCAGCCCATTGGCCTCTCTGGACAAGATCCTGTTGTCATCTGAGATAACCCTCTTCGCTGTCCACTACACCTCCAATTTTGGTGTCATCTGCAAACTTACTAACTGTACCTCTTATGCTTGCATCCAAATCATTAATGTAAATGACAAAAAGTAGAGGACCCAACACTAATCCTTGTGGCACTCCACTGGTCACAGGCCTCCAGTCTGAAAAACAACCCTCCACCACCACCCTCTGTCTTCTACCTTTGAGCCAGTTCTGTTTCCAAATGGCAGCTCTCACTGTATTTCATGAGATCTAACAACCTTGTCGAACGCCTTTCTGAAGTCCATATAGAAATCATCTACCGCTCTGCCCTCATCAATCCTCTTTGTTATCTCCTCAAAAATCTCAATCAAGTTTGTGAGACATGATTTCCCATGCACAAAACAATGTTGTCTATCCCTAATAGTCCTTGCCTTTCCAACAACTTATCCACCACCGACATCAGGCTCACTGGTCTATAGCTCCCTCGCTTGTTCTTACCACCTTTCTTAAACAGTGGCACCACGGTAGCCAACCTCCAATCTTCCGGCACCTCACCTGTGACTATCAATGATACAAATATCTCAGCAAGGGGCTCAGTAATCACTTCTCTAGCTTCCCACAGAGTTCTAGAGTACACCTGACCAGGTCCTGGGGATTTATCCATTTTTATGCGTTTCAAGACATGCAGCACTTCCTCCTCTGTAATATGGACATTTTGCAGGATGTCACCATCTATTTCCCTACAGTCTATATCTTCGATATCCTTTTCCACAGTAAATACTGATGCAAAATGCTCAGTATCTCCCCCATTTTCTGCAGCTCCACACAAAGGCCGCCTTGCTGATCTTTGAGGGGCCCTATTCTCTCCCTAGTTGCCATTTGTCCTTAATGTATTTGTAAAAACTCTTTGGATTCCCCTTAATTCTATTGCCAAAGCTATCTCATGTCCCCTTTTTGCCCTCCTGATTTTCCTCTTAAGTATACTCCTACTGCCTTTATACTCTTCTAAGGATTCACTCGATCTATCAAGTCTATACCTTACATATGCTTCCTTCTTTTTCTTAATCAAACCCTCAATTTCTTTAGTCATCCAGCATTCCCTATACCTACTCGCCTTTTCCTTCATCTTAACAGGAATATACTTTCTCTGGATTCTTGTTATCTCATTATCCCATTTTCTAGCCGTCCCTTTACCCGCGAATATCTGCCCCAATCAGCTTTCGAAAGTTCTTGCCTAATACGGTCAAAATTGGTCTTTCTCCAATTTAGAACTTCAACATTTAGATCTGGTCTTTCCTTTTCCATCACTATTTTAAAACTAATAGAATTATGGTCGCTGGCCCCAAAGTGCTCCCCCACTGACACCTCAGTCACCTGCAATGCCTTATTTCTCAAGAGTCGGCCAAGCTTTGCACCTTCTCTAGTAGTTACATCCACATACTGAATCAGAAAATTGTCTTGTACACACTTAACAAATTCCTCTCCATCCAAGCCATTAACACTATGGCAGTCCCAGTCTATGTTTGGAAAGTTAAAATCCCCTACTATAACCACCCTATTTTTCTTACAGATAGCTGAGATCTCCTTACAAGTATGTTTCTCAATTTCCCTCTGACTATTAGTGGGTGTATAATACAATCCCAATAAGGTTATCATCCGTTTCTTATTTCTCAGTTCCACCCAAATAACTTCCCTGGATGTATTTCTGGGAATATCCTCCCTCAGCACAGCTGTAAACTATCCCTTATCAAAAATGCCACTCCCCCTCCTCTCTTGCCTCCCTTTCTATCCTTCCTGTAGCCTTTGTATCCTGGAACATTAAGCTGCCAGTGCTGCTCATTCCTGAGCCATGTTTCTGTAATTGCTATGATATCCCAGTCCCATGTTCCTAACCATGCCCTGAGTTCATCTGCCTTCCCTGTTTAGGCCCCTTGCATTGAAATAAATGCAGTTTAATTTATTAGTCCTACCTTGTCCCTGCCTGCCCTGACTGTTTGACTCTGTTCTGTTCTCAACTGTACTAGTCTCAGATTGATCTCTTTCCTCACTATCTCCCTGAGTCCCACCTTACTAGTTTAAATCCTCCAGAACAGCTCTAGCAAATCCCCCTATCAGTATATTAGTCCCCTTCCAATTTCGGTTCAATCCCTCCTTATTGTACAGGTCACTTCTACACCAAAAGAGATTCCAATGATCCAAAAATGTGAATCCTTCCCCCATATACCAGCTCCTTAGCCATGCATTCATCTGCTCTATTCTCCTATTCTTGCTCTCAATAGCTCGTAGCACCGGGAGTAATCCAGATATTACTACTCTCAAGGTCCTCCTTTTTAAATTTCTGCCTAACTCACTGTAATCTCCCTTCAGAATCTCAACCTCTTCCCTTCCTATGTCGTTGGTTCCAATATCGACAATGACCTCTTGCTGGCCCCTCTCCCCCATGAGAACATTCTCCATCTTGTCTGAGACAGCTTTGATCCTGGCACCAGGGAAGCAACACACCATTCTACTTTTTTGCTGCTGGCCACAGAAACGTCTGTCTGTACATCAAACTAGAGAATCCCCTAACACATAGATCTCTTGGAACCCGACGTACCCCTCGTTGCATTAGAGCCAGCCTCCAGGCTGTTCGTGCTACATTCCCCTGAGAATCCATTACCCCCTACATTTTCCAAAACAGTGCTCTCTCTCTCCTCACCATGTGCTTCCTTTGTCTGTTCTTCTCCCTTTTAAAGCTGATGTAGTTTCGACTTTTTTTTCCAAAGTTCCAAAACAATCCAACTGCATACGGAACAGTAATTGCTGCTCCTGCAATTCGAGGAAATCACCTCCAGAACCTAAAATACCTCAAAAAAGGAACAGCTGTTACAGCCAGAAATTTTTCCCATCCTCCATCTTGGATTACCCAGAATCCTCTTTCTTTCTGCATATTACAGCATTCTGGACTCAATATTGAATGCAATCACGGCAGACTATGATCTCTGCCCTCCATTCTGTTTTTCCTTGGTCTATCTTTCTGTTCCACCTGCAGCTTCCAAACCTGAACCATCACTTCAACAGCACAAAGCCATCTCTTTGCAGTTCGAAACAAGAGTTTTACTTGACTCAAATTTTTAACACTGTTTCTTTCCATAGCTGCTGCCTGACCTTCTGAGTTTCTCCAGCACATTTTTTAAAAAAATTATTGAAGTAGATAGGGCTTGTGCCAAGATTATTGGAATAAAACATTGAACTGACTCTCCACTCCTTATTATTATTTAGTCACCATTGCTGGAAGTATGTGTGTCTGAAGGTTTGATAAGAACCTGGCTTGATGTTAATGTCTTCTTCTGTTAGTGACTCATCTGGCATGAATTATGGGTGTTTGTTCAGCAAACATGTTAATGGTGTCAATTAAAATAAGTTTATACAAATGGAAGGCATTGATCAGAAGGTTACTTGAGCATATAAGAAAAGAAACATTTGTGTCACCAAATAACGAGATGCTTCCTAATATGAGAGGTGAGTGGAGTCAAGAGATAAATAACTAGAACAGTTAACTCTGTGATTAGAGCAATTCCAATTTAAGAGTGGCTTTAGATTCTTCTTTCTTCAACTGGCTACCTAGAAAATAACATCCAGAGTGCCTGCTATTCTTGGAAACATTTCCAGAATTGATGTATCCAAATGCGGAGCAGTCCAAAAAACAGATGAAGATTATGGGTAAAAAAAACTACCTGAAGTTTAGAAAAAGGAACATGCGCTTCAGTTATTAAAAGATAATCTTAAGGAGGTTTTGTTATTCAATATAAAAATCTGCTTCATTTGAACTACAGTTTAATTCAAATTAAAATTGGTTATTTTAAGTGCTTAATCCAGAGGGATAACTTGACATTCAAATTTTTTAAAGTGCACACCATTTAGAAGCTCTGGGCTGCTGCAATTTGAATCACATGCTCAAAACCTGAGACATATTCCACTACAGAATGTTTAGAATGATTCACAAATAAAACAGGCTCACATAATCCACTCCAGGAAACCATATCACCCAAAAGATGTAATGCACTGGAAGTACATGGGAAAATTCAAAAAACGATAACTCCTTATGTGAAGATTTAATAGCTAATTATATGTCCTTTAATATCCCTTTACCTCTAATTTATTACACAAATCCAAAATTACTGTAGTTAATTGTTAAATTTTTAAAGCTGCTTAAGTCCAGTTTTTATTTTACATGCCGAGCTTGTGCAGCTGTCTTCCAGGATGACATATTGATAGAATGTACCTTTGTTATTCAAATGCTATGCTTGGCATTCCCACCCTTTGCTAAGTAAAAAGCCAGATTGACGGCATGTGGAAGGTGAGACAATGAGTTAGATTCTAAACACAGATATTGATTTTGTGGTGTTTTCTAACAGGTGTAGGAACTTGCATTTATATAGTGCCTTTCACAATAATGTTATCGTCCTGAAGTTCCACACAATTCGTAAAATATGTTGTACTGTTATCATTATTGTCACAAGGAGCTATCAAGCATTCATGAAATAAATAATTAGATAATCTGAGGAATCTAGAACATTGGGTACATACTCAAAATAATGGGTTTATCATTTAGAACCAAGACTAGGATAAACATATTCACCTATTATTCTATCCTAGAGAGCTATGATATTCATTTATTGACTATATTCAGTCAGAGATCGAGTAATGTTTGGGGACCAGGGGAATTAGAGGATATGTGGACAGTGGAGAAGGTGGAATTGAGGTTCAAAATCAACCATAGACTTGGAAAATTGTGGAACAGCCTCAAAGGGCAAAATGAGCAATTCCAGTTCCTGTTTTTAATTTGGATATGTTCCTGCTTTAGTGATTGTTGCAGTCAAAGTATTGGCTCAGGTAACAGGAGAACTTCACTGATGGTTTTCTATCAGTTAAATGCAGTAGAAAGGTCTTTAATCTCATGTCTCAATCTGAGAGCTGACACCTCTAACAGTGCAAGCTTCTTGTAGTGCAACTCTGAAGTAGATTATACATTCACTGTTCTCAAATGGAGTTAAAATTCTAGCTCAGAAACAAATGCGCTACACTAAGCCAAGACCAATATTCCAGATCTGTAAGTTACTCAAAGACTCTGGAAATGTTTGTGTCAGTATACATTATACTTTCCATAAAAGCAGCAAGTTGTTAAAATTGAGAAATGTATTCCTCCTCATCAACATCTGGAAGGAAATAACATTTTTGAACAAGTGGTGGGGAAACAAATCATCATTCATTTTTAAAAAACATGATCTCGAATTGGGTATTAGGAGTAAGGGATGATTATAATTCCTGATCAGTTGGAAATCCTTCTGCAGAGAATTTGTGAAGCAGCCACTATAGTGTGTGGGGTTTTTGAGCAGAAATATCTCATCCAGTAGGAATGTTAATTGGTGGCTGGAACCAGGTGGATCTTATTGACTATGAGATCCTTGATTGGGATCGTTAGCCTGGGCCAATCAGGAAGCACTGGCCTTTCTCTGGTAGCTTCTCCAAGGTCGTTATTGCCCCAGGTCCATTCCATGCTGCTGGTGTCAGAGTCTGAATTCAGAAGAACTGGACCTGGGGTAAAAACATCTCAGGAGAAGCTGGTCAGGTCCAAAGGACATAGTCGCTAAATTGGGCCTACAGCAGGTATTGAGAAAGCCAGCAAGAGAGAAAAAAATACTTGACATTATCCTCACCAATATGCAGGCTACAGATGTATTTGTCCAAGACAGTATTGATAAGAGTGTCCACTGCACAGTCCTTCTGGAGACAAAGTCCCATCTTTACATTGACAACATTCTCTACTATGTTCTGTGACGCTATCACCTTGCCCGATGGGACAGACTTTAAACAGATCTAGCAACTCAAGAATGGGCATCCACGAGGTGCAGTGAGCCAAAAACAGCAGCTGAATTATACTCCCACACAATCTGCAATCTCATGGCCTGGCATAACTCTCACTCAGCTATTAGAGTCAAGCCAAGTGATCAGCCCTAGTTCAATGGACAGTGCAGGAGGGCATGCCAGGAACAGCATCAGGCGCACCTAAAAATGAGGTGTCATTTGGTGAAGCTGCCAAACAGGATTACTTGAATGCCAAACAGCATAAGCAGAAAGTGATAGACAGAACTAAGCGATCCCATATCCAACAAACATGGTCTAAGCTCTGCAGTCTTGCCACATCCAGTTGTGAATGGTTAAAAGAGCAAAAAACAGGACAACACAGGAACAAGCCCTTCAGCCCACCAAAACAGTGCCAACATACGATGGCTTTTTAAACTAACATCTATACTGCATCCATATACCTCTAGTCAAGATGCTTTTGAAAAATTGTTGTTGTATCCATCTTCACCACTCCCTCTTGTAACGCTTTCCAGGCACTTACTGCGCTTTGTGTAAAAAGAAAACTTGCTTCTCATTTCTCATTTAAACTTACCTCTTTTTATCTTAAACCCATGTCCCTAGTAATTGACATTTCTACCCTGAGAAAAGAACTCTGAGTATCCATTCTATCTATGCCTCTCATAATTTTGGAAATGTCTATCAGGTCGTTCAAATGATGACAAACCAAGTTTGTCCAATCTCTCCTCATAGCCAGTACCCTCCAAACCGGGCAACATCCTGGTAAATCTTTTCTGTGCACTCTCCAAAGCCTCCATACCCTTTTGGTAGTGTGGTGACCAGAACGGCACCCAATATTCCAAATGTGGCCTAAACAACATTGTATATAGCTACAACATGACTTGTCAATTTTATACTCAGTGTCCTGGCTGATGAATTCACACATGCTGTATGCTTTCTTGACCACTTTATCCACTTGGGTTGCCACTTTCAGAGAACTGTGGACCTGTATACATAGATCCTTCTGTATGTTGATGCTACTAAGAGTTCTGCCATTTATTGCATATTTCGCTCCTGAAGTACCTGCTCAGCATTAACCTGCTCACTGATGCCCAGTTTGGGTTCTGCCACGGTCACGCTGCTCCTGACCTTATTACAGCCTTGGCGCAAACATGGACAAAATAGTTGAATTCCAGAAGTGAGGTGAGAATAACAGCCCCTTGATATCAAAGATGCATTCACCAGAGTTTGGCAGCAAAGAGCCGTAGCAAAGTTGCAATTAAAGAGTATTAGGGGCAAACTCTCCACTGATTGGAGTCATACCTGGTGCATAAGAAGATGGTTGTCATTGTTGAAGATCTGATATCTCATCTCCAGGACAGTTCTTCAAGAGTTCCTCAGAATAGTGTTCTGGACCTAACCATCTTCAGCTACTTCATCAAAGATCTTACCTCTATCTTAAGGTCAGAAATGGGGATGTTCACCAATTGTTGCACAATGTTCAACACCATTCATATGTTCTCAGATACTGAAGCAGTCCATGTTCAAATGAAACAAGATCTGGACAATGTCCAAGCTTGGGCTGACTAGAGGCAAGTAAATTTGCAGCATACAAATGCCAGGCAAAGACCATCTTCAATAAGAGACAATCTAATCATCACCCCTTGGCATTCTGTGGTTTTACCATGACTGAACCCCTACTATCAATATTCTAGGGTTACCATGGGCAGAAACTGGACTCATTGCATAAACACTGTCTACAAGAGCAGGAATACTGCGGTGAGTAACCTACCTCTTGACTCTCCAAAGTCTGTCCACTATCTACAAGTCACACGTCAGGAGTGTGTTGGAATAGTCCACACTTGCCTGGATGGATACAGCTCCAATAACACTCCAGATGCATGACACTATCCAGGATAAAGCAGTCTGCTTGATTGGCACCACATCCACAAGCATCCACTGCTTCTATCACCCACACTCAATGGGAGCAGTGTATTCCATCTCCAAGATATAATGTATAAATTCACCAAAAATCCTTGAACAGCACCTTCCAAGTCCACAACTATTTCCATCTAGGAGGATAAGAGAGCAGATACATGGGAACACCACGATCTGCAAGTTCCCTTCTAAGTCAATCACCATCCTGACTTGGAAATATACCACCATTCTTTCAATGTCGCAGGGTCAAAATCTGGGAATTCCCTCCCTTAGGTCATAGAGGGCCTATCTACAGCATACGTTCTGCAGCACTCAAGAAGGCAGCTCACCACTACCTTCTGAAAGGCAACCAGGGACAAGCAATAAATGCTGGCCTGCAGTTGCATCCACGTCCCAAGAATGAATAAAAAAAAACACAACGGAGTATCTAGCCCAAGACATGTCTACCCATCTAAGCACTGCACAAGGCACAGTTAACAGTATAGTCTGGTCTGTGAACTGTATGTGCAAATTCTATAGATATTTGTCTGAGGCTGTTAGCTGGAGGTTACCTCCATATTAAATTAACTTCGGCAGGTCAAATTTAAATTGTGAAGTCAAGGATAAAATGATTGGAACAGATAATGCCTTTGCTGGATGTGATCTGAAATAGATACAATGAATTTAAAGCCAAAAAGAAAAAGCAGAAAATCAGCTGTTTGAAATTAAGAGATATATGGTTCAATTAAAGAAAAGAAAATGCATAGGTCTTCAGATAAAAGTAAAGTAATTTCTGCCGGACAACACCAGGTAAAACTGACTTGCAATAAAGATAACCTTGTTCAAAAGGAAACCATGAACTCTGTATGCATTCAATTTCTCAGGCTGTGAAAGCTCCATTTCTTTGCTGTGTGACCCAGCTGACCTATAAGACAGACAATAGATCTGTATCTGGTCTTGCTTTTGTTCTTTATAATTAAAACATATTGATTTTTCCACAGATATTTGTAAATTGTACTGCTGAGCAAGCTATTGCTATCCCAGAATAAGAAAATTCAATTCAGGCAGCAACACCCAACAGTTCTGAAAGCTACTTGAAGCAGCAACTGTTGAAGGTGGAAATGAAATTCTTTTGGAAAATGAAGGAAATTATGGAGTGTCCATCACATTTACCTTAAAAATTGGAATTCTAGCCACCTTTGTCATTCAAGATCATGACTGAAATAACTTCTCCAAACTGAATCTTGTTCATTTTTGATGAATTTCTTTTTTCTTTTTATCTCTATGGAGTTCATGGTCCTAGAAATGTGTGTTATCATGCCATTTTTAAGCTCAAAACAGATGCTGAGCATTCAATTCAGCAAATGACATATATACATGTTTAATTCACACTTAAAGTATGCTAACTATCATACTGAATTGAGCTGTTCCAATG
This sequence comes from Chiloscyllium plagiosum, assembly GCF_037043375.1. Taxonomy (NCBI): domain Eukaryota; kingdom Metazoa; phylum Chordata; class Chondrichthyes; order Orectolobiformes; family Hemiscylliidae; genus Chiloscyllium; species Chiloscyllium plagiosum. The sequence goes on from NW_028270149.1 coordinate 63,538,016, forward strand.
ATCCCAGCGGCTTATTGAACAATATTTAAGCAAGGTCCTTCATGTGTTGAAAAGTTCCTTTTATAACTTGATGATCAAAGGGAATAGCAGCACTAGATGGAGAAACCACACCCACAGCAAGTCATCAGAATGCACCTTCCTGCTAACTCCACTGAGGAGTACTGTCTCAGGTAGCTTTGCTTCATAAATGTAGTTGCCAGCAAGCTGTGGAATCTATTGTAAGCACAACTCAATACTTAAACTAGCGAATGGACAACAGTGAATGTGATTGCCAATGTCAACGTGTCCTTTAACCTCTATGTGATGTGTCCCTATCAGGCTCCAGCAAGTTGTATTGAAGGCATCATCGAGATTGTTCACCTCTTGTAAGGGAGTGTCATCAAGATTCTCAATGCAAAGAGTAGCAACCTCTCGTTTACGGACAGGACAAAGCATAATAAAAGAATGTTATACTTGACTCGCATTGCTGATTTCATCAAGGTCTGCTATCAAACTGCACAAACTGCTATCTTGTTGCTGTGCAGATTCCCCTCCTCCAGTCTGCCAAATTTCCCAACATGAAATATCGCATTCCTTCAATCTTGCTGTTGACTATCTTCAGTGCATCATGCAGAAATGTGTCTAGTGTCCTAGTAGCAGTCCTGATGTAGTATTCCTCATCTCAGTCCTGTATGTAACATCCGTCTCAAGTCAAGGTGCTGATGAGTGATGTGATAGGCTTCTCTCTGTGATGGGGCTAGCTCACAATAACAACCATCCTGCTCCTAAGCATCTATCGTTAAGCTGAAGCAATGCTTCTGCAGACCAAACTCTTTAGGATCAGCTTTTCACAATAGTCCAAAGTATGCATCCAGATTTTTGGTCATCTGAAGTATGCTTCATAACTTTGTCATCATGATAAGATAAGACAATAAGAATTATAAGAGGAGGAGGGATAGCATAAACAGGAGAAAAAACAGAAAAGGCATTGATTATCAGTGTTACCAGATCCCTACACTGTCTGCAAACAATACATAAAAAAGTACTTCCTGTGATTCTATTTTCCAATTCCTGATACCCTAATGATCTTACAGTTCTTATCCCAACCATGTTCATGACCAGCATCTGATTACCTTTGTTGAGTCCAGTGATATGTTTTTTTCATCACTTCACTATCACTCAAACAATCAAACCAAAATGCAGAGTAAAAATAGATTTGTCAAATCATTCAATTCTATCTGCGTTCATTGGTTCATTCATAGAAATAATAACGAATCATGCTTTGCAACCCATTAGTTTTTAACTTCAGCACTGATTTCCTCATGTTCCTCCATAAATTTCCACTACAGTTACAACTTGATGGATGACTGCTGATCAACCATTGAGAGAGGTCTGCTGAGCTTGGTAGATAAGCTCAAGCATCTCTGGATCATGAAGATGTATTTGTAGTCTGCACCATCCATGAATGCAATCTGTGGCACTCACAACTATATGGAGAAATAGGTGGTGAGAGAACAAGCTAATGCCATTTTCCATGACATCATTCCAGCATTCCTATGGTTAGGTGCCATTAATGTTTTACATTTATACATATAGTTTTCCTTTAATGAAAAAGAATACAGGCACCATCACAGAGTCATGAGAAAGATATTATAGGTTGAGATTAATAAAACACTTTAATGGCTTCAAGACATTCTGAACATGCTAGAGCCAGTGTCCACTCTAAGCTGTGGTCATGTAGTTCCTTGGAGATCCCATGAAACTCAATTGCCTTACGCATTGGCTTTCATTTACAGAAACTGCTGACCTGCACGCTGACGTCCATGGGCAGGAAAACAAACATTAGAGGGAATGTTGGTTAGAACCTAAGGACGCTTCTGACATGTAGACATTGTTGTAATAGAGATAAATGGAAATCCAATTTGGAACATAGCAAGGCCTCAAAAACAGCATCACGATAATGACAATTGCCATTGATTAAAATAATATTGTTTGAATGATGAATATCAAATTGGGCCTCAGGAAACGTCTCTACACTTTTGATAACGCAGTGGACTATTTTGCATCTCACGGAGAGGGCAGGCATATTCCCAAGTATTTCGTCTTATTTGTCATTGTACATTGTTAAGTTCAAGGGCATGCAAAATTTCCAAGATGCTCATAATGTTTTCAGGCTAGATTTTTTGGACTGTGGACTTGAGGTTAGAAACTGAGCAGGGCAGAACAATTTGGGGAGTTCGGCTCAAGGATCTGGAAACCAGCTCCTCCATGCCCCAGCAATGGGACAGTGGGCACTAAATTAATGCCCCCAATCTACAAACAATTCCTCCAGGGGGATTTCTCCTCTGATTTAAATGACGTTATCAGTTTGGATTCTCATTAGTTTGCAATTTTATGAATAGCTCCAAGTGTGCCTCCGTGTTGAAGAACTGCAGTAATCCAACACTTGCATCAGCAAAGGCCACTGGCATGGTTAGGTTTGCCAAGGCTCCAGAGGTACGAGTCCTCTGATTGGGTCAAAAGCATTGAGACCCTGCCCACAGTCCTGAATAGATGGTGAACACAGACTTGGCCACTTAAGAGGTCAACTCAAGATAAGTTGTGCCAATAGGTACACTGCCAACAAGTCATAGGACCCCTCTTTGTTCCCAATGCTAGTGTCCCAAACTCTAGCCTATGATTTCAAGGACCTTCATGATTTCTCTGGGCTTTTCTTTTTATTAGACTTATGCTTACTCCCTCAGGGCAGCTTGCAAAAAACTGCATGAAAGTTCTACCCTAAAAAGATGACCATTGTCCTTTCATTAATATACTCTTTAAAAAAATATTGCTGATGCTTGCCTTAGTGAAAAGAATTGCTCACTTACAGTTGTATCTTTTTCCTTCAATCCTCTTTGTGTAATTTTATTTTTTGGAATGTTGTCTTGCCTGTTGCAAGCTGAAGATACTGAAAAAAAACTCCGTAAGAACTGCGGATGTTATAAATCAGAAACAAAAACAAGTTTCTGGAAAAGCTCAGCAGGTCTGGCAACACCTGTGGAGAGAAATCAGAGTTAACATTTTGAGTCGAGAATTGAGGATACTGACTGTTGGCTACTCACCCCAACAAATCTTTCTTTTTCATGATAAAAGACATGAACGGCTGGGAGGAGGGCAAGGGCAGCCTCCTGTGTGGTCCTATCTACATCTACCCTTTCATAGATGCATCTTCAAGCATGGAAACTGCGAAAGAATTCTCCTTTTCTTCGATTTGTAACAGTGTTTTGACACTTATTGTAATATGCCTCTGCTTCTATGATAGAGATCAGTCAGAGTGTCATAATTGGGATTCTTTTTACTCTTGCACCATATTAGGACAGTGAACAAATGATTCAATAGAGGAGCTATCTTTTTAACCCCATCTGATTTATGTCCACTACTTCTCTCCTATTTCTTTTGCCCTCCTTTTGTCCTGCTTTTTCTCAACACTGAAGGATAGTTGTTCAAACGTTCTCATAGATTTGCTTTATCAAATGATTTTTTTCCTGAAAATTATACATATCTAAGGCCAATGGAAATCTCATATTTTGGGTAAATAGAACAGATATTTGCGTATTTCTGTGCAGTTAATTGTCAAATTCCAACATTCATTTTGTAAATCTCTCAGGTTTTATATGGTACAAGTAATATGGGTTAATATTGAAGAATGGCAATATGATTTACAGAGATAATGCAAAGCAATCATTTACAGGATTGGTCCTTGAAGATAGCTGGAGATAACTGTTGTCAGCAAAATTATAAGGTGGCCTATGATTAGTGACAAAGTATTGTGATTGGCTTTAGAATATGAGATGACTCTTGAAAGGATACATTAATTAAGAATACCAGATGATCAATCATACCAAGGTAAAACAGGGAATCAGTTTTTATTGGAAATATACACTTTCCTGCTCATAGATTTTTGCATTTATGCTAACAATATATATTCCATTCAGGAAATTAATAGACCTTCTAAAGATATAATTAAATCCAAACTTTGAAAATCCTCAATATCTATAACACAAGTATAAGAATGTTCATTTCTTTTGTAATTTATTATTTCACAAGATGTGGGCAGTGCTGGTTAGCCAGCATTTATCACCCATCCTTGACTGCCCTTGAGGCGATGCATAGCAGTCTTTTTGAAATCTTGCTGTCCATGTGGTGTACATATAACCACAACGTTGCTGTGAAGGGTGCTCCAGGATTTTGACCCAGATATAGTGAACGGGCAATGTTATAGCGCCAAGTCAGGATTGAGTGCGGTTTGGAGGATGATGCACAACTTTATTTGAAACTTTAACACCCTCACTAGAATAACTCTGTATTCCATGAATGACTGTGCTGGCAAGTGACTTTTATTAACAATATCACAAGGGACACATTAGTATTTAAAATGTACGATGCTTTAGTCTGCCACAAACAATGGAACATAATTATATAATTAAAATAGTGCAGTATATTTTTCCTGTTGAAATGCAGATAATGTATCCATTCTGTAAAGATCCATATTCTGTTTAACTTGGCATTGACTCAGTTTTTCATCTACTTTCTATTAATGTCAATATAATATAAGGGTAAGATGTGAATTTGCTGGTGTGAAACAGGCCCCTCTGTCAATGAACATATCCTCTTTGTGATTTACAATCCATGTTTGGACTCCAGATTTTGTAATGGTGAAAACTGTTAAGAAATTTATTCCTTCTCTAGCTTTCAATTAGATTAACGAGAAATGTAACCACTAAACATCAGCAGTCATTCTAGTAACATTATTTTGCTTTATCGCTAATGGGAAGTGAGTGCTGTCTTTCACGGATAGTCATGCGCTCACACTCTGATGGCCTGCTGTTCAGATGGGCCTGTAGTCTCACCCTGCATACTATGCGTAATGTTGCAGATTGTTATTACAATTCTCAGTATTTGTATTATTGTTATTATTAGGGGGTATGTGTATCTCTGAAAGTTCATTTCGTTGTCCTGGTTCCACAGAACATCGCAACGTCCACCTGAATGTGGAATCAAACGTGAACCCTCCTATAAGGGGTATGTATGATGTCATTCCTGTGCACGTACTTATCATTGGTATCATTTCTGACAGTATCAGGTAACAGTGATTAAACCAAGGGATCAGAAATCTCATGGAAAATAAACATGATTACTTTCGCTCAAAATTGTGTACTTGAATTAGAATTGCAATGAAACATAAATTTCTATAAGCTATTAAATTGATTAGAATAGTGAACTGGAATTCTATGATTGAACTATTTTGTTTGTCATACGTGACTCATGATACTTTTGCATGTATTTCATTGGGAATATGTGTGATCGAAAGAACTGTTGGAACTTAATTTTAAAATCTAATTCTTTCATCCAACAAAAAATACTATCTCTTTATGACAAATATGTATGTATGCTTTTTAATTGGTACGAGCATTTTAGATGCATCAAATCTTTGTCAACTGGTCTGATAGTCTGCCTGCCTTTTAAAAATGAAAGTCTGTACCTATTTTGTTTTGTGACTGAATTCACTGTTCCATGAGAGACATTTGCAATCAAGTCAGCTGAACTAGTTTGAACGATGGTGAAATCGCAAAATAAAAAAAAAGTGAAAATGAGCTGCAGTCTACCAGACTGAAGCTTTGTCATGTATGTTGACTGATGTGCCTTAACACCTTCTGGTTTGAACCAGAGTAGTGTGTCAGTGAACAGTGCCCCCGCTCTTCTCATTAAATGTCACTGTCAGTTTATCGGAGCCGCTTGTATGAAATGGAAATTTATTATGCTGGAGCTGTCACGCTGTATATCTTTCTGCATCCTACTGCATTTAGAAGGAGGTTTCTATGACATTTTGATTGTAGTTGGAATTGTTTTCTTCAGTTTGCTTTTACTTTGTACAATATGTTGTGTCCTTTCTCACTGACAGCACTGGAGGAAAACCTCTTGTGCCTGCTGTTTCCATGTTAACATGTCAACAAATGAGTTTACTGTCTTAAAGTGCCCCTAACCCCCTTGAGCAGTAAAGCCCTTCATTTATTGCATTGCTCTTGTTTTTCTATTGCCAGTGTTTCGATTGGTCTAGTCTATGCTTCTTAATATAGATGTTCCAGTCAACGTGTCATTGACTATCTCCTCTTCTGCTATGTTAAAAATTACAATGAACAATGGCCATGCAGATTCCCTTTCTCACTAGATTTTGAGTAATTCTTTTGATTTAATGGCAGTCATATAATATTTAATTACCAAGTACCATTTGTTAATTGAAATTAACAAGAAGCAAAATATTATTGTAGAAGAGATCAGAGTAAAGTAAACCCATCTGTCATTGCATTCCAGCAATATCATCTGTCTTATCAACTGTATGATCTTTGCCACAGAAGGTCATAGGCTCATGTTATAATTGGAACACTTAAACTAGCTTTCACTCCACAGGAGCTGCCAGACCTGCTGAGTTTCTCCAGCAATTTCAGTTTTTGTTTCAGATTTCCAACACCCCCAGTTATTTGTTTTATATTACCAGCTTCCTTGGTACCAGATATGACTCCAACCAGTTGAAAGGTCCCCCCTTTAGCCCTATTGATTCCAGTTTGGCTAGGGCTCCTTAATGCCACAGTTGATCAAATGTGGCATTGATGTCAAGGACAGTCACTCTCACCTAATCTCTGAAATTCAGGTCTTTTGTCCATGTTTGATCTCAGACTGTAATGAGGTCAAAAACTAAGTGCAATCCAAACCTAATGGAACCCAAACAGAATTTCAGTGAGAAGACTATTATTAAACAAGTGCTGCTTGATGGGTCTGCTGATGACACCTTCCATCACCCTTACTGATGATCGATAGTAGACTGAGTTGGATTTAAGCTGCTTTTTGTGTGCGGGACATATCTTGTTCACAGTGTTGGGTAGATGCCACTATTGAAGATGTAATGGTACAGCTTGGCTCAAGTTCTTGCCAATATGGCACGTTCTGGAATACAACTGTCCAGAGCGATGGTCAGAAAGTTGACAGGGCCAATAGCCTTTGCAATATCCAGTATCTTCAGCCATTTCTTGATATCACATGGAGTAAATTGAGTTGGCTGAAGGCTGTCATCTGTGATCATGGGGATTGCTGGAGGCCACTGAAATAGATCATGCACTCAGCACTTCTGGCTGAAGCTTGTTGGAAATGCTTCAGCTTTCTCTTTTCCATTGGGTTCTCCCATCACTGAGGATGGGAATATTTGTGGAGCCTCCTCCTCTGGTGAATTGTTTTATTGTCCGCCATCATTCAAAACTAGATGTGACAGAACTTAAATCTGATTTTTTGTTTGTGAAATTGCTTATTTCTATCACTTGCTGCTTAAGCTACTTGCCACCAAGTAATTCTGATATTTTGTAGGTTCAACATGTTGACATTGCATTTTTACAGGTACCTAGTGCTGCTCCTGACCTGCTCTCCTGCACTCTTCATTGAACCAGGGTTGGTTGCTTGGCTTGATGACAGTGGTAGCCTGGGAGATATGCTGGGGTATGACAATACAGATTGTGTTGCAGTATGATTTAGCTGCTGCTGATGGCCTCATAGATGTCCAGCCTTAAGTTTAGATTTGTTCGAAGATTATCCCATTCAGCATGGTGATAGTCACACAACATAAGGAGGGTATTCTCAAGGTGTCTCCACAGAGATGGTACAATGGTCACTTTTGCCAATACTTGAAAGTGTGGTGCTGGAAAAGCACAGCAGGTCAGGCATCATCCGAGGAACAGGACAGTTGACATTTCGAGCATAAGCTCTTCATCAGGAATAGCTTTTGACCAAAATGTAGATTCTCCTGCTCCTCAGATGCTGCCTGACCTCCTGTGCTTTTCCAGCACCACACACTTGATTCTGGTCTCCAGCATCTGCAGTCGTCACTTCCTCCCACTCTTGCCAATATGGCCATGAACAGATGAATCTTTGGCAGGCTGATTGGTGAGGATGAGGTTTTTCCCTCTTGTTGGTATCCTCATTCCTGCTGCAGACCCGGTCTACCAGATTTTAGGATTTGATTAGCTCGATCCTTAATAGTATTATTGAGCCACTCTTGTTGATGGTCATTCAAGTCCTCTACCCAAAATAGATTCTGCTCCTACATTAACTCCTTACCAATACCTCTGCTGGATCTGCCCTTCCAATTGGGATAGGACAAACCCAGAGATTGTGATGGTGTTGTCTGGAACATTGTGAGTGAGATTTGATTTGGTGAGAGTGATAATGTCAGGCTGTTGCTTGATTAGACTGTGAGACAGCATCTCCAACCTTGGCATTAGCCCCAGGTATTAGGAAGGAGGACTCTGCAGGGTTTTATAGGATTGTGTTAGCCATTGTTATTTCTGGTACCTCAGCTGATGCTAGTTAGTCCATCTGGTTTCATTCTCTTTTTCTTTTCTAGTAATTAGTACAACTAAATGGCTTACTTGGCCATTTCAGAGAGAAGATAACAGTCAAGAACAATACTTGGAGTCACATTTAGGCCAGACAGGAAAAGACATTAGATTTCCTTCCCTAAAGTATGTTAGTGAACCAAACATTTATTTGACTGCAATTGACAATTGTTCATGGTTTTCATTAGACTTTTAATTCTATCATCTGCATTGGTGGGTTAGAGCCCAAATCCAGATCTTATTGGAGTCTCTGGATTACAAATCTAGTGACAATACCATTAGACCATTGTTACCCCTTTATTTGGTTGATGCCCATATGCAGAGCATTTGTCGATGGGCTGCTGGTTGGTGCTGTAGGTTTGGAATTGACGAAGCATGATGGTGTATAGCAACGTGTCCATCCTCTTGACTGATAACAGCCAACATAGATGACAAGCTGCCTGGCTTTGTGACTGCACTAAGGAGAAAGGCAATACAGAAATACTGTGTGCCTTTAAGATCTGGCTAAGGGACAAAAGTGCAGAAAGGCAAGGTAAGGCAGGGATACCGTGAGCATTCAAGAAGATGCAAAGTAAGTTTGTACTAAGTGAGTGAGTGAGTAGCCCTGAGATGCAGCCTAGTTCAATCCATGAGCTTGTTGTCTGATCCAATGTGCAAAGTTCCCTTGCAATAACAATCCAATAAGAGGTGCCAGAGCATGCCAAAATGCGATATTGACATACAGAAGCATACTGTAAATGGATACAAGATGTACTAGGATGATACTGTGAGGCTTGCATATGCAAAGTGCCAATGCCTATAGATGTGGGTGTATGCAGTCACAACCCCTGGAATATGCACTACCATGTTGATCTCAGGTATCTAAGATTAAAGTCCAGAGGAACAAGCACTGAGCTGGAGTCATCAGGTACCCATTCAGATTTTCATGTCAGGAATTCTCAACAACCAGTTTCTGTCTGGCAAGTGGGAGAATTGAGGTCGTGCAAATTAATGAGGTGAGATTAGATAGTAACAATGACAGGGATGTTAATGATTGATAATTCATTTTGATAGGCCTCTTGCCACTCACTAGCAAGAATCTGACTTCAACATTCCAAGACTTGGTTCGATATATGAACATTTTGGTTTCAAAATCGAGAAGGGCATGGGCCAGACATCTCAACCAATCTTCCTCAAATGGGGTCCATTTAGTTCAGGAGCTATAAGTATTCCACCCATTTTCACAATCATTTAAAGGAACAAGTGATATTTCCAACCCTTTGACTAACATATTCCAAATCTCAACTGTGGTTAGGAGGGAAAAGCTACATTTTACCATAATGTATCAAAATTTAGTTACAAATTATTTCCTCAAAAAACACTATCTTGTGAAATTATCGGTTTCAAATTCTCTTTAATTACAATGTTATAATAAACTCTCAATTTTTCTATATAATTTCATCTCTGGAACTATCAGCCAGCAAGTCTGACTCTGACCATTTATTGCTCTTAAATTAGGAATCCATGATCCTAATCCAAAAAAAAAATTCTGATCAAGATCATGCAGAAGCGTGGTTATAAGAATGATCAGATTTCAAATTTAATATTCAAACCAAAGGACAGAGATAGTTCAACATGAAACTGTTTGGTGGAAAATTAAATTTCTATACATAACATAATAAATGATTTGTCTTATTACCGAGTTAATCATGCATCAATGTCAATGTTCACTAATTAATAATAACTGCAGACTATTTGATTTCAAAATTTATTGAAAACCAGTAGAAAATTGATATAGAATGATCTAAGGTATTGAGCACTTTTTAACGTCAAAATTAGAGTACCATAAAAATAAGAGCAACGATATCTCCAGGAGCTTTTTCACCTTCCTCAGCAATCAAATCAGAACATTTAATTGCACCCAGTTTTCAAATCCAATCACTGCAATGAAAAGCTAATCTACCAATATAACATGGGTTTGGAACTTAATCAATTAAAATAACTGTCCCATGGAAACCCAAGCAAGGACTAATTCAGCTTCTGATCGGGACTCAATTTTCAAGAATGTCTAGTTTACCCTCCCTGGTATGTCAATTTGCTTAGATAGCCAGGTTTGACAAGTCACTTGAATGAATTGGAGCTCCCCACTTTGCCTCGGGCTTTGGTTCTTCATATATCTCATTATATTTTGTTTGACCTCAAAAATATTGACATTTGGGGGTTTGTACAACTACTACTACTACTAATCCCCAAATGTCAATATTTTGAGGTCAAACAAAATATAATGAGATATGATGAAGAACCAAAGCCTGAAGCAAAGTGGGGAGCTCCAATTCATTCAAGTGGTGTCAGTGGGTGACAACTGAGCTGGTGACCAAAACAATCATTCCAACTAATTTAATAGAATTGCACATAAACTTGAAGCAAAGAAACAACCCATCTAGCCTAACAGGTCTGTGTTGGTGTTTGTGCTCCACATTAGCATCCCCTCACTTTACCTTTGGTCTGATGCTGTGCAGAGAATAATGGTTGTGGGGCAATACGCACAGTATGAGGTCCACACTTAACCTAGTTAATTGAAATTGTGGTTTTATGCTAATCCTAAAGACATCCATGGAATGGAAGATGTCATTCTATAGTAGTCTTGAAAAATTCTCATTTGAATCTTACCTTTTCTTTCACAATTGGCTTACACTGTTTTGTGTAATTCATGCTCATTTCCCATGTTTTCATTGATTCAGGTAGTGCAATTTGAAATTAATATTACTTTAAAAATTGCCAAAATTATTGCTTGCCCATGATTTCTGAAATCTTCCTATTTTCATTGCTTAAGTTAATAGATAGAATTAGAACAAATTATTATTTAAAAATTCCAAATTGGCTGTTATTATAGAGTGTGAGTATGCCATAACAAAACTTTACACCATTAAATGCAATTACCAGTTAGTTTGTCGGTCTATATAGACTATTTAATAGGTCTTTTAAAACACAAATTTCTAAAATATTAATGAATTAAATCAGTATGTGGCAGGATGCTGCAGTGTATTAGCTTGGCAATATTCTATGCCACAGACTGTATTGACTGGAGCAAGCATTGTCCATAGGGCAAGTTCATAATCTGTACTCTGTTAGCAAACAAAGTGCCAATTAAAGTCGACAATCAGGCATTTTGCCATTGGAAGGGATTGAGAATTGGAGGATAATAGAGAAAGATGCCTTTGCAATCCCTCTCAATGTGGCATTAGCATTGGCAGCCAGTCATAGAATGATAGAGTTCACATCCTGCTCATGGTGCCTGTTAGTTTTTTCTTTGAAATAGCTATCAACTAATCCCATTCTTTTAATTCTCTAATAGCTTGACAAATATTTTCTTTTCAGCCAAATATTAAATTCTCTTTGGAAAGTTTTCAATAAATAACTTGTGTCATCCCAAGAGTTCAAGCCTAAAGAAGGAAGACAATATTTCCATGAAAAGCTTTTACAAAACTTTAGAACTGATTCTCTGATTTCACACCCCTGAAAGCCCCCATCCCTTTGCTTTTGCCACTTTGCCATTAGGAGCTGTGTCTTCAGTAGTCAAGGCTTAAATTATGAAATTCTTCATCTTAATCTCTGTGGCTCTCCATCTCTCTCTTACACATCACATCCTTTTTGAAAAAGGAGAGGGATATACCCAGCAATGTGTCTTGGTTGCTGACTGGATAGTCAGTGAGAGCTGTGTCACCTTTTTCCAAGAATGCTTGTGCATCAAGTGTTACTTAGGCTCTTGACAGGTCAGTGATGGGCCTTTCACATGATCAAGGATCCCAGGACCAGACAACCTACTCACGAAGAGATACAGGCCATTCAGAGACCAGCTCTTTTATTATACAACAGCTCTGGGGCACTGGTGTCTGCTGTCAGTGCTACACTCACCTGAACCCTCAGGTGATCATTGGGTCTTATGCCATTTGTGAGTGGTGTGGGAGGGTGTTGGCAGCTAATAGTTGTCAGTGGGTACCATATTGTGTACATGACTTTCAAAACACATTTTTCATAAGTGTCATAAAATGGACATAATAGCAAAATTTGGCCCAAGGTTTTTACAGGGTATTGTTTGTATGAGACCAAAAGCAGAGCCGGAAATGCAAAAACAAAAGATGAAATTCAAAGTAGGATGGAAAATACAGGATATACTAAGCATGTCAGGCATCATGGATTGGGGTGGGGCAGGGCAGAAAGGGAGTTGTTCTTCAATGTCAGGCTCTCAATCTCTGATTGAGGTATTCAGCGTTGGGAAGTGGTGGGACTTGCTGAAAGGCACCATCCTGGTTTTGCTTCCAAATCCTCAAAGCCCTCAAAACCAACACCTTTCCTCTTCTCAATGGTCCAGGTGTCCAGCAGCAATCCTTGGAGTAGGCTTTGGAGCATCAAAGTATAGTCATCAAAGCCAATGGACATCATTGCCAGTAATGCTACCAGTACTAAAGAGTTCCTTGCCTCTGATTATCTGAAAATGGACTTCCAGACCAGAAAGGGTTTAGTAGCATGTAGCCAGTTAAGTACTTGAGGGCACTTAAACTCATTGGGCCATGGAAGCAACGTGTGGTTGCCACTAGTGCAGTATCCTGTGTGTGTGTGTATATATATATATATATATATATACACACACACATGTGTTTGTGTGTGTGTGTGTATATACACGTGTCTGTGTGTGTGTGGGGAGAGCTGTAGACGAGGGTCTTCCCCCAACTAATCACTAAATTGCCAGGTTTTCGGTCAGTGTCCTCTCATTAGCTACTTGTAAATGTTGGTAAGTGACTTTTACTTTGGTAAATTAATTTTATTTTGATCTGGAGGGAGATAACTCCTGGTGACCCTCAAGGATAGGGAATAGGCACACTGATCTTGATATATATTTAATCGCTTAGGAACTGAGTAAAGTGGATGGAAAATCAAGGATTACAGTCGAAACAAAATTCAATAATGAAGTCAATGAAGAGGATAAAAGTGGGAAGAGGACATAAACAGCCTATGAAATGGACAAGCACTTGACAGAGGAAATGTAGGGCAGAGAAATGCAAGTGCTAAGTATTGGTAGGAAGAATGTGGAGAGGTAATACAAGGTAAATGTTACAATTAGAAAAGGGATGCAGGAGCAGAATGTACCTACAGAAATCTTTCAAGGTGGCAGGACATAGTATCCTTGGCTCTATAAATAAGGAGATAAAGCAGAAAAGCAAGAAAGTTATGTTAAATCTGTGCAAAGTGTTCAATGAACAAGTCACAGTTGAAGAATTGTGTCAGCTTCCAGCCATCATACTTCGGGAAAGATGTGAAGAGAGATTTACCAGAAATCATATCAGAAATCAAAGACTTCACTTGAATGGAGAAATGAGATGAACCAAGATTTTTTTGCAGACAAAGTTGTTAAACGTTGTTCCAAATCATCATTTTTTAAAATCAAATAAGTAAGGAAAACAATTTGCAAAGTCATGTCAGCATCAAGAGGGCACAGATTTAAGGTAATTGAATAAAAACACCAGAGCTAATGTGGAGATATTTTATTTGAAAAGAAATATAGTTCTTGTGATCTTGAATGGATTACCTGAAAGAATATTGGAAGCTAATTCAGTAATGATGTTCTGATAATGTCTGGATAAATTGAGTGGGCAAAAAATTGGCATATTGAATGTAATGTGGAGAAATGTGAGGTTATGCACTTTGGCAGGAAAATGAGAGAAGCTGAATATTATTTAACTGGAGGAAAATTTGTGGAAAGCCACCAAAAGAAGAGTTTGGGAGTCATCATCGTAGTGAATCACATCCAAATTCAGCCAGTAATAGAGAAGGAAATTGGAATATTGGCCTATATTTCAAAGGGAAGATAGTATAAAACCAGAAAGGTTCACTCATCAGACCATAGCTGGAAATCTGTAAATAGTTTTGGGCCCCTTATCTGACAAAAGGTACAGTTGCTTTTGAGGCAATCCAGAGAAGATTCACTAGGCTAATACCAAGTATGGAGTGAATGTCTTATGAGGAGAGATTGAGTAGGTTGAGCAAGTATTTATTGGAATTTAAGACAACGAGAGAGAGACAAACTTAGTGAAACTTCTGAAATTCTTATGGAACTTGACAGGGTATATGAGGAAAGGCTGTGTCCCTTTATTGGAGAGTCAAGGACAATAGGACATAAACTCAGTCTAAGGGGTTGCACATTTCAACAGAGATGAGGAGGAATTTCTTCTATCAAGGGGTAGTGAATTTGTGGAATTCGTTATCACAGAGGTTTGTCAATGCTGAGATCAACATTTTTTAATTGGTAAGGGAATTGAGGGTTATGGGTAAAAGGCAGGAAACTGGAGCTGAGGATTATCAGACCTACCATGATCTAAATTGGGCGGCACGGTGGCACACCGCTGGTAAATCTCTCTTCATGGTGGCACAGTGGTTAGCACTGCTGCCTCACAGCGCCAGAGACCCGGGTTCAATTCCCGCCTCAGGCGACTGACTGTTTGGAGTTTGCACGTTCTCCCCGTGTCTGCGTGGGTTTCCTCCGGGTGCTCCGGTTTCCTCCCACAGTCCAAAAGATGTGCAGGGTCAGGTGAATTGGCCATACTGAATTGCCCATAGTGTTAGGTAAGGGGTAAATGTAGGGGTATGGGTGGGTTTCGCTTCGGCGGGTCGGTGTGGACTTGTTGGGCCGAAGGGCCTGTTTCCACACTGTAATCTAATCTAATCTAATCTAATCTAATTGAGTGTCAGAGCACAATGGGCTGAATGATCATTGTTCGTATATCTTATGGTCTTACAGTCTTAAATAATTGAAAAGATAAAATAAATTGCATGATGATGGGGAAAGATGAGGGAACAGGAAAAATTGAATCACTCTTTGAAGGAATCAGTAAAAGCATAATGGGCCAAATGTTGACCTCCCATACTGTATCTTTCTGTGCAGCTTCAGGTATTGCCACTTAGTTTATAGAACATATAATATACAAGTTTATATTATAATGATATTTAAACTGCTTCAGGTTTGTAAGGACTTTCAGAGAGACACATCAATCCACTTATATACAAATCTAGTATAAGAGCTATTTTGATTTGTTCAAGACCT
The DNA here is from genome assembly GCF_037043375.1 of Chiloscyllium plagiosum. Classification (NCBI taxonomy): domain Eukaryota; kingdom Metazoa; phylum Chordata; class Chondrichthyes; order Orectolobiformes; family Hemiscylliidae; genus Chiloscyllium; species Chiloscyllium plagiosum. The sequence continues at coordinate 63,553,493 of NW_028270149.1, forward strand.
ATGCCCCTCTGCCTCAAGTAATAGTCTTAGCTAATGTGCTTAAAATGCAGCTTTTTGCAGTTGTTCTGCGAGTACTCAGCAAACAAAAGCTCTGTGGAGAAGATCTAAACATAGCCCAACAACTGTTTATACATTTCATAACTAGTGGATGAAAATCAGGAAATGCTGAATAAAATGAGTCGAAGAACAATAAATATTTGAAATGTATGGCAGGTCAATCATTCAGTTGAACAGTTCCACCCAAATTTGATTTTGTTATTGGAGTACCTGCATTGAATTACCTAATCCCAACCTATAATGTGTCACTGCATAAGGTGTCACTGCAACCAAAGTAAACCCAATTCAAAAGGTCTTACTCCCTCATGACATTATTCCTTGCATAAATGAGTAGACTCTCATTAGTCCTTGGGAAGTCATCATTTTTGAACTGGAGCACAGACAGAAAACAAGGGAAAAAGATGGACTCGAAGGTTTTCCATGTAAAATGTAGATTTAGGGGATTAATCAAATTCAATTATTGTTGATTTAAAATCTGTCGAGTGTTGAAACAGAACATCAACTCAGAAATTTTTTATCATATGAGGATGGGAATAACAGGCCAACTGGGAGCACTTTTTGAGGAAATAGTTGAAGGAAAAGAAATGGAGAGAATAGCTTACAATTATATAGCATTATTTACCGACCCAGCACATTCTGAACAGTAGTTGCTCTTATAAAATCAGAAAGAACATAATAACAATGACTTTATTTAATTAACTTCTTCTGCAAAATCTGTGCTGAAAGTGTAATGATATCATGGGCATCCAGCCCAATCCATCATGTGTGAATTTAGGTAGTGAACATCAATAGGTTGTTGAAAACTTGGCAGTGCAATAACTAAATCTGATTCTGTTTTGCAAATGTACATTGCAGCTGGATTCACTTATTTGCAATTAGCAGTAAAACCCCAGGCTCACTTTCACTTTGGAAGATCAGGAATGCTAAGGATAACTGTGGAATACTTACCATCACCTCAGCTATGATTAAGTAAATTAGGAGTCAAACCAGACTGTATCTCCTTTCTCGCATACAGTTGCATGCTGAGGATACTGTCCTCATTCTTTTGGTATGGCTTCTCTGCATAATCTTTCCTTCCTTAATAATGGACATACCTTCACATTCTCGTGAGCCATCAAATGCCCTTTAATCAGATATTTTTAGAATGTATTCTGATAACACAGCATATATAATATATATATATATATGTTTTTTTGCTTTTATCCTCCTTGCTGTTACTATTTGACCGGTAGGTTCAATGTCACCAAATCTTAATAAAAACTTACATTAACCTAGAAACACTGGCAGGCAAATATATTTATCAATATATTTTTGATGTTTCTACACAGTCAACTAGGCAGTTCTTCCTATTCTATTCACTATGTTCATCATTCTCTGTGTGAGGGCAGGTCCAACCCACAACACTACGATTCCACCATAGATATGGTTAAAGTGGCAGGGCCCATATGCACTCCCTTTTTGAACAGAGATTTAACCCCAGGCTAGCCTGATCAATACCAACCATGCAGCCCCTGATCAAAGGAGTTTGAGTTGCTGTGGCAAAGACACTTTTCCAGGCATGTTGTAGCCTGGAGCAATGCAGGGTGATGGTAAAGGTCCCAATTTCCTTTCATCACTCTATTGACCTTACTGGCATTAGTGGCATTGGTGTGTGTTTTAAGAATTTGCAGGTTGATTATCAATCTGTTGGCTCTGTTATGCATATGCCTTCCTTGGCCATCATGTCCTGCAGTTGGGCTTGAATCTAAAGCACCTGACTGAGAAGGAATGCTTCCCATTGCACCTCAAGTTGTTCCTGTCTTTTATATAACAATCAGTACAGCAACTCAGGAACAATATTTTGTGAAAAGAATATTCTAAGGGCTGTTAGTGTTTTAGATCTCATTTAAAGGGTGCCCATGCTTTTACAACAAAAAAATTATGAAAATTATTTCTATTTGATGGCTAGTGAAAGCAATGTATTCACCATTAATAAATCATTGGTACAGTATTAATCAGCCATCACGACTTTCAGTCAGAGAGTATATATCCAACTGAGGAGATTCTGTGGACTTGAAAAAGTAAGAACAGTGAGAATTACAGTAATCTCAACAAATTATTGAACAATGTGAACTTTAAATTGTATGCTTATCAGCTATAATCTGCTATTCCTGCAAAAGCTTTTTGGTAGATAGTATGTCTTGAAGGGGTTAAGGTACAACAAGAAAAGCTGCATTTGGGAGGAGGTGATAGGAATGAATCTGACAGCCTTGTGTTTGCAAAACGGAGGAGTAGCTCATGAACTTAAGCTTTATCATTGCTTCCTTGCAACTGGGCCATTATCCTGCATGGGTCTGTAATAAATTGTCGGATTTTCTACTCAACTGAAATGATAGGATGAAAATTGAACTGCACAGTTTGAGTTAGCCTTCGAGAGACGTAACTGAATTTCCCACACACAAGTACTATAATGATAGATAGTACCTGTACCCAGGTGAAGAGTTAGCAGTTACATTTGAGATGAAAACTGTTAGCTGAGACGTTTATCTGCTGCCTCCTGCCCAATCTCTGGTCAACAAGGTCAAACCAATGAAGCTGCAATTGCAGAAATCTGTCTGTGGTAGTAATGTTTAAACTAAAATGGTTTTGCTCAAAACCTTTTTCCAGTGTCATTAGGGAATAAGTGCAATAATAAGCACAGGCTGCTGGACGATAGCACGCATTAAACTTCCAACATGTCACATTCAATAATGTGCAGAGGGAATTGTGCGTAGGCTTTTGTTGATATCCTACCAAATATATACAATTATTCTAAGGTTTCTTGAAGACAACTTACAAATTTCTGTGAAACAAATATTATAGTCAATAGTAACATCCTGATATTAATACCTTTATTAATACTTCTGATCTGGTTCAGGTCAATCCATGACTTCCTTACAAGTTAAATAACCAATATGCATGCACCATGTACCCTGTAGGCTACTTCAATATTGCTTTTTTGGATACAGAAAAACACAAGGATGTATAATTTTTGCGATGATTGATGTAACATGAGAAACTCCAATAAATCTATATTGTATGCAGATATTTCCAGTTTTCATCAGAAAACTGAGCTTTTTCTCTATCTTTTTACAGTGCCAAAATGGAAATGTTCATTAATTATGCACAAAGTTCATCTCATAACAGGATAATATGGATTTTTATTTTCTTTAATTTATTCAATGGATGCTTGTTTGGTCTGATAATGAGACTTAGGTGGCCCTGTTTGGACCAATTTATTTTTTGCAACTACATCTATGAATTCAATAAACATTCTTGCACAGCAGACCTGCTGGCCCTTTTCTGAAGACTGCTTTTATATCCTGATGTATTACCAGGAAGCTCCGTTTGAACATACAAGACAATGTCAGTTGTTCCCAATAGAAGATAGTGCTGGTAATACTGGTGATGACGACTTATCAGCAGCAGTAATGTTATAAAATAACTCTTGAAATCTGGAAGGGAAAAAAAAACAAATGTTATAAATGTGGCCTGGCAAGTCATTATTATCCCTACATCCAAATGGAAAATTAAATGATAACACAAATTGTACCCGTAACGCACCCCAATCTTCTCACACTCTGGTGTTTGTGGATCCCGGTTTGAAAATTTATGAGCCAAGCAGCTATATTGTCACAGCACTGAAACACTGAATCAGAGAATCGATTTGTGTGATCAGCTGTCAGCACTAACCTCTCCACCTAATTGATGAACTGAATCATTAGTATAAAGCCAATTTAACTTAGTCATTAATGCACAGCAATAATTAGTTTTACCAGTCTAACAGTTACCATCTCACCTTACTGACTGATGTTGAGACTTACTAATAGAGGAACAATGTTATAACAGATTGTAGTCTCTTAAACTGCCCACAGACCGGTCAGATTTTAAGTTACTCGATTGGATAGTTTCAATTTCCATATTCATTTTCAAAAGTCTAATTACCGGCTTGATATTTCAAAGTTAAAATGGAGATCAACAACTACCAGATTTAACCATTGCTTATCAGAATACATGCAAAATTGAAGTATTTTTTCTTAACAAATATAGTACAGGGATGACTTTGCTAATGCCAACCAAAAACTTTCCAGCCTGGAGTGGGCACATGATTTCTCGACCTACTCCCAGCAGAGAGATTTCTGCCAAGAGTTCACATTGAGACAACTGTCACTTGACTATAAATTTCCACGGGCATTACAGATGAATGAACTGTATAGGTGAAAAGTTGCCATATTTCATGTGGAGCTTTTTACTATCTCATGGCAATATATCATCTTCGTACTGTGACAAGGTTCACTACAATACACAGTTCTTTCATTGGTGGCTCTGCATTAATTCTGTACCAATAGGTAGAATGGAAATTGCTGGCAATGGAATAATCAAATTATTAATCTCTGGAAGAGAAATAACAGGTTAATATTATGATATGTACCTTTCATCACAACAGTTCTATTCTGTTTGAAATTTCAAGTTTTCTTGTTTTGTTTTCAATCTCTGTGATAATTTATTTGCTCTTATGCACTCAACACATTGCAACAGTATTGTTGTCCAGGATATATTAGATTGCCTTTACTTCATTAATAGATACCAATGAAAATTGATATGAACTATTGTACATCTATGGTATTAAGAGTTTTCATGCTTATTTTAATTTCATGATCTTTACGGAAATGGCCGCAGTTGATTGCATATCAGTAGCCAGTTTTACCGTTCACTCAATTTCCTTTCTCCCTCGACAGTCCCTTTAGTGACACTATTCAAGTACTCCTTGCAGAAATGTAGATAAATGCAGTTGTTTGTTGAACTATTAGAAGCTAGTTGGAAATTATCTCCAAATTTCAGATTCTTGACAAGAAGGACATTTGGCGTTGTCTATAAATGAAATCTGGTGAACTATCACTCATAGGAAGTCTGTTGTCTTAAGCATGGTTGTGATGTTCATGCCCAATGTGATTTGCCCTTTACAAATCACCACTCCGGCAGTGATTGTGGGTGTGATCTAAATAAATCTTGAGGTCAACTAGTCTTTTATATTACTGAGGGCTGAATGCAAGGGAAGGTTGGGGGAAGAAAACTCCTCTTTTTACCTATTTTTGCAATTACATCCATAGTGCAATGGGCAGAAACAGTATTATTAATCACATTTGATTGAACTGCGAGATAACTTTGCACCCTGAATGTTAATTTTCAACAATTCATCAAACACATTTGGTTAGGGAACCCTTATATTGCAACTTCAAAATCCCCTTTAAAATATCTCCATGCACATTCTAAGTAAGTATCAGTGATTTCATCTGGACTCAGTAAAAATTCATCCCAATTGGTTAGAAGCAATGTAATGATTTTTAATTATTGTATTTGTTTCTTCAAGCAGGCTAGTCTTGTTTTCTGCCTACAGTAAATGGGAAATTGATAAGACAGCAAATTGAATTGGCTATAAAGACAATGTTCAATTCAGAAATATAGTATATCACATGTGCCTCGTGATTACAATTTTGCTAGTTCATGAATTGAAATCTTGTAAGGCTATTTCTATATACTGTTAATGATTGGAGACATCTATTAATGATTGTATCAAACTCAAAGGAAATGTCATTACAGTAGCTGATATAGTGCATTTTTTAATATGGCCTTATCGATCCTATCTCTGTAAACCAATTTGATCTCTCCCAAAAAACATTGGTTGTTCGAAAAACAAGAAGATTATTTTTGTAACAACTTCTCCAACAAACAACTTTAAATTGTCCAAAGGACTCTGTATCCTAAGACCTGCCTCTATAATTTCCTGAATGATAATTCCCTGACCTTAGTCAGCAAATTCTTCAAAACTGAAAAGTCTTTCTGTTAATGCATGTATCGACATAAGTAAGATCATCAAATTATTTGCATCTGGAGGAGAAAAGACAGGACAATCTTATGGACAGTATCTTTCCACTCAACAGTTCTATGTCCATTAACAGAATAAGAATTTAAAGTGATGTTTTATTGGCATTTTCTTAAAATTGGAACTTAGGAGACAACAGCCAATCTAAATCTGACTCTCTTAGAGTCATAAAGTATGGAAACAAACCCTTCAGTCCAACCAGTCACTGTCAGCCATGCTGCCAAACTAAACTAGTTCCACTTGCCTGGATTTGGCCCTTATCCCTCAAAGCCTTTGCTGTTCATAAATTTATCCAAATGTCTTTTAATCGTTGTAAATGTACCTGCATCCATTACTTTTTCTGGCAGTTCATTCCATACACAAAAACCACTCTCTGTGTGGAAAAACATTTTGCCCCTTGTGCTCTTGTTAAGTCTTTCTCCTCTCACCTTAAAATATGCCCCCTAGTTTTGAACTTCTTCACCCTAGGGAAAGGATACTTGTCATTCACCTTATCTCTGCCCCTCATCATCTTTAAACCTCAAGGTCACCCCATAACTTCCTACACTTCAGTGAAAAAATGTCCCAGCCTCTCCAGTTTATTTTTATATCTGAAATCCTCCATTCCTGGCAACATCCTGGTAATTCTTTGCTGAACTCTCTCCAGTTTAATGATATCCTTCCTATAACAGGACGACCAGAACCATACACAATACTGTAAAAGAGACCTCACCAACATCCTGTACAATGTCAACATGACATCCCAATTCGTGTGCTCAACGATATAAGCAATGAAGGCAAACATGCTAAATGCCCTCTTAACATCCTGTCTATCTGTAACACAAATTTCAAAGAATTATGTACCTGAACCCCAAGATCTCTCTGTTTGACAGGCCCTCCCATTAACTGTATAAGCCCTGTTCACGCTTGTATTACCAAAACACATTCCCTCACATCTATCCAAATTAAAATCCATCTTCGATTCCTCAGCCCATTGACCAACTGATCAAGATCTCTTTGTCATCTTATTCAGTAGTGCATTAGAAAGTTGAATTTAACTCTGTGGGTACTGGGAATTCAATCTGGACATCATTTTATCATAATTAAGCCAAATAAACAGTAATTTTAAATGTAATGTGTAACAATAGGCCGATTGACTACAATGGAAAGGAAAGTTGAGCTGGGTGGGTATGTGGATTCATCCATTATAATTATGAGGGAAGAGGGAAACAAGTGAAACTTTATATTTTCAATGACTGACACCCCATGTATGCAACGACATTAGCTCTAAAGATAGGGCTGCACTATGCATGATGCAGTGTACAGGTTTCTCAAGTCAGTGTATATCATCTCCAGGTGGGTTTACTAAAACATAGCTAAATGGTGGTCATGTCAATGATATATGGTCACCATTTAGCAAAACAGCTTTTGTCATAGTTGTAATCTATTTGAGCTGTCATGCATCATGTAAACCAGTAATGTTCATTGTGTTGTCCTTTACAAACCTGCCTCGGCATTGTATATCATCCAGGACAAACTGACAACATCGTGAAAGCAACTGCACATGTGCAAGATCTCATGTGACATTGATATTTATATGAACAAGATTTGTGCCAATGCTATTCCCTTGGTTTTGAAGTCAGCCTCACAGTCTGCCCTGATCTGTAAATTGAACAAAGTTAACACAAAAGGAACCCAGGTTATTTTAAATGGCTAGTACCAACATTTATCTCCTCTTTCAATTACAATTAGAACAAATTCAAAGGGGAAATGTATATAAATTTTCAGTATAAATAGAGAAAGCAGCACGGCATAAAATCCTAGTTCTAACTTAGTTTCCATGCCATAGGGAATCTAATCTCATCTAATCAGATGTGGTACCTTGTAATGCTGTATTTTCTTTTTATTGCTCATAAATTCTGGTCTTCAAATACATTCCCACATCATATAAATAGTAATCAATAAGATGGATACTTCCTTAACCTTCAATTTTTCTCCTTCTCCGCTTTGTTATAAGACATTTTTTTCTAATATGAAGAATGCAAATGAAGGTTGTGCTACTACTGGAAGTAAAATAAAAATCAATCAAATCTAAGCGAACTCCAGATTCAGATGACCTGCCGCCTTTCAATGAATCCATATGACCCATTACCTTCTAAGTTTACCAATTGCGAGATTGAAATATCTCACTGACTGTTCAAACATTATTACACACAGCCTGAGGGTGTCTGATCTACTACAATGTCAATTCTTCCAATTAAATTGCAGCTGTTTAAATAATTTATTTTTGATAATTCACAAGAGAAGATAATTCAGAGTGAAAGTAAATGTTTGGGTACTGCAAGAAATATTGATTCAGACCCTTTGGTCCAATCAATCCACACCAAATATGTTCCTAAATTAAACTAGTCCCACCTGCCTGAGCTTGACCCATATCCCACCAAATCTTTCCTAATCATGAACTTATCCAAATGTCTTTTAAACATTGTAACTGTACCTGCACCCACCACTTTCTCAGGTTTTGAACTTTCCCACACTAAGGAAAAGATACTTGTCATTCACCTTATCTATGCCTCTGATGATTTTATAAACCTCAATAAGGTTACCCTGCAACCTCCTACGTTCCAATGAGAAAACATCCCAGCCTCTTCATTTTATTTTTATACCTCAAGCCCTCCATTCCCATCAACATCCTGGTAAATGTTTTCCTCACCCTTGCCAGTTTATTAATACCTTTCCTATGAAAGGGTGACCAGATTGCACAACTACTCCAAAAGAGGCTTCATCAATGTCCCATACAACCACAACATGCCATCTCAACTCCAGTGGTCAAAGACCTGAGCAATGAAGGCAAGTCTGCTAAATGTCTTTTTAACCACCTTGTCTACATGTGATGCAAATTTCAAAGAATTGTGCACCTAAACCCCTAGGTATCTCTATTCCACAACACTACCCAGATCCCTACCATAAATCCTGTCATTGCTTATATTACCAAAACACAATACCTCACATTTATCCAAATTAAACTCCATCTGCCACTCCTCAGTGCATTGACCCAGTTGACCAAAACTTCTTTGTAATCTTAAATAACCTTCTTCACTGTTCACTATGCCACCAATTTTGTTGTCATCTGCAAGCTTACGAACCATGCCTTTTATATTCTCATCCAAATCATTTATATAAGTGACAAACAAAAGTTGACTGAGTACTGATCCCTATGGAACATCATTGGTCACAGATCTCCAGTCCAAAAAGCAACCCTCGCCACCACACTCTGTTTCCGACCATAAAGCTGATTTTGTATCCAGTTGGCAAGTCATGTGAACTGACTTTATTAATTAGTCTACCATGTGGAACCTTGTCAAACACTTTACTAATGTCCAAATAAATAACATCTTACTGCTCTGCCCTAATCAATCTTTTCAGTTACTTCATTAAAAAAACTCAATTAAATTTTTGAGGTACAATTTTTCTTGCACAAAACCATGCTGACTATCCCTAATCAAGTCTTGTCTCTCCAAAAACGGTGTAAATCCTTTCTTTCAGAATCACCTCCAACAACTTACCCACCACCAATGTCAGACTCTCAGTTCCCAGGCTTCTTCTTCTAGCCTTTTTTTAAACCATGGCACAACATTAACCATCCTCCGATATTTCACACATGTTCACAGATGATACAAATATTTCTGCTTGGAGCCCCACAATTTCTTCCCTAACTTCCCACAACATCCTGGGATATACTTGATCAGGTCCTGGATACTTAACTACCTTTATGTTTTTAAGGACCTCCAGCACTTCCTCTTCAGTAGTGTGAGCTGTTTTCAAAACAATATTTATTATATTTATTTATTTCTGTGTTCTGTAGCCTCCATTTCTTTCTCAACAGTGAAATATTCATAAAATATCTCTCCCATCTCCTGAGCTTCAACACAAAGAATACCTTGTTGATCGTTGAGGGTCCTACTCTTCCTCTCTAGTTGCTCTCTTGTTCTTAATGTATTTGGGGAATCTTTTTGGATTATCTTTCATCTGATCTGCCAAGGCTATCTCATATCCCAATCCCAATCTCAATCCAAAGATGTGCAGGTCAGGTGAATTGGCCATGCTCAATTGCACATGGTGTTAGGTGTATTAGTCATGGGGAAATGGGTCTGGCTGGGTTACTCTTCGGAGAGTTGGTATGGACTTGATGGGCCGATGCGCCTGTTTCCACACTGTAAGGAATCTAACCTGTAGGGAATCTAATCCCCTCTTTGCCTTCCCAATTTCCTCCTTAAGAATGCCCCTACAAAGACCGTTCCCTCTGTGACTACCTGGTCAGGTCCACGCCCACCCTCCCATCCTGGCACCTTCCCCTGCCACCGCAGGAACTGTAAAACCTGCGCCCACACCTCTTCCCTCACCTCTATCCAAGGCAGTAAAGGAGCCTTCCACATTCATCAAAGTTTGACCTGCACATCCACTAATATCATTTATTGTATCCGTTGCTCCCGATGTGGTCTCCTCTACATTGGGGAGACTGGGCGCCTCCTAGCAGAGCGCTTTAGGGAACATCTCCGGGACACCCGCACCAATCAACCACACCGCCCCGTGGTCCAACATTTCAACTCCCCCTCCCACTCTGCCGAGGACATATAGGTCTTGGGCCTCCTTCACCGCTGCTCCCTCACCACCAGACGCCTGGAGGAAGAACGCCTCATCTTCCGTCTCGGAACACTTCAACCCCAGGGCATCAATGTGGACTTCAACAGTTTCCTCATTTCCCCTTTCCCCACCTCACCCTAGTTCCAAACTTCCAGCTCAGCACTGTCCCCATGACTTGTCCGGACTTGTCCTACCTGCCTACCTCCTTTTCCACCTATCCACTCCACCCTCTCCTCCCTGACCTATCACCTTCATCCCCCCCCCCACTCACCCATTGTACTCTATGCTACTTTCTCCCCACCCCGACGCTCCTCTAGCTTATCTCTCCACGCTTCAGGCTCTCTACCTTTATTCCTGATGAAGGGCTTTTGCCCGAAACATCGATTTTGCTGCTCCTTGGATGCTGCCTGAACTGCTGTGCTCTTCCAGCACCACTAATCCAGAATCTGGTTTCCAGCATCTGCAGTCATTGTTTTTACTTAAGAGATCGTTAATCCCAGTTGTTTAAATCAAATATGTGATTCTTTTTTAATCTTGACTGGAACCTCAATATGTTTATTCATCCATTGTCACCTAATCTTACCAACCTTTCCTTTCACTCTAATAGGAATATACTACCTCTGAACCCTCATCGTTACACTTTTGAAGGTTTCTTGCTGGTCAGTCATTCTATCACCTATGAACAGTCTACAATCAATTTTTGAAAAGCCTTGTTTCATACCCTTAAAATTTGCCTTACTCCAATTAAGAACTTTAACTTTCATGGAACACCTATCCTTTTCCATATGATTTTAGAACTAATAATATTTAGATCACTAGTCTCACAATGTTCCCCCTACTAACAGCTCAATCACTTGCCCTGCCTTATTTCCAAAGAGAGGAATTGGGGTCCTCCAGTGGTCCCAGCATTACAGAGACCAGTCCTCAGCCAATTTGATTCACTCCACGTGATATCAAGAAATGGCTGGAGGCACTGGATCCTGCAAAGGTGATGGGACCTGATAACATTCCGGCAATAGTACTGAAGACATGTGCTTGCCACTTCCTAACCAAGCTCTTCCAGTACGGTTATAACACTGGCATCTACCAACAATGTGGAAAATTGCCCAGGCATGTCCTGGACATATAAAGCAGGACAAATCCAACCTAGCCAATTGCCACTCCAACAGTTTACTATCCATCATCATAAAGTAATGGAAGGGGTCATCAACAGTGCTATCAAGCAGCACCTGCTCAGCAATAACCTGCTCAGTGATGCCCAGTTTGGGTTTTGCCAGGGTCACTCAGCTCCTGACCTCATTACAACCTTGGTTCAAACATGGACAAAAAAACTGAATTCCAAAAGTGAAGTGAGAGTGATAGCCCTTGACATTGAAGCCACATTTGACCAAGTATGGCATCAAGGAGTCCTGGCAAAACTGGAATCAATGGGTATCAGGAGACAAACACTCCGTTGGTTAGAGTCATACCTGGCACAAAGGAAGATGGTTGTGGTTGTGGAGGGTCAGTCATCTCAGGTCCAGGACATCTTTGCAGGACTCCCTCAGGGCAGTGTTCTAGGCCCAACAATCTTCAGCTGCTTCATCAATGACCTTCCCTCTGTCAGAAGTGTGGATGTTTGCCGATGATTACACAGTGTTCAGCACCATTCACAACTCCTCAGATACTGAAGCAGTCCTTGCAACAAGATCTGAACAATATCCAGGCTTCAGAGAAAAGTGGCAAGTAACACACAGGCCACACACATGCCAGACAATGACCATCACCAACAAGAGACACTCTAGCCACCTCCCCTTGACATTCATCGGTAATACCATCACTGAATCCCCCACTGTAAACACCCTTGGGGTTACCATTGACCAGAAACTCAACTGGACTCACCACATAAGCACAATAGCTACAAGAAAATGTCAGAGACTAGGAATACTGTGACGAGTAAGTCAGCTCCTGACACCCCAAAGTATATACACCATCTACAGGGAACGAGTCAGGAGTGTGATGGAACGCTCCCTACTTGCCTCATTGGGTGCAGTTCCAACAACACTCAGGAAACTTGACACCATCCAGGACAAGCAACCCAATTGATTGGCGCCACATCTACAAACATTCAATCCCTCCACCACTGGCGCTTAGTAGCAGCAGTGTGTACTATCTACAAGATGCACTACAGAAATTCACCAAAGATCCTTAGACAGCACCTTGCAAACCTATGACCACTTCCATATAGAAGGACAAGGGAAGCACGTATTTGGGTACACCACCACCTGCAAGTTCCCCTCCAAGGCACTCACCATCCTGACTTAGAAATATACCGCTGTCCCTTTACAATCATTGATTCAAAATCCTGGAATTCCCTCCATACCCGCATTATGAGTCAACGCACAGCAAGTAGATTGCAACGATTCAAGAAGGCATGTTACCACCACCTTCTCAAGGATAAATAGGGATGGGCTATCAATGCTGGCCAGCTAGCGATGCCCAAGTACCTCAAATGAATAAAAACAAAAGGGTCACGTTTTGCTCCTTTTCTAGTAGGAACATTTACATATCGACAAAGACATTTTTTCTTGAACACATTTTACAAATTTTTCGCTATCCAAACCTTTAACATTTTGGCAGTCTCAGTCACGATCTGGAAAATTGAAATCCCTTACTATTTCAACCTTATTATTCTTACATATATCTGAGATCTCTCTACATCTTTGCTTCTCAATTTCCCTCGGACTATTAGGGGGACTACAGTACAATCTCAAAAAGGTGATTATCCCTTTCTTATTTATAATTTCAACCCATGTATTTTCACTAAATGATCCCTCAGAAATATTTTCTCTAATTACAGCAGTAATGTTTTCCATAATCAAAAATACCTCTCTTTATTCAAAGTTTGTGAGAAGATTTGTAGCTCGGGTGCTCGTTGCTGTGGTTCTGTTCGCCGAGCTGGAATTTTTTGTTGCAAACATTTCGTCCCCTGTCTAGGTGACATCCTCAGTGCTTGGGAGCCTCCTGTGAAGCGCTTCTGTGGTGTTTCCTCCGGCATTTATAGTGGCCTGTCCCTGCCGCTTCCGGTTGTCAGTTTCAGCTGTCCGCTGTAGTGGCCGGTATATTGGGTCCAGGTCTATGTGTTTGTTGATGGAGTTTGTGGATGAGTGCCATGCTTCTAGGAATTCCCTAGAATTCCTAGAACATCATTTCAGAGATGTTCTTGATGTATGATAGCCATACTCCATGACAGCCAGACTACTGCGACCACTAGGACTTATAACAGCACACAAACCAACAGCCACTCTCAGACAACAACTCACCAAAACGAAGGACCCGATACCCAGCAAGAGCAAAACTAATGTAGTGTACAAAATCCCATGCAAGGACTGCACAAAACACTATATAGGACAAACAGGAAGACAGCTAACAATCCGCATCCACGAACATCAACTAGCCACGAAACGACACGACCAGCTATCCCTAGTAGCCACACACGCAGACGACAAGCAACATGAATTTGACTGGGACAACACTACCATTATAGGGCAAGCGAAACAAAAAACAGCCAGGGAATTCCTAGAAGCATGGCACTCATTCACAAACTTCATCAACAAACACATAGACCTGGACCCAATATACCGGCCACTACAGTGGACAGCTGAAACTGACAACCGGAAGCGGCACGGACAGGCCACTATAAATGCCGGAGGAAACACCACAGAAGCACTTCACAGGAGGCTCCCAAGCACTGAGGATGTCACCTAGACAGGGGACGAAACGTTTGCAACAAAAACTTCCAGCTCAGCGAACAGAACCACAGCTACCTCTCTTTATATTCTTCCTATAACATCTAAAACCCAGAACATTGAGCTGCCAGTCCCATCCTTCCCTCAGCCAAGTTTTTTTCCAGCTAGGATATCCAAATCCCATGTTCCTGTATATGCACTGAGTTCATCAGACTTACTTGTAAGACCTCTTGCATTGAAATAAATGCAGTTTAATTCTTTAGAGTTACTTTGTTCTCTGACTTGCTCTTGTCTGTCTTTTCTAATTAATTTGCTGTTTTCTGATTCAGAACTTTCTTTCTATTTTCACTGTTACTTAGGAAGCCCCCACTCCACCTCTGTAAAAGTTTACAGGCTCCTGAAATAGAACTAGCAGATTTCCCGACCAGGATATTTGTCCCTTTCCAGTTCAGGTGAAGCCCATTCTCTTTGAACAGGTCTATTCTGTCTCAGAAGAGATCCCAATGATCCAATAACCCAAATCCCTGCACATTGCAACACCTCTTCAGCCATTGATTTACCTCTCCTATCCTTTTATTCCTTCTATTATTAGAATTTGGCACCAGAAGTAAACCAGAGATTACGACTCTTGACGTGTTTTTTAATCATCTATCTAATGTCTTATATTCACTCTGCAAAACCTTAGCCCTTTTCCTCATTATGTCATTCCTACCAATGTGTACAACAACTTCTGGCTTCTCTCTTGACAATGTGCTTCAACTGTTTTGAGATGTCCTTATCCCTGGCATCAAGAAAGCAACATACTATCCTAGATTCACGCTCACTGCCACAGAATCTCCTGCCTGTCCCCCTGACGGGAGAGTGTTCTCCAATAATTGTTCTTTTAAATCTTGGCAAACCCTGTTTAAGATAAAAGTTAAGTCTTAGTGCCCAGGATTTTCCTCTGAGAAACTATCTCTTCCGACAGTACCCAAATCAGAGTACCTGTTTGAGAGAGGAATAGCTACAGGAGACTTCTGAACTACCTTTTTACCTTTCTTGATAGTCAACCATCTATCTGACTGATCCTGCTGTGTAATCACTTCTCTGAATCTACTACGCATCACACTCAGCGTCTCTTGTATACCTTCAGTGACATTGGGCCTAAAAGGAAGAAACTCTCAACAGTATCTTATATAAAAATAAACTAACTTTCCTTACCCACAGATTTAATATTAAGTTTGCAAAAAAGAGAGAAAAATTTTTTAACATATAAATATTTAAAAGAAATCAAACACTTAGCTGAACAAATGAAAAAGAAGATACCTCCTCAAATAATCCAACATTCAGCTTTCAATCACTGGGAAAAAAAAACTCTCTCTGGAGCAGTCCACATGTAACCCTGTCCTCATGCTCTGTATTAAACAATCTCTCCTTCTCCACATTTCTTTTACTTAAACTTTATTGGCAGAAATTTTTTTTAAAATCGCTCTGCAGATCAAAACTCAACAAACACAAGCTCCATTGAAAAAATATCCTTGGTGTTTTTTTTAGACATTTGTTTTTAGATATATTGAAGTTTAAAACAGAAAAAGAGAGGAAAGAATCTCTCCACAGAATGAGACTTGAAAAAATCCAACATGTGCCATGGCCGTAAAAGCTTTCAAACATATGTAATTTAGCAGAAGTATTATAAAAAATATTACAATCTTGTCATGATGAAGGACAGATATTTGGATTCCAAAGGTTTTTAATTTCTTTTGGATGGCCATATTTGATATTTTACTGCCAGATCTAGCAGGTAGGAAAATATTTAGGGGATGACTACAGCAGCTTCCAAATGAGAATTCATTTGGTTATGAACTAACACCAAAACAATTGAATCAAATTGAAGTTAGAAGGTATAGAACGGATGGTAACATCTATATTTTGAGAAAACAACAATAACTGAGTACATTATTGGATCAGTGGACCCAACACTGGAAAATTTTAATCAATTTTATAATTTATTCTAACTACAAAAATATTCTTTGTAGCAGAGAAATTATTTATATTGCTGAATTTTAATATGTTTGTTTAATGAGGATATGTTTATATTATTTTCTATATATACAACATTTTACAATGAAGATTAGAGGCTCAGTCATAGATTTTAACAGAATCAAATTAAACATTAAATTCTATTAATAGAACTTAAGAGAATATAATTCACTATTTGACCTGATATAATTATTTATTTCAGCATCATAGAACAGAAAGTGTCTACTTGGCCTGTTGTGTCTGCTGGCTTTTAGTAGAGCAATCCAATTAGTCCCAATCCCCTGTAATTATTTTCCCTTTAAGTATTTGCCTCCCTTGATTGTTACTATTGAATGTGCTTCCAGCTCTCTTTAAGTCAGTGTACTTCAGATTTCACTGTGCCTAAAAATGCTATCCTTTGAACATTTTGTTTTATTCTTTTGTCAATCACCTTGAATCCGTGTCCTTTGGCTCTTATGCCATGAAAACTGTTACTCCTTATTTACTCTAGTAAAACCATTCTTGATTTTGAATACTTTTTATCACATCACCTTAACCTTCGCTGCTCCAAGGGAAGCAAGCCCCACGTCTACAGTCTCTTCACATAATTGAACTCCCACATCCCTGTACCATTCCAGTGGATATCTACTGCACCCTCTCCAAGACCTTGTCATTCATCCTAAAGTGCACTACCCATATTTGTACAGAATACTCCATCAGGGCTGTTTTTATTAAAGATTTTGCATTACTTCCTTCTTTCTGCATTTGGGACTATGAATGATCCTATATTCTTTTTTAACAGCCTCCTCAACTTGTCCCCTTACTCCCAAATATTTGTATACATGTATTGTGAATAATTTCCTTTGGAGAGTCTGTTCTGGACATTTTGCAGATACCTTTGCAGACAGAATTATTTCTGAAACAATTTAAACCCAGCAAAAAACACTAATCTCTCATTTACAGAATTTACACAGAATTAACAAAGAACCCAGTTTTTTTATTATAAAACACCGCATTCAATTGCTGTGATAAATCGCCAATGTTGCCTGAATTGTAGATTCTAAGACTGTTCACAATATTGATTAACAAGTTGGAGGTCAGTGAAGAGTTGTGGCTGTGTCTCTCTCATGATGTTTCACGTTTTCACAACACTTTATATGCCTGTTCATAGCTGTTGGCAGAATATTTTTTGGGACCAATTAATTGTATTCATTTTGCAATGTTTAGGATGTAGCAGATTAGAATTGATGTATTTGACTGGGTCGGTTGAAATACTTATAGCTTCTGTCTGTGCCACCTATGATTTGCCAAATACGTTTTGAATTCTTTCATGCTTTGTTTCCACTTTGAAATTTAACTTCAAATAAAGCCAAAGAATTCCAGCAGTTGAGATGAGAAGAACAGCTCTTTGTACAATAGGTTAACTTCACTACCTGCAGCTGCCTACGATGGTATCTACAACTTTACCAAACTGCTTTCAGTATTGAAAAGCTACATACGTTGAGTCTGTTCAGTACTTGTAACCACAACAGAAGCTTTACTTTATGTTAGAACAATATTCCTAAAAAGACAAGGAGATAATATGTGTGTGAAATTATTAGGTGCTTCCACAAAAATCTAAAGCATTTGTATTTGAATGTTGCAGATGAAATAAATTCTTTGTTTAAGCCACCACTTTGAGATTTCCAAGGCAGTTTCTTTTCCACTAATACTAGTTCAATGAAGTTGACATTCTTTATTATGTTAACATTTATCAAAGCAGGTAATAATTTGGATGATGCCATTGATGCTGGTACATACTTAAACCGAAATAAATCCCATAACTCTATGCTAATTCTGAAGAGCATTGTTCAATTAGTACAATTTTAAATACAGTATTTTTTCATTCAGTTTAACAAAACAGTAAACCTATGAGCATAAGTGGCAAACCTGAACCCCAAAAGAAAGATTCTATGAATATCAAACTTGAAATACATTGAGTCAGTCAATCAAACATCATCTACACTTCTGGTCCTGATTAAACAGTTATTTGCATTCTTCCGTTCTGGTCAAAATAGCCAGAAACCAAGTTCCAAATCGAGAGTCAAAAGCCTACTTTCCAGTTTGCTCTCCTGGATGGTTGAACATTCACCATTGATACAAATGTTCCAGGAATCAAATATTCATACTTTAATTTCCCACACCTAATTAATAAAATGACTTCTAAAATAATTGGCCCCAATTTTCAAAGAATGGTAGTCACCCTCAGATTGCCACTTCTGCTCCTACTTTTTTCCATCTTGATAGAACTCTGCATTTCTTGCCAGCTTCTTCAGGAATTTGAAATCTGTAATCGGAGTTCTTCTTTGTAGCTCTGGATTATTGAGGGAGCCAGGGCATGCCCCCTGTTTACACCAATAACTGCAACAATCCATGTTTTTGTATGTATTCACTCACACACTGAAAAGCTTTGGGACAATTAAACAGCTTTTCAGTGTGTTAGTGAATGACTGTGGATGAGGTAAGTGAGTAGGAGGCAAGATATAAAGTGTGTAAGTGGATAGGTATTCTGGGAAGTGGTTGGGATGGGATCTGTTCTGAGATCAGAGGATAGTCAAGTCAAGTTAGGGCAGAGTTTATTAGAGAGTTAGAAGGGTTGCCACGTCATTGGAGTAGAAGTCAGGCCAGGTTGAAAGTGTGTGTTATAGGATTGGCGGAGGTGCTAGGCAGAAGAGGTAATTCTGAAAATCTGCTCTGTTGGGTGGTGGGATCTAATCAGGTCTGGTGCAGGGACATCAGGAAATTGGGATGGGGGTTAGTTGAGAGTCAGCGGATCACGTAGTAAGTCCAAATATCTGGAGATTCATGGCGGTGGTTAATAAAGTCTAGTTGTTCTGGGACTGTGGGTGGGATTCTGGAGATCAGGGTTGGGCAGTGATGATATTTGAGGGCTGATGGGTCACACATTTTGTTGATAAGGTCTAGTCGACTGAGTGGGCATAGTCAGAGGGTCAATGAGAGGTCAGTTGTACAGTTACCTAGGAACTAGACATGGTTTCAATCTACCTAACATTTCCAGGGTATTAATCCAGATATTTTTGCATGTGTAAAGGTGAAAGATCATTGGGATATCTAGGAATGTTAATTAGTCAGAGCAGCCATGATCTTATTGAATGGCAGTTCAGGGGCTGAGAGGTGTACTCCTGTTCCTAAATTGCTGACAAGTATGGATTCAATATCATCATCTCATTGCCATATCACTCAAGTGGATACAGGTTTATAAAAACAAATGATTGATAGAAGCCTCATAATGTTGAGAAACAAAGAATGATTCAAATCTTGGCATGTTGTCACCTGACCTACAGCTCACAAAACTGACTTGAAATCAGCTGCAGAGCTACCCAGTGAGAACAACTTTGTTCGGCATGCTACTTTCTCAATAGACCTCTATTGCATGTCTATTGTAGATTTTGCATCAAGTCAGTTAGGTTTATGAAATTAAATTAAATCCAGCTAAGGATGCCCAATTTTACAATGAATTGCTTTTTGAGAAAAGGGGACTGATCCTTTCATAAAATAATACCAGGTTCTGTGCTGATCTGGTTAAAAGGTTGACAGGACAGTTCCTTCTTTAGCAATGATAGATATTTCCCTTTTGGCAGATCTGTTCAAGTAATTAAAAATTGATTTTCTACCACTGTGTTTCAAATTTTATTTTGGAAATGTTTACCTGTCATAATAATAGACTTGTCGACCCATAAAGAATTAAGTCTTGGATTATTCTTCAGGATAACAAGTCTAAGATTTGCCAACCATATAAATACTGGGCTTCCATAATCCAAATGAAATAAAACCTAGAGCAAAAAACCTAAATATAAATCACTTGAATTTAGGTAGGAAAATGGAATCATAGCTAAATAATAGCAAAAAAGACGCAAGTTATTTTTGTTTGCTTTTTACCTTTGTACTGTTTAAATCCCACTAAATCACCTTTTGCAAACTCACTGCATCCCAAAACAATTTACAACCATGAAGTACTTTTCATGTGTAGTCACTGTTGTAATGTAGAGAAATGGCAGGTATTTTGCACATACCTTCCCATAAACAACAACATGATAATGACCAGATAATCTATTTACCGATGTTGGTTGAGGGATTAATATTGGCCAGCAAACCAAGAAAAGCTCCTTGACATCAAAAATGAGTCATAGGATCTTTTTCCTTCACATAAATGGATAGACACTTGCCTTTCATCCTATGCATGGTAAATGTCTGATAGCCAGTTGGTGAAAAAAAGATCGGAACTCCATTTTTATTCCATTTTGGATTTATTCATTAAATGAAACATTAAAAATATGTCAACCTTAATTTGACAGCCTATCCGCAGTCACTACACCCTCTTGCTGATTGAACACAGAACATTTCCCTTATTAATGAACTTACTCACAGTTTGAAGCCTTACAGATTGATGCCTCCTAATCCAGTGTTCCAGCACTTCCACTTCTCCAGAATTGCAGTGCACTCACTCGATCTACAACATCTACTGGACTAATAAGCAAACTAACTAAAGAATAACCACTTGAAAGGATTAAGTGAGTTTATACTTCATCCAAGGAATGCCCTCAACCTGTCGAGATATTTTGGAAGCAACCAGTTTGGAGATGTTATTAAACACGTTATGAGCAGTTGGGACTAGAACCCAGGCCTCCTGGTTCATTGGAAAGGACATGACCACTCCACAATAGAGTCCTTCCTTCTACCTGTACACATGTTAGCCTTAATACAGTTAACAATTGATTAAAATTCAATTGTGTAGCACATTCTGAGTCCTACACTTAATTGTCAGCTTAGATTTGTGCTATGATTTCTGAACTGGAGATTGAGCCCATGACTTTTTGACTGTGAGGTGAGAACAATGACAGTGAGCCAAGGCTTTTTTTTCACCTAACATATAGAATGGAACAATTAGAACAATATAATTTGATGCTGTCCTTCTGCAGCATTCTAAGAGTACAAATATTTACACTACTACAACAGGAAGGCTAACTGCAGGATGCAGCATCTTTACAGACCTATTGGTGTGTTGGTGTCTTGATATTGCATAGTTGAAGAATGAGAATTGATTCTAGTACATTGGTGCCATGATATATTTTCCTACTAATCATGAAGTGCAAGTCATATTGGATTTATTCCAGAATAAACTTGACAATTTAACTGTATATTAGTGCACAGTTGTTAGATGCATCACGGTTAATAGCTCCTGAAATATTTCAAACAGTCTGGCATCTTTAAAACAAATAGAGCTGAAAACTATCTTGCACCATAACTAACTTATATTTCCATTGATTGTCTTGGAGTTATAGACAATAAAACTGAATGTATTAGATATTTCATTTGATATGTCTGATTAATAACATCTTTATACTTAACATTGTTCATGCTGCATGTACTAAATGAAAACACAAGTGAAGAAACCCCAGTAGTGGAATATTCTGCTTGAACAAAATGGCTGTTTGACTCAGTTTAATAGGCTTCTAATGTGTTAATTAAATGTATGCTGTTTGATGGAGATTGGACTGTTGACTTAATAGGAAGAAGTTTATTAGTCTATTGACCTAATTAAGAGAGGATGAATCGGAACAAATGAACCACATTAGGCCAGGCAGCAAATAAGAATCTGTTTTCCAAATAATTAATATATATCCTTTAACCTTTCACTGTTACAATTGATTAACTCCTTATAAAAGTATGCACTATGGCTCAGCAGAGTCATTTAATACATTTATTGACTGACTTGGACCTCAGCATGTTAGGGTGTCAATTATGAGATAGATAGGGCTTGAAGATCAATTAAAAGTATTGACTCATACAGTAAAACAAATTGCTACTTAGCAGAAGACTATATTTTAGAAGGCATGAGAGTCTGAAAGTAGGATAAAAAGTTAAAGGACACAGAACTTTTTGTTTCAATGCCGACAGCTTTATTGAAGCTCGTGTCACAATTAGGAATACTGGAAAACTTTTTTTTTTAATTCACTTGTGGCATGTGGGCTACACTGGCTGGCCATCCCTACTTGGCCTTGAGAAAGTAGTGGTGAGCTGTCTTCTTGAATGGCTGCACTGCACTTGCAGTAGGCTAACCCACAATGCTCTTAGGGAAAGAATTCCAACAAAGAAGGAATAGTGAAATATTTCTAAGTTGTAATGGTGAGTGGCTTGGAGGGGAACTCACAGGTGTTCCAATGTATCTGCTGTCCTTGTCCTTCTAGATGAAAGTGGTCATGAGTTTGGAAGATGCTGTCTGAGGATCTTTGGTGAAACTCTGAAGTATATCTTGTAGATCATGCACACTGTTGCTACTGACTATCCGTGGTGGAGGAAGTGAATGTGGTATGAATGTTGTATTAATAAAGTGGGCTGGTTGTTCTTGATAGTGTCAAGCGTCTGAGTGTTTGGAGCTTCATCCATCCGGGAAAGTGGATAGTATTCCATCATATTCCTGACTTGTACTTTGTAAATGGTCGACAGACTTTGGGGAGGCAGGAGGTGAGTTACTCGTTGCAGTATTTCCAAGCCTCTGACCTGCTCGTGCAGACGCTGTGCTTATGTGGTGAGTCCAGTTGAGTTTCTGGTCAACAGTAACCCCAAGGATATTGATAGTAGGGGAATTCAGTAATGGTGACACCATTGAATGTCAAGGGGCGGTGGTTATATTGCTTCTTATTGGAGATGATCATAGCCTGGCATTTGTGCAGTCTGAATGTTACTTGTGACTTCAAAACAAGAGGGCTTTGTTTTAAGGTGAGGGCGAAAGGTTTAAAAAGAACATGCTGGGCAACTTTTCTTACACTGAGAATGGTTCATGTGTGGAATGGATTGGTGGATAAAGGTATAGTTACAATGTTTAAAAAGCATTTGGATAAGCTCAGGAATAGGAAAGGTTGGAGGAATATGGGCCAAGTGCATGCAGGTGGGGACTGGTTTAGTTTGGGAACATGGTCGCCGCGGACTGTCAGACTGAAGGGTCTATTTCGATGCTATATGACTCCATGACTCTTTAACTGCATTAACCTCCTTTTTTTAGGATTAGTAATCTATCTCCTACTTTCTGAACACATCAATTTTTGAGTGAATGGTATTCAATAGAATAACTACCTCAGGATAAAAGCTTGGCTGGTTTTGATAGTCTGTGTGTGCAAACGTAATATTTTTCCCACTGAGCCACCCAATCACCAAATGGACACAGCTCACTGGACTTCAGCCCTTCTTTGAAAATGCCAATCATAAGTTATGAATTAATTCTTCTGATTGGTTTTTGCAGTATCTGTTACAAAACTAATTTTTTTGGGATAATCTATGAGCAATTTTTGTGTAAATACATAGTGATGATTTCTTAAGATGTTATTGAAAACTTCATTGAAAAGGTAGAATGTCCTTTGTCCACTTTAGAATCTGGAAAAGCCTTTCCTGTGGCTCAAAGGGAAAGGTTTTCTTCTTGAGCCACACAGAACAGTAACATTGTATACTGTTCTCTCACAGTCAGTAATCTCACCCAGATCATCAATAGAGTTTCAGACTCCCAGGCTTAGGGAGGCTAACTTAAATGGATTTTCTCCTCTCCGTGCTTTCAAGTGGATATCCATAAGTTGAAAACAAGAACAGGATCTGAATTGCGGTGATGTCTTCCACACTTGCATAGACTGACCTCTCCCACAGGTGAAGATCTCATGGTTATGTTGTGTTTTTGAGCGAGATGCTGCAGAAGGCCATTAACTGTGTAATTGTACTCTACTGAGAACATCAATGCCTGCGGGAGTATAGGGATAGGGCGGATCGCTGGAAAGGGAAACTAAGTTGTTCTTTCCTCATCTTCAGAAACAATATGTTGAGCTGATCGTCTATGGGTCTGACTGACATGGGCTGCGATGAGAGAATCCATAAGGACTTCAAGCAGAAATCCTTGTAGAAAAAACTCAAAACTTAGACAGAAAAACAAAGGCCTATTGTCTTTTCTAAGGTTGATTTGCCCAAGTATTTTAAAAGATCTTTTTTAGAGTAGGTGTTCCTCTCAACAATACCAAGAAAAATGCATTTGAGGACAATATCCATGGAAAGTGACAGGGCAAAATCAGAGTGTTGGAAATGTGTTGCTGGAAAAGCGCCGCAGGTCAGGCAGCATCCAGGGAACAGGAGAATCGACGTTTCGGGCATAAGCCCTTCTTCAGGAATGGGGAAAGTTTGTCCAGCAGGCTAAGATAAAAGGTAGGGAGGAGGGACTTGGGAGAGGGGTGTCGGAAATGTGATAGGTGGAAAGAGGTCAAGGTGAGGGTGATAGGTCAGACTGGGGTGGGGGCGGAGAGGTCGGGAAGAAGATCTCAGGTTAGGAAGGCGGTGCTGAATTTGATGGATTTGACTGAGACAGGGTGGGGGGGAGGGGAAATGAGGAAACTGGTGAAATCCGAGTTCATCCCTTGTGGTTGGAGGGTTCCTAGCCGGAAGATGAGGCGTTCTTCCTCCAACCGTCGTTTTGTTGTGGTCTGACGATGGAGGAGTCCAAAGACCTGCATATCCTTGGTGGAGTGGGAGGGGGAATTGAAATGTTGAGCTACAGGGTGGTTGGGTTGGTTGGTCCGGGTGTCCCAGAGGTGTTCTCTGAAACGCTCCGCAAGTAGCCGGCCTGTCTCCCCAATATAGAGGAGGCCACATCGGGTGCAGAGGATGCAATAGATGATATGTGTGGAGGTGCAGGTGAATCTGTGGCGGATATGGAAGTTTCCTTTGGGGCCTTGGAGGGAGGTGAGGGGGGAGGTGTGGGCGCAAGTCTTGCACCTCCTGCGGTTGCAGGGGAAGGTGCCGGGAGTGGAGGTTGGGTTGGTGGGGGGTGTGGATCTGACGAGGGAGTCACGGAGGGAGTGGTCTTTACGGAATGCTGATAGGGGAGGGGAGGGAAATATATCCTTGGTGGTGGGGTCCGTTTGGAGGTAGCGGAAATGACGGCGGATGATGCGCTGTACATGGAGATTGGTGGGGTGGTAGGTGAGGACCAATGGGGTTCTGTCCTGGTGGCGGTTGGAGGGGCGGGGTTCAAGGGGGGAGGAGCGGGAAGTGGAAGAGATGCGCCCAATTGTCATTGTTATCCAATGGCCCTTTCACATAAATGAACAATGAGTGAAAAATGATTAGATTTAACTATGATGACACTCGTAATCAGATCATGCCTTAATCTATTATATGGTGTTCCACAATGGCCACATAGACAAGTTACTGGATGACTGATGGTGCTAACTCAATTATATTTCAGTATAATATAATGACTGGCCTAATTGAGAGGAGACTATTGCAAAAGGTTTCAAATTTATCTTAACGTTAACTGTGACATCTAAGTTGGAACTAAAGTCTTGCAAGTTCTTTTATTCCTTTAACTTGGATGCAAATAACATTCTATTATTTTCCAAAATTTTGAATTATATTTTAGTCATTGTCAGTTTTGCCAATACAATCAAGTTTTTCACTGGATAGATCTATGAACAACAGATAAAATGAATGAACAATTGATCTTGTTGGTTGAGGGAAGAATGTTGCTGAGGGGTTCACTCCACAATGCCAGGCCAGATTGGTGGAGAACCTTTGTCTTGTGGAAGTTCAGGGTGACACCCATTCTCTTATCAAGGTCCACAGGGAGGTTTTAGAGTACGTTGACCACTTCCAATACCTCAAGAATGTTCTGTCGGCCAAAGCATGAAGAGATCCAGTACCACCTCCAGTGTGCTAGCGCAGCCTTCAGCCATCTGAGGAAAAGGGTGTTCGAGGAAAACATCAGATCCGACCCTGAGAACCTAGTTTACAGAGCTGCAGTGGTTCCCACCCTCCTATATTGCTCTAAGACGTGGACTGTCTACAGCAGACACCTCAAGCCGCTGGAACAGTACCACCAAAGCTTCCTGCATAAAATCCCATCAATCCATCGGGAAGAAAGAACACCAACCAGGCCTCAACCAGGCCAACCTTCCCAGCATTGAGGCACTGACCATCCTTGATTGGCTGCTATTGGCTGGGAATTTCATCTGCATGACCAACACAAGACTCCCCAAGCAGGTGCTCGACTCCCAGCTTTGAAATGGCAGACAAGCCCAAGGCAGACAGACAAAGCTCTTCAGTGATACCCTCAAGGCCTCACTGGAAAAGTGCAGCATCCCACAGTCACCTTGGAATCACTGGCCAAGATTGGCCAAAATGGAGGAGGAGCATCCAGGAAGGCATCAAGCACCTCGAGACTTGCCGTCAGGAGGAAGCAGAAGCCAGGCGGAAACAGAAAAAGGAGCGCGCTGCCACACCAACACCCTACACGGCAGCTGCCATGAACACCTTCTGCCCCAAGTGTAACAGAGCTTGCAGTAGCCATATCAGTCAGTGTAGCCACACACCGACTAACCCTGAGAGTGAAAGAGAGCCATCCTTGTCTGCGAAGAACCGCCAGTGATGATGATGATGATGATAATGATGAGGTTCAAGACAACATACAAATTATTTGTTCTTCTATGAATGATGCCATGTAGTTTTTTTTTTGCATCTGAACCAGCAGGTGGGACAATAATTTAGCATCTTATCTGAAAAACAACATCTCCAAAAATGCAGCATTTTATTAGTTCTGCAATGAAGTATCAGTCTAGATGTGCTCATGATCTTAGAGTGAAAACTAAATCCATCCCTCTGTGCCTCATCAGTTGCAATGGCATTTACTGCATAAAACAGTTATTTAGAGTTTCTATGTGCTTGCTATATCTCGACATCAATTGCTGCAAACTGCGAGATAGAATTGGACCAACTCGAAATCATTAAAATTGCTGGCCCAGATTTTGTGGTTAGTATCAAAGCAAAAGCATTGAAGCTCACTTAAGGAAAGTTGTCTGTGGAGACTTAGCAATTCTTATGGCGAAATTATGGACTTTCTTGACATGCAAATAATTAATGTATAGATTAGTGGTTTTCCAAATGATAAGCTAAAGTAATAACATCAAGCTGTCTAAGCAGGCAATCAAATTTAAGAATTTTCATGATTCGGCACCAAGGGAATGAAAAGCGTTCAGATCAAATGACTACAAATTATTTTTCTTTCAGAGAGTGAAGTGTACATTGGAACATATACTTGTTGAGATATTGCAAGCAAGGTTGAATACACCATATATTCTTCATTAAAAACATATTTTTAAATTCAAGTAATTAAGCATAATCAGGACATTTAATAACAGTCCCTTCATCGTTGCTGAGTCAAATTCTGGAATTCCCTCCCTGAGGACATTGTGGGTTGGCCCACACAAGTCCAAGAAAGCAGCTTACCACCATCTTCTCAAGGGCAACTAGGAATGGGCAATAAATGCTGCCCAGCCAACAATGCCTACATCCCACAAAATGAATTTTAAAAAATTACAAATAAAAGAACTTTTTACAGCCAGATTTGCTGTTTAGCTGCAGTTACAATCAACATCACAGTTAAACACATGTATTTCATTGAACAAAACATCTTTTTATAGAGTTGCGAACAGTGAAATAAAAGCAGAGATCAATTGATTCTGCTGGCTAACAATGCGGGATTGGGGATTCAAAGTGCAGTGAAGCATGAGACACAAAGACACATCTTCAGAAGTTGTATTTTAATCTACATTTTTAATCTCACACATGTACTTCAGTTGAGAGAGGCAATATCCGTGAACAGTGTCAGTTCAGCATTAAAATGTCTCAGAAACTTTGTGCTAATATTAAACTGGCTAATACAGACATGAACTTACCCATCTGCCCTTCACTAGCATTAAAAGTATAACTGTCACTGGGGTGGGTGTGTACTGAACAACAGAATAACTGATGCTTTGGAGATGTGTACTGCTGTTACTTCAAAACTCCTTGCAAAACTGAAGGAAATGTAGAATATTTATTTTATCTTTTTTAAAACCATACTAATGCTAAAAAGGCCTGGATTAGTATACAGCATGAGTTCTATACAAAACAAAGCATCCTCTGGCTTCTGAAACAATTTGAAAAGAACATTGCCTGTCGGCTTGGTGTAGCAATGCATTTCAACACCAAATCCCCTATTGAGCCCTTTTACTGAGACTGCTAATTTAGTGCTAATTACTGTTGAATTATGGACAGTTTGTATTGCATACGTATGCCTCTGAGGAGCTGGATTCACTCTGTCCAAGCTTTTTTTTAAACTTGTACTTTTACAGCTGGCAGAGACACTAGACTGTCATCTATCAGATTTTGGATTGGATTCAAATCCAGAGATTTCTAAATGGCTGATAACGTACTGTGATACCTGGACTCTTCACAATATAAAAACTGAAATTCCTCTAAATAGACATAATATAGAAACACAAGTACCTGCACCAACTCCTACAATAATTTGCAGACACTGATACACTGATATTTTTTTGGTATAGTCTTTTTGCTAAAAAAGCACTTTCAGCAAGTAGGTCTCTGGCCAGGAATCACACAATTACTTCAGCAGGCATCTCAAGTGATGTAAATTAAACACAGTGAATAGTTAAATAGTAACAGCATGAACTGCAATATGAAAAACAACAGCCTTCTGAGTACTGAAATGCTGTTTGTCATATTGTTACAGAATGCCTATCGAACTAAAACACTGCCCTGAGGATTGTAGAGTGAGCATTAAAGTGAAAGAACAGTTGAAGCTGGAGGCTGAGGACATAATTGCATACAAGAACTCACACATAAAACTGAAGGACATTATTTAAATGCTGCTACGAGAGACTATCATTTCAGCCAGTCCCTCATAAATGATCACCATTGGCTGTATACTCTGCTAAGTGAATACAATAACAAACATTTGTAAGGCACTCTTGACGTGCACGAATGCCTTGAGTGTTTCACAAGGAGCTAGCGATAGAAACTAAAAAGAAGTAGAGGAATGGGAGAAGGGCAAAACTGAGGTCACTGTAAGTGTGGAAGAATGCCAGAGGGCAGGAATGCATATGGCTGAAAGATTAACCTCTGCCACTGGGAATAAAAGGAAAAGCAAATGAACATTAATCTAGAATTAGGGAGATGGAAGAGAATTTATGCAAATTCTTCTTTGCTCGTATTTAAATCGTTGGAACACTTTTTATTTGTGGGAGTTGTTTTTACAGTCTATTCTCTGAATACTGACTTGTACTCCCTTTGGAACCTAATTGTCATATAGTTACATATGTAACCCCATACTGAATAGATGGTCCATAGATTTAGCATGCTTAATTTACCTTCTGAATCATTTATACATGATCAGTGTCCACGGGATTCATCCTGCTCTGCTCATTTCCAGGCACACATTACATAAAAAGACTCCAGGTCAATTTTAAGTGCACACTTCCAAATTTTTGTAATTATGATATGGAGATGCTGGTGTTGGACTGGAGTGCACACAGTTAAAAGTCACACAATCCCAGGTTATAGTGCAACAGATTTAATTGGAAGCACTAGCTTTCGGAGTGCTGCTCCTTTATCAGGTGATTGTGACAACCACCTGATGAAAGAGCAGCACTCTAAAAGCTAGTGCTTCCAAATAAACCTGTTGGACTATAAGCTGGTGTTGTGTCATTTTTAACATTCTTGTGAGTAATATTTACAATGCTTGGACTACTTAGAAATTTGGTGTGTTTCTCCAAATGTTAAACAAAATGTTAGGGGCTATGTTTAAGTAACTTAAGGTCAGCTGGTGTAAAGTAACAATTGGGTATGGACCAAAATAAAAGCAAAATAATGCAGATGCTGGAAATTTGAACCAAGCACAGCGAATGCTGGATAAACTCAGCAGACCTGGCAGCATCTATGGAGAGAGATTAAAAAAATAACACAACCCCAGGTTACAGACCAACAGGTTTATTTGGAAGCACTAGCCTTCGGAGTGCTGCTCCTTCATCAACCACCTGATGAAGGAGCAGTGCTCCGAAAGCTAGTGCTTCCAAATAATCCTGTTGGACTATGACCTGGTGTTGTGTGATTTTTAGCGTTGTATGCCCCAGTCCAACACCGGCTCCTCCAAATTATGGAGAGAGGGCCAAAGTTATTAATTCTAGTCTGGCAGAACTCTCTCAGATCTGAGTTCCTCACTCCACAGATACTATCAGACCTGCTGTGTTTCTTCAGCATTCTCTGTGTTTGTATTGGCCAGTTGGGCCAAATGGCCTGCTGCTGTGCTGCCTTTTTTAAAGGCAATTCTTGATAACTCATTCCAATGCAATGTAAAACCGGGAATTTCCGCTGGCAGAATTCTCTTTTCCCAAGAGACGCAGGTTATCATACAATCCTGAGTTAATGAACGTGTTTCCTCTCCACTTGCTTTGCATTTAGCACAAATTTTCTGTTGGCCACATAACCTTTAAAACGGGCTTCATTTTCCATTCAAACACAATGCAAATCAGTGCTTAATGAAGAGACTTGTGAAATTCCTCACTTCTTGCACCACACATGCAGTGAGCTAAACTTGCATGTTTCCGATGGATTTTAAAGGTCAGCCAAGTTTTTGCCTGTAGGAAACAAATCCTTTCAAACTCGATTCTTCATTGTTTTTTGTGCCAGTCAACTGCAAGATAACAGAGGTGTCGTTCCCAGTAGTTTTAATGGATGAGGGTGAAGAGCAAAGAAAGCATGCCAATGCTATTGAATGGCAGTTGGACTGAACTCACTCCCAATAATTATACCTGCAGAAACTATTTCCATAGGCTTGGGTTCAGCTTGTGGAAGTTACGGAACATTACCACCTGCTTCAAAGATTTCTGCACTAATGTTGGGCGTAAAGATGGCAGTGCTAGGGGTCATCAGGTTCACCACTATGACCCTCGATTTTTATGTCAGTGACACAAAAGTAGCCATCATGCACCCTACTCATGATCATGTAGTTGGTTAATATGAGAAAGATTTAATTGTAAATTGCAGCTTAACTCTTTGTCCTACTACATAACAACCAAAAGGCTAAAAAAGTTTTGAGTGTTTCAGGTGTGGCAGCAGTAAAAACTAGCTGCCAATTTTGAGTTTAGCAGTAAGATTAGAGCAGTCCAACCATATCTGAATTATTGAATTGGATTTACAATTGGATTCTGAAGTTATTAGGGCCTTCTACTAACCCATAGAATAATGGTATAATTTTGTATATTTTTCACATTTGTTTCTTTATCCTTCAATTTTTTGTTGTTGTTTTTTTATCCCCATTAGTTAAACCTATCTGCTCAATACACTTCCCCAGCTGCCTGCTCTCAGTAGTCACACCCTATTCCAATTTTGGAAATATTTTATGTGATCAGAGCTTAATGGTGAGGGATTTCAATATTATTTTCTTGTGTTGTGCATTTGATTCAAGGACTTAGGTGATAAGGGGAATTACAGAATTTAATATCTTGCCATATCATGACTGCCTGTATGATACTGACATACATAGATATACAATAACTGACATCATGTTGTAAATGAATACAATATAAAAAATGTATTTGTAGTGAGCCCATGAAGCTATAACCCCCTCTCCCTATCTCTCCTCTCTTACTGAATGTCATTAGTTAACTCTGATATTGTCAAAGCAATTATGACTTCTATTGATTTCAGAATTGCTTTGTCTATGTTTCACAGAGCTAGATTAGAAATGTATTACGAGCTGAATGAAGGACAGGGTTAAGGTCATTAATTCTTAGGCAGCTACATTTTCTGTTAGATGTCCTGTCAAATTGTGGGTTTTTACTGAGATTGTCTCCTTGCAAATTAATGGAAAGAGTGCTCCCAGATTCGTTAATACTTTACTCATCTGAATTAAATAAGGATAACTCAAGAGCATAGGAAATGAAATAATTGCACATTTTAGTAATTAAATAACAGGTTGAGGAAATATGTACAAAAACCAGTTATCAAGCATTCTTCTAAGTATGCATCAATAGTCTATCATACCTCCAAATTATTGTTCCATTCATAGTAATGAAGTGCAGCATCTTTCACCTTGTAATGTGCCTGCAGGGTTAAATGATTTCATTATTATTAATGAGTCCATTCTAATGCAGCCTGGATACTAGGAATGGGAAATGTACAGCTCTAAGTAATAGTAATTACAAACTTAATTATTTCCTTTCCAACTACATTTGTCCTTCAGTAAGGATGAAATTTTTTTGTGTGTGTCATTTTCTATTTTCCCGTAAGACGAATACAAGCTGGAGTTGCAAGATTTAAGTATCTGTTACAGACTGTTATTTATGTCAAATAAAGCTTTATTTTTCTATTTTTTCTCCAAACATCTTGTCGATGCATTTTTTGGTTCATTCCGGAGTTAGTTTTCCTTGCCTACCTTGGCTTTTCATTTTTCTGTTAGCTCGGCAGGTAAGTGGTCAGTATAGCTCTTTGTAACTGTTTCAATGCTGGATCTGTAGATGTTCTGTGACCTAGGCACCAGTGTATACCTTTGAAATTTTTGTGTGCAATTCCTTTAAACTATTTTGCTTGGATACTTATCACAGAACAAAGCCTGCATGGCACCTTCCAGACAGCTGCATAGATCAATGGAAACATTACTTGGTCTTTTATTCATACTACCGATGAAACATCAACTTGCAAACATAGCTACAAAGCCAAGTGGTTTAACATGGGGCACTACCCAAACTATGAGAGATTAGCTCTAATATCAGACAAAAATTGAAGTTAATGTCAATTTAGTTGGTTACATGGAACAAAACCAAAAAACAAATGTTAGTTTAAGTTAGGATTTTTCTTCCAAAATTGAAATGGAGTTCATCCTTTGTAGTTTATCAATTGGCTGAGAGTGTTTAACAGTTTGCATCTGACCTGGATTAGTCTTGGATGGGCATTTGTTTAAACAACAGTAATGGGTTTTATGTAACTGAGATTTTTATCGGTAACTTACATGTCTCTGGGTTCAAGTTTCTTAAAGTTTATCCTTTCCTTCAAACAATTTATTCTGTTTCTGTGCCTGTCTTTTGTGTATTTTGCTCAAAAACTCATGTTATGACATTTTATCTCATCATGTAACTTGCAGTCATACTATACCACATTGATTTTTTTCTAACTCATTTAAAGAACTCGTGTTCAATAAGCTAAATGTGGGTTAGAACTATGTGCACGCCTAAATATCATGTAAGATAATCTTCACTTTAACACATTTGTTAGAATATTTCCACTTTTGCAAGTTATGGGTCTTGCAAACAGTGGGGTGAACTGACTTACTGCTTCAAAGGAATGACACAGGCAGAATGAGCTGAATGACATTTTTCAACTCGCCCCTGTCCTCCCATGTTAGAAAAATAACCTGATCTCAGATAGGTCAGGACTAGTTCCAATCAAACTAGTTAGAACTACCTTCATTCTCAAAACTTACTAATGAAAGCTAAGCTATGCATCAAGATAGTCAATCCATGAATGCCAAATAGTCAACCTCTTCGGCCATGCAATTCCACGGGAATTCAGCAAGGTGCATAATTTCTTGAAAGTGGAGTCACAGGTAGACAAGGTGGTGAAGATGATGTTGAAGGTGGTGTTTGGTATGCTTGCCTTCATAAATCAGTGCATTGAGTACAGGACTAGGGATGTCATGTTGTGGCTGTACAGGAAGTTGATGAGGCCATTTTTAGAATACTGTGTGCAATACTGGTGTTCCCGCTATTGGAAAGAAATTGTTAAAATTGAAAGGGTTCAAAAAAGATGTACAAGGATGTTGCTGGGACTGGAGGGTTTGAACTACAGGGAGAGGCTGAAAAGGCTGGGGCTTTTTCCCTGGAGTATCAGAGGCTGCGGGGTAACCTGATAGAGGTTTGTAAAATCAGGAGGTTCACGGATAGGGTGACTAGCCAAAATCTTTTTCCCGGGGTAGGGGAGTCCAAAGCTAGAGGGCATAGGCTGAAGGTGAGAGGGGAAAGGTTTAAAAGGGACCTAGAGTGCAACATTTTCACATAGAGGGTGGTGCGTGTCAGAGGAAGTGTTGGGAGGCTGTTTAAATGTTTACAACATTTAAAAGGCATTTAAGATGGGTGTATGAATAGGAAGGGTTTAGAGGGATGTAGGTCAAGTGATGGCAAATAGGACTAGGTCTGCATGGAAGATTTGGATCTTTGAGTCTGTTTCATGCAGTATATCTCTATGACTATAATAAACACTATGACATCAGAAATCTCTTTCTGAGACATACCTTACTGTTATCTTCACAAAGGCTGGTAATATTCGTCCATTTTGTGATTGTTTTCCTTCATTATAATGAAGTTAATCACTAAATGTAGTAGTAGTTGAATCCAGAAGGACTAATTATTTGAAGTATAGCATGCTAACTGAAGAAGACCTGGACTTTGTCCCCTCGTATAGCATTGTCAAAGGTCTTCAGCTTTATTAGATTTACTTAAAACCAAAATTATGAAACTGTATCAAAGTGAAAAATCATGTTTACATAGTCACTCAGGCTGGATCAGAAGTAAATGAAATTTATAAACAAATGCTTGTTTAGGTTTATGCAGAGGATACCTGTAGATTTATGGATTTATATATAGGAAGTATATAGATACAAAATGGCAAAACATAATGATAATAATAAACAACTTTCTTTTGTGAGGTTGAATTTTTGCAGAATGAAGACTTTCTGTGGACCTTTTTAAAATGGGTGAGGGAAATAGTTCAGAAGTCCTATTCCCATTTCCGAAGGATTCAACATTCTTGAATAGGCAGAAGAGAGCAGTATGTAGCGCATGAGGAAAACACAATCTGAGCAAGCCCATTAAAATTTGAGTATTTATTTTTAGAAAATACTTTTAGCAATTTAACCAATGGTGTCAGAATTCTTAGAGTAGATGCTCATGAAGAACTGATAAGACCTATTGAAACTATGCAACATGAAATTGTTTAAATCCCCAGACCTTTAAAACAAAAAAAATCTTCCTGTGTCAATGGGAGTAGAAACACCTTTGTTGTAACAGTCACAATTGTTTTTTTTGTCTCATTGCCCCATGAACAATAATTGTTATTAATAATTGTTCTCTACAACCTACAATTATCTGAACAGGGGATACTCTTATATCATCATGTTATTAAAGGATTGTTGTCTTTGATGTGTTGTGAGTAAAAATGTTTGTTTTTATGATGGGGTTAAGCACTTGAGGCATTTTACATTTTAAATGTAGTTTCATGAATTAGATATTTTTTATAACATATTGAAAATTGTAATGGATGTTTAGACCTTTAAACATTTCACTTTAGCATAGCTCCTGAGGTCTTTTCCTGGTGGGCTCTTTTAATCTGGAGATATACTTACTAATAAGCCTGTTCAGAAACATTATTACACACCTCTAGAGAAATATTGAGAGAGTTAACATGGAGCATGTGAGGGCAAAGAGTTGTGGGTGTGCATTGCATGGCATATGCTGGCATTATATTAGCTTTGACGTCATATGGGCCCAATAGAGTGAGGGGGACATGGGCTGGCAAGCTTTAGCATGCAGAGATGGATGTGACATGTGGAGTCACATGTTGATGGCAGAATGTGGGCTAAATAGCCTAAAATCCAGGCAAACAACTGAGATAGAATTCCAGATCATTGAAGCCAAACAGTCTGTCTCAGAATCTGACAAGCTCTATGACTGTCTCTGATCTGTATACAGTATAGCAGGCATGACTTACCTCACAGACACCAGTCAACTCCACCATTCAAAAATCGGATCAAATGGGACACTTACACCTAGGGTGGCTAGAGCCAGTCATGAAATTTCCCAACTCGTGATGCCCAGCTCAGAGGTGACCTGTAGTCTCTATAATTATTGGCAATAAAACCAAAGACTGCTGCAGGCAATATTTAGTTTTGGATTAAGGGTGTAAGTCTTAAGGATAAAATCTGGGAAATCAGAATATGATTTGGAATAGAGCAGGTGTACATCAGGCTTTGTGATACCTTTGGAAACTGTTCCATTTTATAGTGTTTTCCACTCACCTTAGTATCACCATTTTAAAAAGAAGACGTTTTGCTGATTAAAAATCTGGTTATACCTACGTGAATAGCTGTATGCAATTACCTTGTAATTGGTGGTAATGTTCTCCCACATGTTTGCCTAATTATTTACTTGAATAATTATTCCTTTGATTTGGGTAAAAATATGTTTCAAACAATATTCTGAGTATCTGTGAGTTGGCTCAGATAGGGATATTTTTTGTTCTAAACGATTTCCTGTATATTTTAGGATTTCTTCAGAATTTTCAATATGCTGTTAAATCTGCATATGAGTCATTCATATCTAAAACGGGGTAAATGGATTTTAATAAAGTACAGATAGCATTCATGAACTATATCTAGCAATTAGGTACACTTACATCAGTGGATCACAGACTAGTTGATCCATTAACATTTCCAAATCACCAACGTCTTGGAATGCATATGTAATAAACACAGAAATTATATTTGAACATTTTTTTGTCTGCGAATGAGTTATCTTGCGAGCAATAATTATAGACGGAATTGGCCATTTACATTGAACATAATTACTGAACAGGGGATACTGAATTGCTTTGAAATTGCATTTTTTTTTACTTGAGAGTCTGATTATTGTGAAGCTTGTGGATGATATTTTGAAATGAAATTTTTCATTGCTTTGACTGACATGCTGCATGACCTTTACTTAGAACTTTGCAACGACTTTGAAAATAAAATGCAGTTGCTATTATTCCTGCTTGCTTGTTAAGAGAACATTTGTTCAGTTCTCTTTATCTGGAAAGAATATCATTATATCAGTTGCCTGCCTGACCAATTATATTTTTTCCCCTATTTGGGTCAGAGTTGATTGCAACACAGAACCTTTCAAAAGTATCAGAGACATAATGGGAAGGTTTTTAAAAACTTACGAGTGAGGAAATTTTCATCGAGAATTTTTGTTTGTGGCTCTTGAAACAAAATGTGAGATATTTACTCATTCAGGCTCCATCCACTTGCCCAGACTTAAAATCGGGCACAATTAGACTCCTTCTGGGGTTTATTCATGTATGTTCCTATATATGAATTACAGCGTATTTCCTGCTGGGAACATCCCTTGATGCATGTTTATGTTTGCGTTAATAATAGAAATCTGGCCAAGGTCATTAAAGGCTGCATTCAGTTCTGCACTGACCTAATAAACATTTAACTAATCGGCGGGTAGGTAGCTTTTTACTTCCCACTGTCTGCCAATCTTTCATTGACTTTAGGATAATATTGAGAGATCGTCTGCTGAAATTCCAGGCATTTTTGTCAATCTTTTAACTTAAGCACTTCTATATTTAGTGTGCACAAGAAAATCTGATATGCGGACAAAATCTGACAGAATAGATGTTAATAACAGAACTTGAATCGCTCTGCTAAAAGCAAAACCAACAAAAGCAAACACAGTGGCATGGTGGGTTAGGGTGACAAGCTCAAAAATAAAGCTCATGGCCTGAAGTTGTGATTCAATGTTGAGTCCAGAAGGTTGTGAAGTGCCTAAATAGAGCATGTACTGTTCCTCTGGCCTGCCTAGGGTTCACTGGAATGCTGCAGCAGGCCGAGGACTGAAATGTGAGAAATATGATAATGTATTAAAGTTGCAAGCAACACGTTGGTTCAGTGGTTGGCACTGCTGTGT
Organism: Chiloscyllium plagiosum; assembly: GCF_037043375.1. NCBI lineage: Eukaryota > Metazoa > Chordata > Chondrichthyes > Orectolobiformes > Hemiscylliidae > Chiloscyllium > Chiloscyllium plagiosum. The sequence goes on from NW_028270149.1 coordinate 63,591,394, forward strand.
CATAGCACCCGGGAGCCGGGTTTAGTTCCAGTCGTGGGTGACTGAGTTACGTTAGCACATTCTCCCCGTATCTACATGGGTTTCCTCTGGTACTCTAGTTTCCTACCACAGGCCAACAATGTGCAGGTTAGGTGGACTGGTCATGCTAAATTATCTGTAGTGTCCAGGATGTGCCAGCTGGGTGGGTTAGCCATTGTAAATGTGGGATTATGGAGATTGGATGGATTGTCTGCATCTGGTTGGAATGCTCTTCAGAGGGTTGGTGTGGACTCAATGGGCCAATGGCCTCTTCCCTCCCTCTGTAGTGATTCTATGAACTAGAAGTTCAGGGTCAAGCTCGCGAACTAGGCTGTAGTGTTCTGAAAAGTCGTAATACAATCTGCTTTTGTCCTCCTTCGTATAGAGGAGACCATGTTGTGAGCAGTAAATATAGTAGACGAGAGTAGTAGAAGTACAGTCAAGCAAATTGCTGTTTGGCCTGCAAGGAATGTTTGGGCTCTTGTACAAAAAAAAGAGGGAGGACCTTAAAGGGCAAGTGCTGTACCTCCTGTGATTGCATGGGCAGTTGGCATGGAAGGGAGATGAAATATTGGAGATGGTCGGTTATCTCAGATGGAATTCTCCCGACAAAATGCTGTCGGTAGGAGAGGGGAATATGTGATTAGCGGTGGCAAGATGCTGGAACTAGCAAACGTGAAAAAGAATGATCTTTTGAATATGGATACTGATGGGATGGAATTAGGGGTCCTTACATGATGCTGAGAGAAAGGGGTGAGAGCCAATGTGCAGTAAATGGGCTGGGTGTGGTTGAGGGCCCTGTTTACCACAGTGGAGGGGTAAGATCCTCAGTTAAGGATAAAGGATGATATGATGGAAGAACTATTATGGAATGTGCCATCATTGGAACAGATGCAATCAAGAATGGGAGACAGAGAAAGCGGGAGAATGGAATTTTGTCCTGACACAAAGCAGGGCATACAAAACATTAGTGATGTAGCTGTGGGAATTGCTGGATTTATAATTAATATTAATCAACAGCCCGAACTACCCGGAACGGAAGCGGAGAAGTGCAGGAAGGAAAAGAATCAGACTTACACCAGCTGAAGGTGACAGAAGCGGTGATGTTTAAAAGATTTCTTAAATTCAGCTGGTAGTGACCCTACAGATACGATATATTAGCATTCCTGACATAAAATTGCTGACAATGTGAGTGTTTAATATTCCTGGATTATGCGTGACGGATGAGGTGAGTTGGAACTTTACCAGGCTGAGGCATGAGTACAAAGGTAAGCCAGCATTAATAAGTAATCAAGAGGCTAAGGAATTTAAAGATCATCTGAAGCAAAGTGTTTATAATGAGACAATCCTGTTATAATATAAATACACAGTGACAGTTGGAAACTAATGTACAAATAAGCCACAATTAGTGCAAATGTCAAACATTTGGAGAAAACTCAACTTTGCCCTTATCATACAAGTAATGAAACCATGAACATCAGGTGTGAACATCAGGTCACAGTCCAGAAAGTGACAGTGTGAAAAAATATATATATTTTGCGTTTGGAATAGTATTAGCATTTTGGCAGAGCACAACAAGTGGTAGATGTTACCCCCTGATTTTGAGGTACTACCACTGACTTGACCAGGTGCTCAGAGCAACTCCACGTGTGTGCCATTGTTTATCAGCATCAGTTATTTGAACTGAATACTCTGCAATACCAGTATGGGAGTGGCATCAGAAAAATGGTTCCAGAAGATAACTGTAGTGCATCGAGATGCTTGTCTAATAGATTTTTAAAAAAGTTTTGTGCTTCGGATGTGTGTGGCACAGGCAAGACGTTATATTCTAGTCCATTCCTGGTTGTTCCAAGGTATTGAGTATCAACCGTGCAATGTGGGATTGGACAATGTGCAGGCCAGACTTGTCAGGAATTGCACAGTCCCTCCAGTGATGATATTGGTGAAGCATTCAAATTACAGGGGTTTGTTGGAACAGGTTTCCCTGCATGGGAGTCCCACAGCTCTTTGTAGGTGAATCTATGTTCACATAATTGAAGCATGCATCTGTGGCATGTATCACATGATCCACAAATTAAAGAAAGATATTCATGTAGTCATGTACAGGCTGGTCCTCTCCCTACTATTAATCATGCTATATGTTCCCAGGTGCTGCCTTTTCTCAAAAAGAGCTTGCATGACCAATTCCCAGTAGTCCCTGGAAGGATGAAAAAGTCTGGAAATTTACTGAAATTATCTTGGAATGTTACAATGCAGAAGGCGTATATTCACCCCATCATGTTTGTGCTAACCCTCAAGATTTTTTAAAAATTAGATCCACTGCTCTCCTCTCTTTCACATTGCAAAGCTTTTCTTTTCCAGGATATATTTACTTATCCAATTTCTTCCAAATGTGACTGTTGAATCGGTTTTTACTGCATCCTTTACAGGCAGGAATTATCACATTTCAAGCGTCAGATTGTAACGAGTATTGAGTGTGACTTGTACTGTTATTATCAAGTTGACAGGGGATCAAATGAAAGTAGCATGTTTAAATAAAGGGGTACAATTTGAAAATTTGATCTGGTGAGATCAGGTAGCACATTGTCATGAAAAGAATAGGAAGCCTCTTTCAAACAATCCACAATATCCCAGAGCAGAGCGAGTGAGCGACACATCTACAAATCACTTTGAAAAATCTGACTGAACATAGACTAGCTAATTGTAAAGTCCCTTTTTGACTATAATACATTTTTCGTTGACTGCTTGTTTCTGTTTATTTAGACCTAAAGTCTAGATAGCCAACGTTCACTCCAACAGGATGCGGAGCTGGCCCTGGGTGATGGTGACAAAAGCAAACTATTCTTCCTCATCCTTCTTAATGTGTTTGAAGCCTCCAACATAGCTGATCACATCATCTGTCCCCATGGCTGTCCACAATTATCCATCTAATTGTGACTTTTTTAAAAAACAATCTTATAAATGGGATATGGGCATCGCTGGCCTGGTCAACATTTCTTGCCTATCCCTAATTGCCCAGAGGGCAGTTAAGAGTCAACCACATTATTGTGGATTTAGATTCACATGTAACGCAGATAAGGTGAGGATGGCCAATTTCCTTCTTTAATGTGTATGACTGAACCAGATGGATTTTTATAATACTCAACAGGGTAGATATGGTCAACGATTCTTGTGCAGACTTTTGTATGGCCAGATACCCTTCATAGGAGTTGCACACTCTGCAGAATCCCTGTTGTAATAGACTTGAAGGGAAAATTTAGACTATTAATCTAATTAACTGAAGAAACTATTCAACTGATACGTCAGTTCACCCCACACATCCTCAGCGACACCTCCCTGACCCCAATACCTGTGGACTCTAATTAGAAATTCCCAGGAACTGGCAACATTCCCCTATCTAGGACCGGATGCTGTCTGCTCTGCCTCAAACTCAACAACACTGCTCCACCAGAGACTCAGTGCCCACCTTTCTGGCTGGGAGCTGAGGCCTGGCAACCCCCTCTCTCTGCTTTCTCTTCAGGACCTAACAATACTCCATCTGTCTGCCTTAATAATGCCATATAAGCCTCTGTGAAGCACCTCAATACACAGGTTGTTGTTGACTCTGTTTCACTCATCTGATTTGTACTGTATTCTGTGTTGGTGGGCATTGATATCAGTTTCTGAAGAAACATGGCTTTGGAAATCAGCACTATAAAAAGCTTGACTTTAACAAAATAAATATTTGAAGGTCAGACAAGAAGAGGATGTGTGCTAAGTTCACACACCACTATTCCGAAGGGAAAGAGTATTAAAATACTTTGTGTGTTGAATAAAGTTTGCAATTGCTTTAATGTTTTATAAGATTAAAAGTGGGAAATAACAGGTTCTAGGAGGACTGTACAGAGAGAAGAAACTGTATAAAAGACTGTAGCCGTATTTGGCTTGAGGCATCCAAAGCCTAGACTGAGTGAAGTTGCTCCTTTGATCAGCTAACATTGCAAAGGGACTCAGCTGTTTTAAGATAGGCACCTATTATCTAGGATCACTGGAAAAGTATTCAAGGGTTTTAGCTTTGGGGAATAAGGGTTGTGGAGACTGACAGCATTGAGAGACAGTGCAGCAATCTGAAAGAAATGGTGCTTGATCTGGAACTGAACGTCATGGGAAGGATGATTTTGTGGTTCAGGAGGACTGGAGTGGTGGTTGTGAAGTATTAGTTAATCTAGATACTTTCAGTAATGATGGAGTGGGGCCCTGATGGATTGATCTACGACTCCTTCAGATTGACAGGTATTTCACATCATCACAGCCACCATACAACCAGATCACATTCCACCAAAATATCCATAGTCACTTTTTATCTATCATCATTCTATTCCTATATTTAAATCTTGCCTTCAAGCATTTCATCTACAGTCAGTTCTGCTGTAAAATGTATTTTTTCAACGTGAATTGGCTTTAATGCGATTGAAGAATTTAGACCATTATTTGTGGAATGTGAGCTTTCCTTACCTGTATAAAACCAGTCTCATTAGTTTTTCACTGAAGTTAAGATGCAATATCTCAGACAGCAGGAATTCAATAATCAAAATTAATTTGCCAGTTAGATCTACCTCATTTGAAAGAACAAACTTGAATCAACTTGCCACCAGAAAATGAGAATCTTTTAATCTATGTATTATATTCTAATGTAAATTAAAGAAAGCATAACTTGAGTGACATTGACAGATCATGAACCAATCATGATCAGAAGTTGGGCTGGGAAGGAGGATGATAATAGAAATCTTGTCGCCACTATGATTACTCATGTTAAGAGAATGGATTATTTTAGATAAACCCACATTCTTAGATAAGGAAAGACAAATTAACTTCCAACAAAAATGATCACAACATTTTGATTAGATTACTTAGTGTGGAAACATCCCTTCAGCCCAACAAGTCCACACTGAATCTCCAAAGAGCAACCCACCCAAATCCATTCTCCTACACCTCACACTACAGGCAATTTAGCATGGCCAATTAACCTAACCTGCACATCTTTGGACTGTGGGAGGAAACCCGAGCACCCAGAGGAAACCCACACAGACACGGAGAGAATGTGCAAACTCCACACAGACAGTTGCCCGAGGCAGGAATTGAACCCGGGTCTCTGGCGCTGTGAGGTAGCAGTGCTAACCACTGTGCCAACATGCTGCCCCTAATTTGCTAGCGAAACCTGAGAATGTAACTTTTAAAAAAAAAGTTTTGTGATTTACATGTGAAAGAAGTGAAACTATCATGGTCATTCTAACAGATAAAAATCTCAACAAACAATCAAGGTATTTTTCAATGTCTAGTTTCAGTTACTGTAATCATTTGCTATAAATTCTGTGTCTTACTATTGTGTCCTCCATAACCTCCTGATGAAGGAGTGGCACTTCGAAAGCTAGTGCTTCCAATTAAACCTATTGGACTATAACCTGGTGGTGTGTGATTTTTAACTTTGTACACCCCAGTCCAACACCGGCATCTCCAAATCATATATAATATTCATTTGTGGAGAGAGAAAGAGAGCTGGACTTAATGTTTTGAGTACAATGTGCCACTTCACAAAATCACAATTTTTTTATGGCGTACAAAGAGACATGAAAGAATGAGGCTATTTAAATAATCATCTAATGTCCTGTTGAATGCCATGATTGAACCTGCCTACACCAGTACCTCTAGGCATTGCATCCAATTCCTAACTACTTGCTGCGAGAAGAAAATTTTTCTCACATCACATTTATTTCTTTTGAAAAGTAACTATTTGTGCTCTCTCATTCTCAATCCATTTATGACAAAGTATAGTTCTCCCGAGCTCATCCTCAGGTGCTTTTGAAGATTTCATCAAGGAAAAATAGTCAAAACTCTTCAAATCTATTCTCAAAATTTAAATTACTCATCACTAGAATCTTTCTTCTAACCCTCTCTCGCACTCTCTCCAATGCATTTATATTCTTTTCTAAAATGTGACACCCACATCTCTACCCAATACTCTAGCTGAGATCCAATTAGTGTCTTTTGTAAGTTCAGCATAACTTTGCTCCTTATTAATGAAGCCTGGGATTCTGTACACTTTATTAACTGTTTGCTGTATCTGTCCTGCCATCTTTAGTGACACATACAAATAGAACCATGACTGTATCCCCATGCACTTCCTTGAGGGCACACTTTTAGTTTATGCTGAATCTCCATTTTTTTTTCACCAAATTGTATCATTTTAAATTTTCTGCACTGAACTTCATCTGTGTGGCACGGTGGCTCAGTGGTTAACACTGCTGCCTCACAGTACCAGGGTCTCAGGTTTGATTCCAGCTTCGGGCGACTGTCTGTGTGGAGTTTGCACATTCTCCCCTGTGTGTGGGTTTGCTCTGGTTTCCTTCCACAGTCCAAAGGTGTGGGTCAGGTGAATTGGCCGTGCTAAATTGCCCATAATGTTAGGTACATTAGTCAGAGGGAAGTGGGTCTGGGTGGATTACTCTTCAGAGGGTTGGTGTGGACTTGTTGTGCTGAAGGACCAGTTTCTACACTGTAGGGAATGTAATCTAATCTGTCACCTGCCTGCACACTACACCAACTTGTCAATTTTATTTTGCAGGTCTTTCTGTATTTACTAGCACATGTATGAGGAGTAATCTGGAGAATTACTACTTTTGAGGTCCTGTTTGAAAAATCCTGCTCCCTAAATTCTGATTACAAGTCCAGATCCCACCACCCCTCACCCCTCCACCACCAGCAATGCTCCCTATGGCATTGGTACCAATGTGAACCATGCCCTCTAGCTGTTCACCATCACTTCTAAAGAATTGCCTGCAGCTGTTCTGTGACATCCTTGACCATGGAGACCATTAGTCATAAGGGCAGATATATGCTGTGAGATCATGACTAATCTGATAATGCTCGATTATACTTTCCTGCCTTTTCCCCAAAACACTTGATTGCCTTGCTGATTAAAACTCTGTTTGCCCAAGCCTTGAATAAAGTGAACAACCTAACCTTCACAGTCCTTGTTGTAAACAATTCCACAGATGACTACCGTATCAGAGAAGAAATTGTTCCTCATCTCTGTGATTGATCCCACACTCAAACAGAATTCTGTGGTCCTAGACTCTCCCTCAAGGGGAAGCAACCTTCAACACCCACCCTGTCAAAACCCCTAAGGATCTTCTATGTTTCAATAAGGTTGCCGTTGACTCTTCTAAACTACTATGATTACAGACCCAACCTCCTCATAAGGCAATCTTGCCACATCCGAAATCAATCATTCTCTCGACTACCTCCAATGACAGTATATCTTTCCTTAGATAAGTCATGCAAAACTGTTCAGTGTTCCAGTAGTGGTCTAACTAGTGCCTTGTATAGTTTTAGCATAACTTCCTATTTTGACACTGTAATCTCTTTGAAATAAGATGAACATTCCATTTGCCTTCCCTTCCCTATTACTTGCAAGCTTTCATGATAGGTGCATGAATATTCCCACATCTCTGTGGTACACTTTCTCCAGTGTTGCTCCAGCTCTTCTGTTTTTCCTCCACTATATCCCAGCTATCAGGATTTTTCCTATTCTCTTAAACTGGCTGTATCTCTCCGTCAGGACTCCCATCCACCGTCTAAGGACCCCTTCTCCCACCTCCAACATACTCCATTCATTTAGGCACCCCGTGCCGGTCTGTTACCCGCCTTCAACCTCTATCTCCAACTGCTGCCATGACATTGACCAGCTCAACCTGTCCATCCCTCGCACCCACTCCAATTTCTCACCGTCACAAAGCACAGATCTCCACTCCAATCCCAACCTCACCATTAAAGCAGCAGAAAAGGGGATGGGGGCGCAGTGGTAATCTGGCGCACTGACCAGGCACCAACGCACAGACACCACCTCCCACTGCCCCCTCGACCATGACCTTACTGTCCATCACCAAACAATCATCTTCCAGAGCATCCACAATCTCATCACCTCAGGGGATCTCACATCCACAGCCTCTAACCTCAGTTCTGGAACCCCACACTGCCCGGTCCTACCTCCTACCCAAATTTCACAAGCCTGACTGTCCCAGTTGACCCATCGTCTCCACATGCTCCTGCTCCACAAGACTTTGATATCATCCTGTCCCCCTTAGTCCAGGAAGAGTCCACATACATTCTGCACACCACCCATGCCTTTCATCTTCTCCATGGCTTTCATTTCCCTGACTCCCAATGCCTCATCGTCACCATGGACATCCAGTCCCTGTACACATCCATCCACAATGGTGAAGGCATCCAAGCCCTCCATTTCTTCCTCTACTGCCAACTCAACCAGTACCTCCACCAACACACTCATTCAATTGGTGGAACTGGTCCTCACCCACAACAACTTCTCTTCTGAATCATCCCACTTCCTTCAGACCAAAGGGAGAGCCATGAGGACCCATATGGGCCACAGCTATGCCTGCCTTTTCGTTGTAAACACGGAACAGTCCATCTTCTGCAATTGCACTGGCACCATTCCCCACCTTTTCCTCTGCTGTATTGATGACTGTATCGGCGGCAAATCGTGCTCCACAGGGAGGTTGAACAGTTCATCAACTTCACTAACACCTTCCACCATGACCTCAAATTCACCTGGACCATCTCGGACACCTCCTCCCCTTCCTGGACATCTCTGTCTCCAGTGACTGACTCAACACGGACATTTATTTCAAACCCACCGACTCCCACAGCTACCTGGACTACATCGCCTCCCATCCCAACTCCTCCACCTCTGTTGTATCTACTCCCAGAAGGAGCAATTCTACTCCAGGATATCACTGCATTTTCCCCTTGCATGTGGTCAATAATGCTCTCCAACCCATCTCCTCCACTTCCCCTACCTCCACCTTGAACCCCACCCCTCCAACCACAACAAGAAAGAATGCCTCCCCGCTGTCCTAACGTTCCATCCCACTAATCTCCAGATACAGAGCATCATCCTCCACCATTTCTGCCACCTACAATCGGACCCCACCACCAGAGATATATTTCCCTCCACACGACAATCTGCATTCCATAGAGACCACTCCCTCCACGACTCCCTCATTAGGCCCCCCGCCCCCACCAATGAACTCTCCATTCCCGGCACCTTCGCCTGCCACCGCAAGAAGTGCAAGACTTGCGTCCACTCCTCACTCCTCACCTCCATCCAAGGCCCCAAAGGATCCTTCCACATCTGGCTGAGATTTTACTGCACATCCAAACATCTCATTTACTGTGTCTGTTGTTGTCAATGTGGTCTCCTCTACATTAGGGAGACAGGATGCCAATTCTCAAAATGTTTCAGGGAACATCTCTGGGACACACACACCACATAACCCCATTGCCCTGTGGCCAACCACTTCAACTCACCCTCCCACTCCGTCAAGGACATGCAAGTCCTGGGCCTCCTACACCACCAAATCCAAGGCATCCGATAACTGGAGGAAGAACGCCTCATCTTCCTCCTTGGGACCTCCAACCACACTGCATCAACGCTGATGTCGCCAGTTTCATCATCTCCCCTCTCCCCATCTCATGCCAGATCCAACCCTCCAACTTGGCACCGTCCTCGTGAACTGTCCTACCTGTCCATCTTCCTTCCCACTGACCTGCTCCACCCTCCCCTCCAACTTATCACCATCACCCCCCACCTCAATCAACCTATTTGCCTTCCCAGCTACCTTTCCCCCACACTCCTGTTTATCTCTCAGTCCCTTCCCCCCAACATTCCTGATGAAGAGCTTATGCCCGAAACGTTGATTCTCCTGCTCCTCAGATGCTGTGGTTTTCCAGCGCCACACGTTTTGACTCTATATCCCTCTGCAAGTTCTTCTGAAATCCTTACCACAGGCCCTGTACTGTCTCCTTTGGGAGGGAACATGCTATGCTGCAGTCTTGTTAATGGCCACAGAAATTCCTGTCTGTTCCTCTAACTGATGAATTCTGTATCGCTAGTGTTCTCCCACTCACTTTCCTTTCCTCCTAATCAACTGGGCCATTTGTGGTGCTTTGGGCTTGGCATTTGCTGTGCCTCTCTGAGGAACCCATTACCTTAATCAGTATCCAGAACTGGAAACAAAGGTACTCCTGAAGTACCTGCATGGCTTGCTTTGCCCAGCAGTTACCCATTCCCTATCTGCTCACATGTCAGAACCCTGCTGTGTGACCACTTCACTGAACATTGTATCCATGTAGTTCTCTGCCTCAAGGATACACCACAGTGAATGCAGCCTCCCCTTTAGCTCAAAATCCTGTCACTTAAGCTTGTGCAAAATGTTGTGCTTCTGTCTCGGTCATTAGAAGTGAGCACACCTCCCTACATGCCGCAAGTTGGATATTTGAATTGGCCAGAGTCCCTTCCATGTCTTAATCTTACTTTTGTACCTTGTACGACAAATGTATTTTTCTTGTGCTGGTTGTTCTAAAGAAGAGACTGAAATGGAATTCCTAACAATAGTTATTCTTAAAGGAACATCTCCCCACCACTTCACTGAACTCCCTTAACAGCAAGCTTAACTACTTGCAATAAACCTTCACCAAAGCATCTCTTTCCCCTCCACTTTGAATCAAATTCCCCAAACTCTCATTCTGTCTCGTCTCACTCTGGTGCTGTCAAACCATAGTCAGACTTCATTACTATTCCGGTTATGACTTGGAGATGCCGATGTTGGACTGGGGTGTACAAAGTTAAAAATCACACAACACCAGGTTATAGTCGAACAGGTTTAATTGGAAGCACACTAGCTTTCGGAGCGTCGCTCCTTCATCAGGTACATCCGCTACCACCTGATGAAGGAGCGACGCTCCGAAAGCTAGTGTGCTTCCAATTAAACCTGTTGGACTATAACCTGGTGTTGTGTGACTTTTAACTTTATTCCGGTTATATTTGACTTTGAAACATTAACTCTCTTTCCCAATGTCGCAGAACCTGGTGAGTATTTCCAGCACTTCCTGGTCTTACTTTGGATTTCCAACATCTGCAATATTTTGCTTTTGTCTACACACGTTCACAAATACTTTGGAGTTTCTAAGAACATTGATAGTTTGTACAAATTATGCAAAAAGTATCAATTGCCTCATTTTCTGCCTGGGGATCCTGAAGTCTTGTGGACTCCATATTGAATTCAATACCTTTAGGGCTTGAGCTCTCTGTCCTTACCCCAACACCCACTACCTGGCCCTGTTTGTCAGCCAATCACAGTATCCATTAATAGTTGTTCTTCCTCCTTTTAGCCAGATCACTATCCAATCTATGCCCAACTGCTCTTCTCTCTCTTTGATCTCTGTCCCCACCTACCATTTACTCCGTAACCCCTCCCCACCACCTTATCTTCTGCATATAAACCAACATTTTCCTAGATACCATCAATTCTGAGGAAGTGTCACTTGACCTGAAACATTAACTCTGATTTCTCTCCACATGTGCAGCCAGACTTGCTGAGCTTTTCCAGCAATTTCTGCTTTTGTATCAATTATCTGGAAATAGGGCATTTGTTTTAGACATCTTAGTAAATGAAAGTTTGTGTCATTCTGTACATTTTACAGACATGATTGGCATTAGAACTCATGGCTAACTTTAATGAGAGACTTGGGGCAAGTGTCATTTTTGATTAATTATAGCTTCACCTCTTAGACTGCATGTTCAAACAATACTCAGAGTTGAACACACAATTCAGCCTGCAACTCTGATATGGAGACCATGCTGGAATTGTAAAGTTGCGGGTCTTCAAATCATGGACTGCGTTATGGCATAGAAGGAAGACAATCAGCCCATTGCATCCATGCCAACTTTCTGGAATAAAGCAAAATAAAACCATTGTGAAGAAGGGTTATTGGACCAAAACGTTGTCTCTGCTTTCTCTCGAGCAGTTTCTGTTTTTGTCCTAGCTTTCTGGAAGACCAACTTACCTGGTCTCGCTTCCATGCTTTTTAACTGTAACTCTGCACTTCAGTTAGTACTGGATCATAGAGAGAGAGACAACTGGTGGTAATTTAATCTGAGGATCACCACACCTCAGGCAAGGGGAGAGGTTCAGACGGAGAGTCCTTCATGGTAACCTCAGCTGGTGCAGGAATTGAACACACACATTGTTGGTGTTACTCAGCTTTGTAAACCCATCATCCAGCCAACTGAGTGAACTGATATCTTAAATATACAATTCTGTTTTGAAGGCTTGGCCAAATCTGACTCCACCTCACACTCAAACATAACATTCGTATCTATGCACACAGTCAAAAAAATATTTTTCCTCGTGACACCGTTGTTTCTTTTACCGGTCACCATAAAACATTATCTTTTTTTTTCAATCCTTTCATGAATAGAAACTGATTCTTACTATCTACTTTGCTCATAATCCCCTTGAATTTGAAAATCTGTAACAAATCTCCTATCCCAGGAGAACAGTCACCATTTCTCCATGCTACCCATGTAGTTGAAGCTCTTCGTCCCTTCACTATTCTCATAAATCTTTTCATCACCCTCTCTAATGCTTTTACATCTTTCCAAAAGTGTGGAGTGCAGAATTGACACAATATTTTAATAGAAGCCAAAATAGAATTTTATGCAGGTTCATCATAATTTCCACACTTTTGTGTTTTTTGTCTTTATGGATAAAGCTTAGCATGTCATTAGCATCATTAACCTCTTTCTCGACCTTGGGATTCATCAACCCCAGCAGCAGAGCACAGTTAGCTGTGGATACAGCTGAGATCCATGTTAGGCTGGTTAGAAGATGGTTTTGACTCCTTGGAACATCTTCAAAGTTATTTTGGGATGTATTTGGCTCTCTAACTCTTCAGCACTTGTATCCCTTCAGTTCCCATGCCAACACTTGCCCTCCCTCCCCCTAGCACTTTATAGACCCATGCTATATAACATTCCATGCTATGGAAGGTATGATCAACAATGCTGCCAAACAGCATTTGCTCAGTGATGCTCATTTTAAGTTCTGCCAGGGCCACTCAGCTCCTGATCTCATTACAGCCTCAGGATACTATTGTCGGCCTAACCATCTTCAGCTGCCTCTTAAATGACCTTCCCTCCATCATAAGGGATGTCCGCAAATGTTTGCACAATGTTCAGCACAATTCATGACTACACTGATACTGAAGCAGTCCATGTACAACTCCAACAAGATCTGGACAATATCCAGGTTTGGGCTGACAAGTGGCAAGTAAAATCCATATCTACAAATATCAGGCAATGACATCACAAATAAGAGACAGTCTAACCATTCGGTGGTGTTACCATCACTGAATACCCCACTATCAACATTCTTGGGGTTACCATTGACCAGAAACTCAACAGGATTCACCATATAGAGACAGTGGCTACAATAGCAGGTCAGAAGCTAGGAATACTGCAGTGAGTAGCTCACCTCCTGACCCCCTACAGCCTGTCCACTATCTACAAGGCACAAGTCAGGAGTGCGATGAATACTCCCTACTTGCCTGGATGGGTGCGACTATAAGAACACCCAAGAAGCTCAACATCGTTCAGGACAAAGCCGCCCACTTGATTGGCACCTCACCCACAACCCTCTACCACTGACGCTCAGTAGCAGCAGTGAGTACCATCTACAAGATGCACTGCAGAAATTCACCAAAGCTCCTTAGACAACACTGATGAATACACAGCCACTTCCATCTAGAAGGACAAGAGCTGCAGATACATGGCAAAACCACCATCTGCAAGTTCCCCTCCAAGCCATTCACCATTCTGACTTGGAAATATATCACCATTCCTTCACTGTCACTGGGTCGAAATCCTGGAATTCCCACAGCATTGAGCATCCACCTACGGCACATAGACTGCAGCAGTTCAAGAAGGGAACTCACCATCACCTGCTCAAAAGCAATGAGGGATGGCCATTATCCCCTCCTCACTGATCTCAAAACTCCGAGACCGAGGAATCAACTCCACCCTTGGCAATTAAATCCTCATCTTCCTGACCCACAGATCACTATCAGTGAAGATAGACAACTGCACCTTCTCTATGATCACACTCAACACTGGGGGCCCCTAAAGATGCATTCACGGCCCCCTAGTGTACTCCCTGTACATCTACAACTGTGTTGGTAAATTCCAAATGAACACCATCTACAAGTTTGCCAATAACACCACTGTGGTAAGACGGATATCAAACAACGTCGAAGAGGTAGCGTGCAATGTCGTGGAGCAATAAAAACAGCTTCTCTGTCAATGTTGGCAAAACTAAAGAACTGATCATTGACTTCAGGAAGAAAGGAGGAGAACACACCCCAATCTACATCAATGTAGCGGAAGTTGAGAGGAATAACAATAATCAGTAACCTGTCCTGGACTTCCCACGTAGATGCGATAATCAAGAAACATAACAATGCCTCATCTTCCTCATGCAGCTCAGGAAATTTGGCATGTCTTTAAGGACCCTCACCAACATTTACAGATGCACCATGGAAAGAATATTGTCCGAGTACATAATGGCCCACTATGGCAACTGCTCTGCCCAGGACCATAAGAAACTACAGAAGGTGGTGTGCACGGCCCAGACCATCACAAAAGCCAACTTCCAATCCATGAACTCAATTTATGAGTCTCGTTGCTTTGGAAAGGCTGCCAACATCATCAAAGACCAACACCATCCCACCCCAGTAGTGCTATCCTCCAACAACTTCCATCAGGCAGAAGATACAGAAGCTTGAACATACGGACACACCAACAGGCTCAAGAAATGTTTCTTCGCTGCCATTATTAGACTGATGACTGGACTCTCTAATGGCAAATAACGCCGATCTTGCTAATATTGATCTTACCTCGCATACATCCTGTGCAGGGTGATCTTATTCAACCTTAGTCAGACCAAATTTCTCCCACCTTATAATCTGTATGATCTTGCTTCCAATATTCTGCCTGTTCAGCTTGCAAATAAAGCTTTTCACTATACTTAGTTGCATGTGACAATAAATCAACGAGGTAAAAACAATGACTGCAGATGCTGGAAACCAGATTCTGGATTAGTGGTGCTTGAAGAGCACAGCAGTTCAATCAAATCAAATCAATAAATTCTGGCCAGCCAGCAATGGCCATGTCCCATGAGTGAATAATAAATTGGCAACTCTTGCTCCCCAATCACACACAATGGCTCCTCATTCTCTCTAATGACAACTCAAACTTGATCAGAAGTCCCACAACACCAGGTTATAATCCAACAGGTTTATTTGAAATCACAAGTTATAAAGTCATAGAATCATAGAGATGTACAGCATGGAAACAAGTGATTTGTACTTGATTCATGGCTCTTTTACGGCCGGGAGTGTGGTGTTGGAAAAGCACAGCAGTTCAGGCAGCATCCGAGGAGCAGGAAAATCAATGTTTTGGGCAAAAGCCCTTCATCAGGAAGGCTCTTTTATGCCCATTCACTGCATACACTAATCAAAACCAATGAGCTATGTAGACTCAATGGCATGTTTGGAACTGGTCAGAAATGAAAAAAAGTCATCACAAGACCATGTTTGAAAAAAGAAACTGCTCTTTCTACAACCCTACACAAGTGTTAATTAGATAAATCATTAAAACATCAATAACAGAGGTTTCAAACACTTCACATCTCCTAATCTTTACAAATGAACATGAAGAATTTAACACCAATGAACACAGAGAAAAAAACAACTTCTAATGAGCTGCAAGTGTCAATCATGACATCATGAAGTATTCCTGCAGTTTCCAGGCATTACAATCTGAATGCATGTCATATTATATTTGTCATTTTACGATATATGTTCTACTAATAAAATGCATTAACAAAATAACAAGCCAAATGGCAAATTTATAAACATAAAATGTATATTTTTAACAAACAATTAACGCCTCAAGCATGCCTTAAGCCAATTATGACCTTTGAGTTTTTAAAAGTTTTTTCATTTTCCCATGTTATGTTGGTCCACTATGCCAAGATTTTTAGCCCAATTAGTTCGATATTGGAGGGCACTGTGCTGGAGACACTGTCAGACCAGAATAAGCTTCCAATCTTTAACAGCTGTTGAAAAGGGTAGGCCATCTTTGGACCGATTTCAACATTATGCTGTCAGAGTTGAACAATGTTCAAACACATCACACTATCTACTCACCCACTGTATGAAACAAGTTACAAAGAATAACTTGAGCCATGATACTGATTTAATGGGTTTCTTTGAGTTGATTGAATTGGTTTGAGAAACAGCACTCTTGGCTGTTCTCATGGTGATGTTCTACCAGGACTATTTTTAGAATGGCACAGTGACATTATTCGTTTCCTTTTGCTGCATCAATGGTGACAAGGAGAAGGCATTTCTTAAGTAATTGAAGTGAGGTCATTGGTATTCGATGTAAAATGGCGCCCTTGAGACCCAATAAAATCGATATAAAATGGCACCCTTGAAACCCAATAAAGCACAAGAAATAAGTTATTATTACAATGAGAAAAAAATAGTTTTAAACAACACTGAATAAAAAAAGGGACAACACAGAACAAGTTCACTCTGCTAGAATATGGGTGACCAACTGCTATATTTAAAGAAAAATAACTTGCAGCTTCTTATTGTGGGTATGGATTGCCTTTAACCTTTTGATGATTCTTGCACTGTACAACAGTTTGGAAGCATCTATTTGTTATATTATAAATTAAATCACTATAAATTCATTACTTCATTAATTAGATGACAGGAAAATGTCCAAATAAAATAGAAAGTGTTGGAAAACCTCAGCAGGTCTTGCAAAATTTGTGGAGAGAAAGCAGAGTTAGCATTTTGAACCCAGTGACCTTTCTTTAGAAAAGGAATAGGAAAATGCTGATCAGACACTAGTTTAGTTGGTTAATACTTTATGCCTTAATTTGTGGCAATGTGTAAATTTGCTTTTATTAATGCAAAAGATGTGTGTAACATGCATGAATATATCAAGAAAAATAATCCTTAAAATAAATATTAAAATGCAAAGTGAGGCTTCTGTTGCATCAGCAGGAACATTATTTGGGAGAGCAGACATTTAGCTTTACTCTGTTTCCCAATATGTAGCCCAACGCAATGGGATTTGGAAGTACCTCAGTCACTCGTCATAACTTTTGAATCACATTGAAGTAAATTTGAGAATATACATTGCAAATAAAATCTCCATGTAGGGTAAATTGGCACAAATTAAAATCATATTGAAATAATTTTGAAAATGAAAAGAAAAATGAGTACAGTCATTTTAATCTGCCACTTGTTTATGTTGATAAGACATGCTTGTGTATTTCTGATTTTGGTTTCTTTTTCCTCCTTCTTTCTCCTGAAGGTGTTGACTCCTTCATTTGGGGTAAAGGCCATGAGGGACTATTATCTCCTGGTACCTCATCATGTGGCTATTATTCATATGAGTCTCGCTAGTTAGTATCGCCAGCTGTGAAGGGTATCACAGTGAGATCAATCCTGTCCTCATCTGGCATCCACACATCAATGCATTGCCAAAAGGGATTGTTGTATAGCAAGTGGGAACCCTGGCCTAATTTGTTTTTGTGACCCAGGTGTGCTGTGGCTCTTCTGGGGTCCCTTGTGACACTTTGCTTAACACACAAAATGACTGGGATCTTCCCAGTCAATAGAACTTGGACAAGGTTTTTTTTATGTCTTGGTCATTGGAACTGTTCAGTACCTGCCAGTTGATTATCTCTCAAATAACCCTTTGCACATAAAAGCAGATGAAAAACATCTGAACATATAGTACTGGGCAAGTCTTGGAAATTGGGTTTCAGGTATGTAGTGACATTACAAAACACATTAGACAATCATCAACCCCTGATGAAGATTCATAACTCGAGGATTCTATCTTAGAAATGTTACTTTTCAAGGAGAAAACAGGATATGGTCGAAATAATGTTATTACCATCATAAGCAAGATGACAGTGCTTTACAATTCTGACATGAGGTAGGAAGACAGCATTGTGACAAAAATTGGGAAGTCGAACATCATTTTGCAGTATTGGTGCTGTTTTAAGGTAAATCATTCAGAAAGTGTTTATTGCATAGGTCCATGAAAAGAATAACGATGAAAGATGGATATTAAATATAAGGAAAAGCAAGTTTCAAAATCCTGTTTATCAACAAACCTCAAAGAGGAGGTCAAAGGTACCTCCTTTGGGAACCTTTCAGCATTGTAATGGGAAGCTAGCATATATTTAGATTTCACATCATCATGTAATCTGATTGTGTATTTAGTTTATTCCTTTAGGAACTTGATGCTTTCTTTGAAAATGATTTGTAACTCTATTGAACAAAATGGACATTGCTGAAGAAGATAGTAAAATAATAATTGCAGTCACTGCTTCAATTCAGTAATTCAAGGTCCAATATTTAGACTTATGGCAGATTGCAGGTTTAAGATTTCACATTTGAGTAGTAAATCAGGTTAAAGTAAATTACATTGAACTAAACTTATAGCTGTCATAATGTTCAGTTTAATTTATTCTTTTGCCCAAAGACTTCGAAACAAAATAGGCCATTTGATCAATTGAGTCTGCTTTGCCAAACAACAAGGCCATGGCTGAACTGATAATCCTCAACTTCACTTTCTTACCTTTTCCCCATAAACCTTACTTCCCTTAATGATTACAAATCTGTCTATCTCAGTCTTGAATATACTTGATAATCCAGCCTTCCGAGCCCTTTTTGGAAACAAATTCCACAGATTGACTACCTCTGTAACAACAAAAGCCCTCCGCGTTACTCTGATCCCTTACTCTGAGATTACGCCCTCTGATCCTAGATTCTCCCATTAGAGAAATAACCTCATGGCATCTTCCCTGTGGAGCCTTAAGTGATTCTTAGCTTGATCTTTAACTTCTCCTGTTAGGAAAATCCTTCTATTTCTGGGATCATCCCTCGTGAACCTTTGCAGGACTGCCTCCATTTTCAATATACATTTTCTTGGATAATGGACCCAAAACTGTTGTGTGTTCAGTTGGACGCGTGCCTTGTGGTGTGTTTATATTCCATTCTCTTTGAAGTGAAGGCCAACAGTCCATATTACTTTCTGAATTTGGATGCCGGCTTTTCGTGATTCATGCACAAGGATCTCCAAATTACTTTGTGCTGCAGTGTCCTGTAATCTCCCTCTATTTGATTAATTCCGAGGTTCTATTTTTCATTAAAAAGTGGATAACTTCACATTTTCCCATGTTAAAATTTATCTACCTCCTTAACCTGCTTGTGCTCCTTTGTACACTTATTGTATCATCGTCACTACTTGCTTCCCCGCCTAGTTTTATACTATCTGCCAACTAAGTTAGAGTGTATTCACTTCTGTTGTCTAAGTCATTGATATTGTAAATAATGGTGAGCCCAAAAACTGATCCCTATGCTTCTCCCTGTGTTACATCTGTGTAGCTGAGATTATCCAATCTGTAAGTAGCAAATTCTAGTTGTAAAGTTGGAAGGAATGCATAATAATAGGTTAATTCTTTTTGTACTTATTCTATACATTGGTGGAATATATAACTTAACACATTGGCTTGGCTTCTCCATTCTGAACAGTACAGATAATAACAGATTCTTCTGAGTCTATGTAAAGAAAGCATATTTTGTTCAACTTGGATTCAGATTTTGTATTTTCTACTCATATTAGTATTTTGAAAGATCAAAGCTCATGGATATTATCAGCATAATATGTATAGGAAATAAGAACTGAATTGTTCACTGTATTTGCCCTAAGTGCAGCAGTGGAGACAACATTAGCCAGAAGCTGCTATAGTATTTATTTATTTAAAACAGTAATAAGTTTGATTTGCTGGAATCTTTCAGAGTGTAATTATAACATTGAAAAATAAACTCTTGTTTTATTTTGCACACGTTTTCAAACACTACTTGTTTTTGTCTGACTCTTTTTCTCATTCTTTCCCTTTGTTTTACTGAATTTATCACTATCCTTTACATCTCCAGTTGTCTGGATATACCAGTGTTCACAAATGTACTTTCTGTGCAAATCCTTGTGCCAGATTTTTGCCATCAAGTTAGAAAGCTCCAGTTAGGAAACTTTCTGACTTGGCAGATCAATTTCCATACGAAGGAATCTGGGTAATCCAAGATGGAGGATGGGATAAAAATTGTGGCTGTAGGAGCTGCTCCTTTTTTTGAGGTATGTTTGGTGTTGGAGGTTATTTTCTCGAATTCCAGGAGCAGCAATTACTATTTTATAAGCTGTTGCATGAAAGAAGATCAGGACAATGGCACTTCTAAAAATAGGAAGAAAGACAAAAGGCAGCGGCCACATGGTCAGTGAGGGAGAGAGAGAAAGAAACCTACATTGCTAACTGACACAGCAGTGAATCTGCACAGTTACTAACTTTAATGTTTGAGTTCATGTATCTCTGAACATTGGTGTGCATCTAGGAAAAATTAACAAATAGTGAAATTTACAGCTGACCTTGGATGAACCAGTGTGGGCAAGCTCACAGCACGGGAACAGATAAGTGCATAGTTTTTAACATGTAACCTGGATGTAAGTCTACAGTAGTGATTAGAGTAGGTTCTATCTTGATTGTATGTTTTATTGAGATCTGTCTCTTGATTAAATTTTAAAAACATAAACCATAAGTACTAACTTAACCTGGGGCACAGTTTTTTAGAGCAAAAAGACAGTGCTATTTTCTGGGTCTGTAGATTGTGAAAGGGCAAAGATGGCCTTTCATTGAGTGATATGCTCTTCCTGTCAGATGTGGGAGTTTAGGGAGAGTTTCCATGTAACTGATGATTATGTCTGCAGGAAGTGTCTTTGGTTGTGAATCCTATCAAATTGCATGGATTGGTTGGAGTGGCAGTTAGAGGCAACGAGGAATTTACAAGAACTAGGTGCTGTGATGGAGGCAGTTATAGGGAGGGAGATAAGCAACAGATACAGTCAGATGGATGGGTTAACTCAAGGAAAGGTAGGAGGGGCAGGAGTGTTCTGTGGCTATCCCCATTTCAAACAAATATGCTGTTTTGTAAAACATAGAGGGTGATGGACTCACAAGGAAATGTAACGTGAACAGCCAAGTTTCTGGCATTGAGACTGGCTGTAATGTAATGAGGGGTGCATTGGTTTCCAAGCAATCGATTGTGTTAGGGGACACACTAGTTAGAGGCACAGATAGATGTTTCTGATCAGAATGGTGTGGTGTCTCCCTGATGCCAGGATCAAGAATGTCTCAGAGAGGATGCAGAATGTTCTCAAAGTGGAGAGGGACCAGAAGGAGGTCATTGTCCACAGTGGAACCAATGATACAGAAATGGAAAACGATGAGATTCTGAAGGGAGAGTATAGAAAGTCAGGCAGGAATTTACAAAGGAGGTCCTCAAGGGTAGTGATATCTGGATTACACACAATGCTATGAGCTAGTGAGGGTAGGAATAGGAGGATAGAGAAGATGAATGAGTGGCTGTGAAGCTGGTGCAGGGCAACAGGGTTCACATTTTTGGATGATTTGGAGGGGGGTGGGTGGTGGGGCCCAGGGAAATAGTGAAGAAAGACATCAATCTGAGACTGGTACAGCTGGGAAAAGGAGCAAGTTAAAGTCAAGGCAGGCAGAAGCAAAGCAGAGAACAAGGTAGGACTGATAAATTAAACTTCAATGCAGGAGGCCTAACACCAAAGGCAGATGAACTCAGGACATGGTGAGGAACGTGGGACTGGGATATCATAGCCATTACAGAAATGTGGCTCACGGATGGACAGGACTGGCAGCTTAATATTACAGGACACAAATGCTACAGGAAGGACAGGAAGGGAGGCAAGCGAGGAGGGTCGGGGTTTTGATAAGGGATTGCATTATTGCTGTACTCAGGGAGGATATTATTGGGAATACATGCAGGGAAGTTATTTGGGTGGAACTGAGAAATAAGAAAGGGCTGATCACCTTAGTGGGATTGTATTATAAACCCCTAATACTAAGCGGGAATTTGAGGAAAAATATTGTAAGGAGATCTCAGCTATCTGCAATAATAATAGGGTGGTTATGGTAGGGGATTTTAACTTTGCAAACATAGACTGGGACTGCCTTAGTGTTAACGGTTTTTATTGGAGAGGAATTTGTTAAGTGTGTACAAGAAAATTTTCTGATTCAATAAGTGGATGTACCTACTAGAGAAGGTGCAAAACTTGACCTACTCTTGGGAAATAAGGCAGGGCAGGTTACTGAGGTGTCAGTGGAGGAGCATTTTGGAACCAGCGACCATAATTCTATTAGTTTAAAATATTGATAGAAGAGGATAGACCAGATCCAAAGGTTGAAGTTCTAAATTGGAGAAAGGCCAATTTTGATGGTATGAGGCAAGAACTTTCAAAAACTGTTTGGGGGCAGATTTTCAGAGGTAAAGGGACGGCTGGAAAATGGAAAGCCTTCAGAAATGAGATAACGAGAGTCGAGAGAAAGTATATTCCTGTCAGGGTGAAAGGGAAGGCTGGTAGGTATAGGGAATGCTGGATGACTAAAGAAATTGAGGGTTTAGTTCAGAAAAAGAAGAAAGCATATGTCAGGTATAGACAGGATAGATCGAGTAAATCCTTAGAAGAGTATAAAGGCAGTAGGAGTATACCTAAGAGGGAAATCAGGAGGGCAAAAAGGGGACATAAGATAGCTTTGGCAAATAGAATTAAGGAGACTCCAAAGAGTTTTTACAAATACAATAAGGACAAAAGATAATGAGGGCGAGAAGAGGGCCCCTCAAAGATCAGCAAGGTGGCCTTTGTGTGGAGCCGCAGGAGATGGGGCAGATACTAAATGAATATTTTGCATCAGTATTTGCTGTGGAAAAGGATATGGAAGATATGGAATGTAGGGAAAAAATAGTGTCGGGGGATGAGCTGAGAATAGTTCACAGGTCGGCACAACATCGAGGGCCGAAGGGCCTGTTCTGTGCTGTATTGTTCTATGTTCTATGTTCTAGATGGTGATATCTTTAAAAATGTCCATATTACAGAGGATGAAGTGCGGGATGTCTTGAACCACATAAAAGTGGATAAATCCCCAGGACCTGATCAGGTGTACCCTAGGACTCTCTGGGAAGCTAGGGAAGTGGTTGCGGGGCCTCTTACTGAGATATTTGTATCATCGATAGTCACAGATGAGGTTCCAGAAGACTGGAGGTAGGCTAACGTGATGCCACTATTTAAGAAAGGTGGTAAGGGCAAGCCAGGGAACTATAGACCAGTGAGCCTGATGTCGGGTGGTGAGCAAGTTGTTGGAGGGAAACCTGATGGACAGGATGCACATGTATTTGGA
This sequence comes from Chiloscyllium plagiosum, assembly GCF_037043375.1. Taxonomy (NCBI): domain Eukaryota; kingdom Metazoa; phylum Chordata; class Chondrichthyes; order Orectolobiformes; family Hemiscylliidae; genus Chiloscyllium; species Chiloscyllium plagiosum. The sequence continues at coordinate 63,614,658 of NW_028270149.1, forward strand.
AAGGCAAGGACTAATTAGGAATAGTCAATATGGCATTGTGCGTGGAAAATCACGTCTCACAAACTTGATTGAATTTCTTGAAGAATTAACAAAGAGGATTGATGAGGGCAGAGCAGTAGATGTGATCTATATGGACTTCAATCAGGCATTTTACAAGGTTCCCCATGGGAGACTAGTGAGCAAGGTTAGATCTCATGGAATACAAGGAGAACTCGCCATTTGGATACAGAACTGGCTCAAAGGTAGAAGTCAGAGGATGGTGGTGGAAGGTTGTTTTTCAGACTGAAGACCCGTGACCAGTGGAGTGCCACAGGGATTGGTGCTGGGTCCACTATGTTTCATCATTTATATAAATGATTTGGAGCATAAGAGGTATAGTTAGTAAGTTTGTTGATGACACCAAAATTGGAGGTGTCGTGGACAAGAAAAAGGGTACCTCAGATTAAAATGGGATCTTGATCAGATGGGCCAATGGGCTGAGAAGTAGTAGATGGAGTTTAATTTAGATGAATGTGAGTTGCTACATTTTGGGAAAGCAAATCTTAGCAGGACTTATACACTTAATGGTAAGGTCCTGGGGAGTGTTGCTGAACAAAGAGACCTTGGAGTGCAGGTTCATAGCTCCTGGAAAGTGGAGTCACAGGGAGATAGAATAGTGAAGAAGGAGTTTGGTATGCTTTCCTTTATTGGTCAGAGTATTGAGCACAGGAGTTGGGAGACCGTGTTGTGGCTGTTCAGGACATTGGTTAGGTCACTGTTCGAATATTGCGTGCAATTCTGGTCTCCTTCCTATCGGAAAAATGTTGTGAAACTTGAAAGGGTTCAGAAAAGATTTACAAGGATGTTACCAGGGTTAGAGGATTTGAGCTAAAGGGAGAGGCTAGGGCTGTTTTCCCTGGAGCGTCGGAGGCTGAGGGGTGACCATATAGAGGTTTATAAAATCATGAGGGGCATGGATAGGGTAAATGGGCAAGGTCTTTTCCCTTGGGCTGCGGAGTCCAGAACTAGAGGGCGAAGGTTTAGGATGGGAGCGGAAAGATATGAAAGAGACCTGAGAGGCAACTTTTTTCACTCAGAGGGTGGTACGTGTATGGAATGAGTTGCTAGAGTAAGTGGTGGAGGCTAGTACAATTGCAACATTTAAAATGCATCTAGATGGGTATATGAATAGGAAGGGTTTAGAGGGATATGGGCCATGTGTTGGCAGGTGGGAATATATTGGGTTGGGATATCTGGTCGGCATGGACGGGTTGTACCAAAGGATCTGTTTCTGTGCTGTAATCTCTATGACTCTATATGTGGGCAAACAAAGTGGCTCAGGCAGTTTAGTGGTTAAAAAGGAAATGAACCTGAGTCGGGTGGCAGAAGAGAAAAGGAATGTGTAAAAAATGAACCAGGAAGCCAGAATGCCTTAGGTGGATTATGGGGTTAGAAGGAAGGACAGGGATTGAAGTCAACATGGCTTAATCAGTGATATTAGACCCGTCTGGTTCTGGGCAGGAGAAGTTGAGGTTTGGAAGCTGTGACTGGGAAGATAGGAACAATATCCAACAAAGCAATGTGTGAGACTAACTGGTGAATGTGACATTGAAGATGGTTCCTCAGCCCTATAGAATATAGTGCAAAGTTTGAATACAGAGTCATAGTTTTCAGCTAAGTTGTGGCAAATTTTAAAAAGAGAGGAAAATGAATTATTGCTCTCAAAGGGTCATGAATCTGTGGAACTGATTGCCCCAGTATGGTTGAAGGCCAGGGATCTGAGTAAGCTTGAGGAGATAGACTGGTTTTTAATCAGTAACGGCTTAAATGGTTATGGGAACAGGCAGGAAAGTGCAATTGAGACTGAAATGGGATCAGCAGTGATTGAATTAAATAGCAGAACATCCTCAAGGGGCTGAGTTGTCACCTCCTACTCCTAGTTCTTATGTTCTCGAATGTTCTTGTAAAATTTGTAGTGAAGTTTCAATTAGCATGTGGAGGAAAGTGGAATGTTGTGGTCCTTTGCCTTTGAAACTTCTCTTTCTTCCAGATAATTGCTTACTTTCTGATGAAGTAAAGCTATTCTGAGCATGGTGTGGGGTCTCAATCACAGAAAGGAAATGATCATTTTAGTGAATGACAAAACATGCTCAAGGGGGTGAATCTGTGCCTGCTTCCATTTTATGTGCTTAGAATGGGATCAGTGTGATTTCATTGAACTTGTTTCATGGTACAATGTAATTCACTGCTGAATGACTAAAGAGGAGTTTCATCAAAACAAAAACAATTTTTCATGCAGCACCAGTCACGAGTTTCTGTTTCGTTTACAACCCCTATTTTGTAGGCTGTCTGTCTCAACCAGTCTGGATTAGTTGGCTAATTGCAACATAGCCTTTGCAGTCAGTGATATTCAAGAAATGTCTTTAAATTCTCACAGGTTCGCTTTTGATCAATCTCTACAATTGCTTAAAATTTGGTAAAATTGAATGAAATAATATACTAATTCTCGTACCCGATTTATTGAGGCGATATGTTTACACTGCTGCAGTTATGTAATTCTGAATTCTTATAAGTATAAGACTTTACAATATGAAAAAACTATTTGTTTGAAAAATTTAGTATTTAGCAATCTGGTTGCAAACGTCTTCATAGTTTTCAAAAGAGGATGTATTTTTGGGAGATAATTTTGTTTTGCAAAGTTAACGATATTTATCTAAATGTGGACCACATGACAAGGTTTTGTTGACAGACGAAAACAAGACATCATTTTCTCAATAGCAATTATATTGCAAACACCTCAGCCTTACAGCAATATCAAGTCCCTGAAGGAATGGGTAACCCTTTCTGTCTGACTTCCCCCAAATACTGTTTACCAAAGTATTTCAATGTTCTATCTCCGCTCTCAAAATTAATAACTTGCTTTGGAGCAGTTACTTTCTGAGAAAAGCCAGCATTTATTCATACTATATAATGTTACTGTAGTTTTGAGCACTGCAATCAGAGCTTCGATACACAGACTATGTGTGTGTGTATCCTGACGTCCAATCTTGTGAAATTCAACCGCAATAATTTAGCGTGGTGTCTTAAGGTTGCCGTTTATCCCCCACCCTCCAATGTGTACTTAGTTTTAATCCTAGTGTGTTGCTTTCTAGATAGCACCAAATGAACAAATGTTAATTTTTTTTACATTGTTTCTTCACTTGTAAAATTCTGCTTCTGTTACATGTTTTCCTTGTACACATGTATATTCCATGTACAGAACTTCAATAGATATGATTCCTGCTTCTGTTTCTGTGTCCTATTTTTTCTTTCCAAACTATCAAAATTCTAGGAGAAAGTGAGGATTGCAGATGCTGGCAATTCAGATGGGTGGCATGGTGGCTCAGTGGTTAGTACTGCTGTTTCAAAGCTCCAGGGGCCCAGGTTCAATTCCACTGTCAGAATACTGTCTGTGTGGAATTTGAACATTCTCCCTGTGCCTACATGGGTTTGCTCTGGTTTCCTCCCACAATCCAAAGATGTGCAGGCCAGATGAATTGGCAATGCTAAATTCCCCATAGTGTTAAGTGCATTAGTCAGGGGTAAACATACAGAAATGGGTCTTGGTGGGTTAGTCTTTGGAGGGTCAGTGTGGACTTACTGGGCCAAATGGCCTGTTTCCACACAGTAGGGAATGTAATCTTTGGGGGCACTTGTTGTGCAGTGGTAGTATGCCTACCTCTGAGCTAGGATGCCTGAGTTCAAGCCTATCTGCTCCAGAGGTATGTAACAGATTGATTAGAAAATATCATTATATTCCAGAGCTTGAATTTAACTTCCATCAGCTGCAGTTGGTTAGATTTGAACCCATGTCTTAGACCTTCTGGATTACTAGTGGTGTCACCACTTCAACACCGTTTGCCCAAATGGCCCTTCCTTTTGTGAAGTTAGAAATCATTTGCCAGCCAAAAATAAAGACCATAAGACATAGGAGCAGAAATTAGGCCATTCAGCCCATTGAGTCTGCTCCACCATCTGATCATGGCTGATAAGTTTCTCAACCCCATTCTCCCACTTTCTCCTTGTAACTCTGGATCCCCTTGGTACTCAAGAACCTATCTATGTCAGTCTTAAACATACTCAATGACTGGCCTCCACAGCCTTCTGTAGCAATGAATTCTGTATGCACATGGATAGCAGTGAGTTGAGGGGTGCGTAGGTTAAGTTACTATATTTTACATTAGGATTCAATCTTGGCACAACATCATGGGCCAAAGGGCCTGTTCTGTGCTGTACTTTTCTACATTCTATTTTCTAATTCCATCAATTCACCACACTCTGGCTGAAGAGGTTTATCCTTATCTCCGTTCTTAAAGGTCCTCCCCTTACTCTAAGGTTGGGCCCTCGGGTTCTAGTCTCTCCTACCAATGGAAACATCTTCACAACATCTAGTCTGTCCAGGCCGTTCAGTATTCTGTGTGTTTCAATTAGATCTCCCCTTATCCTTCTAAACTCCATCAAGTATAGACACAGAGTCCTCAAACATTCATGTTAACCTTTTCATTCCTGGGACCATTCTTGTAAACCTCCTTTGAACACAGTCCAGGGCCAGGAGAAATTCCTGAGATATGGACCCAAAACTGCACACAATACTCTAAATATGGTCTGACTAGAGCCTTATTGAGCCTCAGAAGTACTTGACTGCTTTTATATTCAAGTCTTCTCAAAATAAGTGGCATCATTGCATTTGCTTTCTTAACTACTGACTCAACCTGCAAGTTTACCTTGAGAGAATCCTGGGCTAGAACTCCCAAGTCTATTTGCACTTCAGACTTCTGAATTTTGTCCCCATTTAGAAAATTTTCCATGCCACTATTCTTCTTACCAAAGTGTATATCTTCACACTTGCCCATGTTGTACTCCACCTGCCACTTCTTTGCCCAATCTACGAACATGTCCCAATCCTCCTGCATCCTCCCCGCCTCCTCAATGCTACCTGTCCCTCTACTGATCTTTGTATCATTGGCAATCGCAACCAGAGTGCCCACAGTTCCTTCATCTAGATCATTACTACATCAAGTGACTGAAGCATAATGAACTATGTCCATTCTAAATTATTTCCATTGTGTGCCACCTCTTCATTTGGTGAATGTTAACTTTAACATTCTTTTAAGGGCACTTTAAATTGAGGGGACTGTGAGCAGACTGAATACTCACTTCTGGATTGGTGCATGGTGGTGCATACACTGTACTTACAGGTTGCATTGATTATGATCAGAAATGTTCCATCTCTTGAAGCCACGTTGCCTAGGTAAGATGAAAACTAAGGCAATAAAATGCGAGAGTACTCCTCTGTGTTTTTCAGGAAATAAAAGCTGCTCCTGGAAATTATGTTTATCAGAATTGAATATTTTATCAGCTAACTCATTTTCCTTTAAAATTAACAATTTGCATGAAGACTATTATATTAGCATACACTACAACTTTCCTACAGAATAACTCCTTAAGCTAGAGAAGACACATTAATTTGTAAGTAATTCATGAGCTCAATGATTTCAAGTTTTCTTAGCTCCCAGTTAGTTTATTATTCCTTTGTTGACAGGTTTGAAACTGTTCCCTCTTCTTTGCAACCTGTGTCTCTCTCCGACTGCTATGAAGCCTCCCTTTGTCTCCCACTCCACTCGTGGCATCCCACGCCCCATCAATCACAATCTTCCTCCATCTCCATTGCATCCTGCAGCCCCCTTGTAGAATTCTATTTCCCCCCAAGACCTTCTCCCTCCACTGTCTCTCCCCACCTAACCTAACTGTTTCATCCTGGCACCATCACCCTATTTATGAAGATGTGTTTTCTCTCATTAATTGCACTGAGTGAATTTTTGTGCATGATTTGGGGACTATTGGGCAGATTCACCCACTGTAATTGAGTAATGTGAACATTGATGTGGAGAGAGGTCAGTTTTATTCTAAAGTCTGATGCCAATTGTGCCTTTCTTGATGTGTTTCGGCAAAGATCAACCATAATTCTGTATTTGAACCTTGAATATTCTTGTTTTGAGTGACTCAGCAACTTATGGAATAAGCTCAGTAAGTCATCAGAGAGTGCAGGAAGAAATCTGAGCATCTTTCAGATTAGTAAATAAATGTTTTAATTCATTGTGCTTTTAAATTGATAAATCTTAGTAACTTTGAATTTAGAAAGTCAATAATTCCTTAAATTTAATTTCAAGTTTATTTTGTAAGGATGATATAATAGGACATATGTTTAAATGCGCGGTTGTAATATTATTTCCATATGTGTGTGTGGAGTGGGGAGAAGGTGGAAAGGGTGACGGAGGAGCTTGTGGTAAGTAGGTGACCTGCCAAAGGCCCTGTGGAATTTGAAGTTTGATGGGGAGATTAGGCACTTTGAATTGCACATAATGAAAATGTATTAGATCAGTGCTTCTCAACCTGTGAGACCCCAAAAACTGAAAGGCTACCAATGAAATACAACCCCAGTCTTACCACCAATGATTACGTAATATCTCATTTAGTTTCTTATTGTTTAGCAATACTTATGATCAGCAAAATCACTGCAATTTTTAATGTACTTTAAACTTGTCAATTATAGATTAATACAATATAAAAATGTCTGTAAATGTAAAAACTTGGAAAACTGTTTTTTTCATGGTGGAGCCAGTGTTTTTTGGCAAAATGGTTGGTGGCACTTGCGTTACAAAAAGGTTGAGAACTACAGTATTCAGGTAAATTGGAGGAACTAGATGTCAGATGGATGACTGAAAGTGCGTTGAGGAGGTTGAGTGTCTGGGGACAGAATCTTTGAAGAAGTGGGATGGAGCAGATGCTTTCAGGGAAAGTTGCTTGGAATGCTGCCAAATCACGTGTTCCTCAGACAAGCATACAACATTCGGGAGCCTGGATTTACCAAGCCCCCTACTCTTCGAGGTAATGTTTAGAATACCTGAGCATTCAAAGTTACAGTTTTAAAGCTTTCAAATATTTAAGGTTCCAGCCCACGACCTTGGAGAAGGTTATTTGGCCACCCGTCGGAGTGCACTTGAAATATTGCTTTGTCATCATTAGTCTTTTCGATTGAAGCTGTGGCATTTGAAAATTTGTTGCAGTTTCTTAAAGGGAATAATAGTGAGCAATGCTTGAAATAAACTTCCATGTTGCTGCCTGACTCTTCATTTGTATGCAACTTACAGGGAACATTATCAGCTATCTTCTTGACTCAGAGCTGAAAATTTGTAGGTTTGTTTTGGGACTCTAATCTTTTAAGACCATAAGAAATGGAAAAGGAGTATGCCATTCTGCCACTCAAGCCTGCTCTGTCTTTCAATAGGATCATGGTTGATACGGCATTCCTCATGACCACTTTCTTGCCCTTTCCCTTTCACCCTTGATTCCTGCACTGATCAAGAATTTATCGATCTCAGCGTTAAACGTGCACAAGACTCTGCCCTCACAGCTCTCTGTGGCAAGGAGTTCCAAAGACTCATAACCTGCTGAAAGAAGAAATTCTTCCTCACCTCAGTCTTAAATTGATGCCCTTTCATTCTGAGACTACCCCCTCTGGTCCTAGTCTCTCCCAAGAGGAGAAACATCCTCTCAGCATTTATCCTGTCAAGCCCCCTATGAATCCAATATGTTTCAATGAGATCACCTTCTTCCAAACTGCTGTGACTAGAGTCACAACCTGTTTAATCTTTGCTATTAGACAATTCCTTCATACCAGGGATCATCCAAATGAATTCCAAATGTGGTAGTAAAAGCACCCTGTACAGTTGCAGTGAGACTTCCCTACTCTCGTACTCCAATCTCTAGAAATAAGGGCCAACATTTCATTAGCCTTCTAATTACCTGCTGCACCTGTGTACTAGCTTTCTGTGTTTCATGCTCAAGTACCCCCAGTCCATTTGCATAGTGGCTCCCTGCAGTTTCTCTCAACTTAAGTAATACTCTGTTCTTTTGCTCTTTCTTCCAAAATTGTACTCCCTTTACATTTTCATACATTATAGTCCATTGGCTAAGTTTTTTTCCCCACCTATTTAACTTATCAATATTTCTCTGTAAACTGTTTGCATCCCACTCACAATTTGCTTTTCTGCCTGTTTTAGTAATGTTTGAAAATTTGGTTAAAGCACATTCACTTCCTTCCTCCAAGTCATTAACATATTGTAAACAGGTGTGCTCCCAGCACTGATCACTGTGGAACCAACCTGAAAAAAAACATATCCACATTCACTATTCTGCTTGATTAGATTATGATTTCCCAATGTTCTTCTATTCCTTCCTTACTAATTGATTCCAATACTTTCCTAATAATAGATGTTGGACTAATCGGTATATAATTATCGCCTTTTGTCTCCCTCACTTTTTGAACAGGTATATAACATTAATAGTTTTCCAATCCTCTGATACTCCTCCAAAAACCAATGGTATTTGGAAAATTACAACCAATGTCCATAATCTCTGTAGCCTCAAGAGAAAGACTTTGTGGAGTGCCTCAGAGATGGATTCTTAGAGCAGCTGGTGCTGGAGCCGACCAGGGAGAAGGCAATTCTGGATCTGGTATTGTGTAACGAACCAGAATTGGTCAGAGATCTCGAAGTGAAGGAGCCATTGGGAAGTAGTGACCATAATACAATAAGCTTTAATCTGCAATTTGAGAGGGAGAGTGTACATTCGGAAGTGACAGTACTTCTGTTGAATAAAGGGAACTATGGAGCTATGAGGGAGGAGCTGGCCAAAGTTCAATGGTGCAGGGATGACCGTGGAGGAACAATGGCGGATATTTCTGTGTATAATGCAGAAGTTGCAGGATCAGTTCATTCCTAAAAGGAAGAAAGATCCCAGGAGGAGGCATGGGCGGCCGTGGCTGACGAGGGAAGTAAAGAAACATATAAAGTTAAAAGAGAAAAAGTATAACATAGCTAAGATAAGTGGGAAAACTGAGGACTGGGAAGCTTTTAAAGAGCAACAGAGGATTACTAAGAAGGAAATAAGCAGAGGAAAAATGGGGTACGAAGGTAAACTGGCCAAGAATATAAAGGAGGATAGTAAAAGCTTTTTTAGGTATGTGCAAGGCAAAAAAATGGTTAGGACAAAAATTGTGCCCTTGAAGACAGAAACAGGGGAATATATTACTAGGAACAAAGAAATGGCAGAGGAATTAAATGGGTACTTCAGATCTGTGTTCACTGGGGAAGACACAAGCAATCTCCCTGAGGTAACAGTGGCTGAAGGACCTGAACTTAAGGGAATTTATATTTGTCAGGATTTGGTGTTGTAGAGACTGTTAGGTCTGAAGGTTGATAAGTCTCCGGGGCCTGATGGTCTGCATCCCAGGGTACTGAAGGAGGTGGCTCAGGAAATCGTGGATGTGTTGGTGATTATTTTCCAGAGTTCAATAGATTCGGGGTCGGTTCCTGAGGATTGGAGGGTGGCTAATGTTATACCACTTTTTAAGAAAGGTGGGTGAGAGAAAGCAGGAAATTATAGACCAGTTAGTCTGACCTCAGTGGTGGGAAAGATGCTGGAGTCTATTATAAAGGATGAAATTACTGCACATCTGGATAGTAGTAACAGGTTAGGTCAGAGTCAGCATGGATTTATGAAGGGGAAATCATGCTTGACTAATTTTCTTGAATTTTTTGAGGATGTAACGCTGAAGTTGGACGAGGGAGAACCAGTAGATGTAGTGTACCTGAACTTTCAGAAAGCTTTTGACAAAGTCCCACACAGGAGGTTAGTGAGTAAAATTAGGGCGCATGGTATTGGGGGCAAAGTATTAGATTGGATTGAAAATTGGTTGGCTAATAGGAAACAAAGGGTAGTGATAAACGGCTCCATTTCGGAATGGCAGGCAGTGACCAGTGGGGTACCGCAGGGATCTGTCCTGGGACCGTAGCTTTTTACAATATATGTTAATGATATAGAAGATGGTATCAGCAATAACATTAGCAAATTTGCCGATGATACAAAGCTAGGTGGCAGGGTGAAATGTGATGAGGATGTTAGGAGATTACAGGGTGACCTGGACAAGTTAAGTGAGTGGGCAGATGCATGGCAGATGTAGTTTAATGTGGATAAATGTATGGTCATCCACTTTGGTGGCAAGAACAGGAAGGCAGACTACTACCTCAATGGAATCAATTTATGTAAAGGGGCAGTACAGAAAGATCTGGGTGTTCTTGTACACCAGTCAATGAAGGCAAGCATGCAGGTACAGCAGGTTGTGAAGAAGGCTAATAGCATGCTGGCCTTCATAACAAGAGGAATTGAGTATAGAAGCAAAGAGGTGCTTCTGCAGCTGTACAGGGCCCTGGTGAGACCACACCTGGAGTACTGTGTGCAGTTCTGGTCTCCAAATTTGAGAAGAGACATTCTGGCGATTGAGGGAGTGCAGCATAGATTCACGAGGTCAATTTCTGGAATGGCAGGATTACCTTACACTGAAAGACTGAAGCGACTGGGCTTGTATACCCTTGAGTTTCGAAGACTGAGAGGGGATCTGATTGAGACGTATAGGATTATTGGACACTCTGGCAGTAGGAAACATATTTCCACTGATGGGTGAGTGCCGAACCAGAGGACACAGCTTAAAAATACGGGGTAGACCATTTAGGACAGAGCTCAGGAGAAACTTCTTCACCCAGAGAGTGGTGGCTGTGTGGAATGCTCTGCCCCAGAGGGCAGTGGAGGCCCACTCTCTGGATTCATTTAAGAAAGAGTTGGATAGAGCTCTCAAAGATAGTGGAATCAAGGGTTATGGAGATAAGGCAGGAACAGGATACTGATTAGGAATGATCAGCCATGATTATATTGAATGGCGTGCAGGCTCGAAGGGCAGAATGGCCTACTCCTGCACCTATTGTCTATTGTACTTCTTTGTAGGATCATAGGATGCAAGACACTGGGGTCAGAGGCTGATCTACCTTTAGCCCCATTTGACCTACAAGAGTCAAACCTGTCAATTTGATTTCGATTAACTTTCCTTATATTGCATGATACAGAGCAGACTAGGATCTCAGAATAATTTAACAGAACACCACACATTACTCCCAGTATCAAGAAATTATAACAATAAAAGGCATTTTTAGATGTCTTCTGTGACACTTTTCAGGGTTCCTTTTTGTTTCTGCTGATATTGGATGCCTAACTCATTGGAAGCACATTATTGTTTGTGCCAAGAATTAGTCTTTCACTTAATTCCTAATTTCCTAAGCTTGTCCAACTCTAACGTTAAACAAGGCCATGTTTACCTCAGGAATCACTTCCACACTAAATCCGAATAAAATCTAATGGAATCTTTAAATTTTGCTTTTGAAGTCACTGAATGATGTTATTCATTGGGGAAGGCCATCAGCATCAATATTATATCCAGAAACTTGACAAAGTCCAGAGAAAGAAACAGAAGCAATCTTACTCGTTTCATTTCATGGAGAAAATGTCTGTTTAAACTATTGGAGAAGCCTTAATTCCCTACTGCTACCTATGTTATATGCATATTAGTACATATCGATTTTATTTCTCCCCTATACTGCTCTGACTGTTTTGTTGGCAAAGATATAGGTATTATCAATACAGATTTTGCAATGATATTAAGTCTTTGCTTCAGAAAATAATGTAATGTTTCATTTTTATGCTAGTGTGAAGCCAATGTATCATATGATGAGGGCAGTGGAGCTGTTGTTTTGAGAGCGAGATCTGGTGTAATGGCTATGTATAATGCATAGGCTTTTCAGAATTCCTACTGATCATAGCCCTTCAGTGCATGCAATTCACATTGATTTCTTTTCAAATTTTCATCACATTTATAGATGAAAGGAACCATAAAACAATGCTGCATGAACAGACCAATGCACAAGAGTTGGAATACTCACCAAATATTAAACAGCTCAACTTCTTTTGGTTCTACATGTTATTCAAGACATTATGTACTTAACAAATGTGAAGCTTTAAAAATATCGTTAATTAGTGTGGTTCTTGTTTGCTTTTTAAAATATTATTAAAGTAACCTTTTGATATTTATCTGCTAACATAATCACCCTGAGGCACTATTTTTATTTATCCAGTGCACTGATTATTATCCACCTCCCTGATTATTCACTAGACTTTTTAGAGAGACAACATCGACTTGCACAGCCACTTTCGGCATTTGTGTTGAATTCCCTTTCCTTGATGAGTAGAAGCCTCACAATGTTTCCTTTGTTGCCTGCACTCTGCTCAATTTATTTTTAATACATTGCTATACCATATATGCAGTTAGGAAAATTCAGACACACTCAAATTATCCAGCAATTTTCATTATCCACCAGGAGTCCACACTCTGGTAGTGGATAATGGAGATTCCACTAGGGTATACTTTGTTATTACCATTAAATGCTTCATTTCACTTTCTGTCTTTTTCAAAGTGCTTTCAAAGGTTCCTTGTTAGCAAGCTTTCTCACTCGCAACACCCTTTCACAAAGTATCTTTTCAGGGAGGAATGAAGTTTATTTACATGTATGTGAAATATTTATTTAACACTGGCAGGTATAAATTATTATTATTATCAGTAATCCCTTTTTAACAAAAAATAAATTGTGACACATTCCACATTCCTGAGCATTTACTCATTTGGAAATCCCTTCAAATCAATTTATGTCCTCACATAGCTGTTACAGTGTTATTTGTTCCAAGTTTGCTCCATTTATTGACACCAGTCAGAAGGCCAAATATCAGCTTTAAGCCATTATATGAGTGCTCCAAAAACTGGGGTGAGCAATTTGAACCAAGCTCTCCCGGTCAGAACTTTACTGGATCAGATGGAACACCAATTTCACACCTTGTCCCATATTCCACAATGATTTCATCGAAGAGCAAAATTGGGCAGGGTGTAAAATTAAGACCACATATCATTCCCTCAGTTTCCAAACTGTTGAAATAAACAAAAAATGTTCCCATTTGGTGAGGTGTGTAGAAAACATTTCACCTAATCCCAGAGCATTTCCAACAAATGTGTTAGGTCAAAAATGCCAACAGTGAATCCAAATTTTTAATCAGCATTTCTTCCCATTTCCACGACATTCGTATATTCTGCAGCTTTTCCATTTAATGATTAAATCATTAGATCAATTCAGTATTTTAAGTCTCTTCTGCACAAGGCCTGCCAGAGGAATTTGATTTTCAATTTTTAAGTGTCTCAGTATCTTATGCAAAGATACAGAAGCAAAAAAAGCAAAAAATAGATAGATTGGCAGACAAACAGAAAACTTTGACAAAGGGAATCAGAATTTAAAGTGCAGTGCAAACAGAATCAGTTACATTAAGAGAGACTTTCAGAAACCTAATTTATTTTTGTCCCTGAGTCATGCCACAAGAGGTCATCTGGCTACTGACATTTTCTATTCGTATTGCACCAGCCTGAGGAGCCAAGCTCATTATGACAACCTGCAAGTTGGACTGAAGGTCATATAGTGCTGGAGAAAGCATTAAAAACTGGGCAGCTACAGCCCAACAACTCTTACAGTCTAACTGAGTCTTTCATATTGAAATAATGTTATTGTTGCTACCAGGTAAACAGTCCTGGTCTCTACAGGTGATGCCAGCATGTTGACCTAATCGCAATATGCTACTGACTGCCCCTGCATCTGGATTCTCATATTTGTAATCTTCCTATCGTATAAGCATCAATACAGAGTGATGTACAGCTAAAATATTCTTGGTGCAAACATGAATGTAGCATAAACTAATTTAACATAATTTCAATAGGAGTTTTAAATAATTATTTTGCTATGTAGACACCATGATTATTCGATCCACAATTGCAGATTACTTCATTGTTGAAGTATGAACAGGTAATTGTGACTTCTTCCCTTAAACCTCAGCATTTATGATATTTTTCCTTGCACTTAAGCTGGGAGGTTGTATGATTGCAAAAATCAAATCTTAATGATGAATATATTGTAGGTCCACCTATTGATTTTGGATGCGGTTGAACTTGTTAATTCACAGTGTCCACTTATCTTGGTAATGCTCTTTCCTGATGAAGGGCTTATGCAGAAACATTGATTCTCCTGATCTTCAGATGCTGCCTGAGCTGCTGTGCTTTTCCAGCACCACACTCTCAACTCTGATCTCCAGCATCTGCAGTTCTCACTTTCTCCAAAGCTCATTACCCAGTCTCCTAGTTGAGGAATGGCCTATTCAGTACAGTGAAGGAGAACCATTTGCAACCTGGATCTTTGCTAGTGTCAAAGAAAGTACCTCCAGGAGACAGAGAAAGAGGAAAATAAAATTAAGTGAATGCTGATATTTTGTATTATTTTATGTAGGGATCATAACTATAAAAGAGCCAAAGATAATTGTAATAAAGAATTCAGATGCAATTTCTTTATTCAAAGTGCAAAAGATCTTTACTTCCAACATTTGCACGTGGAATTTACAGCCAGCTGAAGTAGTTGAGGTGAGTGCCATAAATGCATTAGGGCAGATGGACTAGTACATGAGGGATAAAAAAAAAGGAAGATATGTTGACAGGATTATGTTGACAGTTGAAATACTGACATGGACCTGCTGGGACAAAGGACCTGGTTCTGTGCTGTAAAGTTTACGTCCTATATTAAATCCCACAGGTCTGAGTGCATTCATTTTAAGGACCACACTTGAAGCATATTTTTCCCTGTCCAGCTTGTTTTTAATTCAAGTAACTGCAGGTTTGCTAATTAGAGTGGATGGGTTTGGTTTGCTATCTTAAATGACCTTGGTCCTACAAACTGTCAGCACCATAGTGTGTAGATATGTAAATAACAAATGCAAGATTGATTAAACTTGACACCAAGCCGCGACACATGTAAATGATATGAGCAGACACTTGGTGTTACTGGAAATCTCGAAATGTAAATATTCAGTAATGTAGTACAGCCTATTTCCACCCTGACATAACAAAGGGTCCTTGGTGGCATGAGGCACTATTTAATTGTCTTGTTGACTTTTTACACAATGTTCAAACATCAAAGTAGCACCTTTCCTCTCTGTTTTGACGATTTTACTGTCACTTCTTTTGTACAAATTAGTAATCCGCATTGATCTGCTAAACAGCTTCATTATTTATCGTGTTTATGTTGCAGGTGTCGAGGTGTCTCTTCAGAAAGTGCTGACTGAAGCCTCGGAGACTTGCACGCAGGAGTGTCTGGTCCTTGGTCACTCTGACAACTGCTGGATGCCCCCATCGCTGACCCAGTACCAGCAGCCGAATCCTCCCCTGCCGTCTATCGGATTTCAGCAGAGCTGGGGCAGAAATGGCAGGTCAGAGGGGCGGCATACTCTGGGGAGAGCCAACAACAAGGATGACATTGATAAAAGCCAAGGCAGTGGCAGACAGCAGTTGTACAGCAACTCGGAAAGACACTGCAGCAACGAGGATCCTGTGAAGGTCATTCCCCTGGCAAACTTTACACCAAACCAGCAGGGCTCAGTGTCAGGTGACAGTTCCCCCTATGTCCGGGAGCACCAGCTTTAGAAAGCACCTCAAGGCAACATTTGAGTGGCTTTGAAGTCAGGATGTATATAGTCGCTGCTTTTAGTCCATGTTGAGCCTATACATCAAAATACACAAGACTGCTTTGCAGTACTAATACCTGTATGCACTTAGTGATTCAGGCCTTTCAAATAAGTTGTGTACAAAGCTGTATATTGGCAGCTTCTCTGTGCTGTTAAATTACAATCATTGGAAATAAATGTTTGTGTTGTGGAATGACAAAGTGGGTATATTTTTAGGATTGAATGTTGTGGACAGTCCAACTGCACCAAAGTTCAGTGGCAAGCCAGAATCATCTTTTTTTCTTTCTGGAGTTAATGATGTCAGACACTAATCTGAAAATGCCAGACAGAAAATAGACTGAATGAATACTGTAGGTTTTGCTTTCACTGATCTTTTAAGCCAGTTTTATCCCACTCGCTCCTGATCAGTGCCAGAAATCTGAAATTCCTTGGTACTTTGCAGTGCAAGGAGGTCACTTCTCAGTGGAGTGATGATTTATGGAAACCGTTATTTTAAAAAAATACTGCGGAAAACACATGGTCTGTGCTGTGAATGACTTTATAAGTTGTGACACTGCCCCTGGATTCAGGGAAAAGGAACAAGCACTTGCAGTGGGAAAGGTGACACTGCTGAATCTTATCTCTCACCCAATGATGTGCCTCCCTGAAATAGTGCACAACCTCACATTAAAGAGGCACTTCAACTTGGTAAGAGTGCCAAACAGATTTGAGAAACAAACAGCCCAGGCATTAATGCCACCGTACCAGGTGTTTTACGCCTAAGTTATCAAGTCACCTAAAACTGTATTTATTCTTTACAAAGTAGGTCATTTTTAACTTGAAAAGGATTGAATGCTGTTATGTGTGCAGCTCATGTATTCCACATGTAGAGTAGTTTGAAGTCAATGTATTGAAAATGTAACATACATTTTATACATAAAGCTTATATACTTATAGTTGATTAGAAGTGATCTGATATACTATTTCAATATTGTATGTTTGATTTCTGAATTAGACTAAACTACAGATTGCCCTTGTTAAAGAATCTTGTAGGACAATCTGCTAAAATCCTATGAGTCCAAATCTTACCTTCTATAAGATAATTTGTTCAATTCTATGGAGCATTACTGTGTCTTATAACTGAATTTTCTAGGGTCATTTCAGGTATGCAGCAACATATTCTGATGAGAGAAATGGACAGTGTTTGACATTGGCCCTGCAGTTGTACCTGCAGATTACACTGAAAAATTGAAGAACTACCTGCTCCACCCAGAAATTCAGAGTTAATACCAAATGGCTTGCTACTATGTTGTGACATGAAGGGAGGAGCCTTTTGTTTGTTATTATGTTATAATCAGGTAACATGCACAATTTCCAGGCACTCTGGATACATGACAATCTAAGGAAGCATTTAGCAAATTAAGGAAGACAAACATAAAGACTTTTTATGGAGTTTTGTTTCTGGATACTGTATGTAGAATTATCTAACTAGTCACTCAAAGCTGTAAAAACCAATGCATAAATCTGCTGTATGACTGCTTGTAAAACAATGAAAGTTGCTATGTATATTAGATGTGGGGTTTTTTGCACCATAAAATGGGGATTATGGGGAAAGCTTATTGTGCTGTTTATGTGCTCAGAAGGTATAAGTAGCTTTGTAATTTGTCAAATGTTGTTTCACAGTAATCTGTTCAAATCACAGGCAGTTACAGTGTGCAAAAGAGCGTCACCTAATTAAACAGTTACTTTAATCACCGAATGATGGAAGAGCATTAAAATAAAATCAGTCTTGTTGAAAAAGTTTTAGTATTTCTTGGTAGTTCTGGTAGCTGTAGGATATGGGAATATTTATTATTATTTGTGCAAAGCATTACGGTTGAAATTGCATGTTAACAGTAAACAATGTTAACCCTTCCAGAACTGACTTTGCCTATGAATTGCCTGTAGATGGATGATCATTTGCAGGTTTTTTTTAAGGAAGGGAATAGAAGAAGCAGCATCAATGTTAATCACTGTACTTTGTGTTGATCTGCAGATGTTTAACAGAATCCCGTTACTGGCCTGAAAAATGCCAGTAAAACCTAGCACCAGGCTAGACTGAGGATCTTAATCACAAGAGGAAATTGGTTGGCTGCAATGATTGTTAATGTTTTTGCCCTTATTCTTCTCATGCAGTCTCATTTAAACTTCTTCCCAATGCACACATCCAACCCCAAGCAACAATGAGATTACAATGATGTTGCACACAAACCTCTCTCCAAGGAAATCATTGGGTTGAGTGAACACATCCAGACTAACTAAATCTGTGTACCGAAGCCACATTTGCTTTCCATTGATCCACTGTGTTCTTGTCTGTGCCACCACTGTTCAATGTGTCAGCCAGGGGTGGGTTTAGTGGTGGTTCACTCTTAGACAATGGAGCTTTTTCAGGGACTTGCTACAGACAAGAGTGATAAAGCTAGTTGCCCTACAAATCTGCTGTTACGTGTAATAGATGCTTATGCTGCTCGAGGGCAAGATTACTGTCGTTGGAAGGAACCTAGGAATGTGCTATTCATTCTGAAGCCTGTTTCATCATTTAGTTAGACCACAGATGATCTGTAACGTAATTTACACACTTTTGCTTCATAACATTTGACACAGTTATCAAAAATCTATCGGTTTTGAAACTTTCAATTGACATAACCTCAATATCTCGCTGGGGAAGAGAATATTCCAGATTTTGTCTACCCTTTACATGAAGAATTGCTCCCTGATATCAACACTGAATGGTCTTGCTCTAATTCTAATGTTATGTCTCCCTTGCTTTGAAAAGAACGTGAGGACTGCAGATGCTGATGAGTCAGAGTCAAAAAGTATGGCACTAGCAAAGCACAGCAAGTTGATTCTCTTGCTCCTCGGATGCTGCCTAACCTGCTGTACTTTTCTAGTGCCTCTCTTGCTCTGGACTAGCTCACCAGAAGGATGTTTCTCTCTAGCTCGCTTGTCAAGTTATTTAGCTACTATTTTAAACACCTCAATCAAATCGCTCCTTACTCTGATGTACACAGGAGTATAATCCTAGGCTATGCAGCCTGTCCTATGATTTAGTCTTTTCAGCTCCACTATTACTTTGGTGTTTGAGCACAGCCTTCCTTCAAGGTCAGCTTCCGAAGGTACAATACCCAAAAGTGGATGCAGGGCTTCAAATGGGGATCAAGCAAAAACTTTATATAGCCTTAACATCTTTTGTATTCCAGACCTATTAAGACAAAGGCTGGCACACCTTAAGCTTTTTAAATTAGTATTTGCATCTATCCAAAAGGAAGGAGCAAATTCATTCTCTGGGGAGAGGTGATAATATTCACATGCATTTGACTAGCATAACCAAATATATGCAGCAAGATATGCAAAAGAAAAACAACATTGAACAAAAGTTGGCAATAATTTACAGCACTGTCAAGTAATATGGGAGGAAATGTGGCAATTAGTAATGAACTAATGATCAAGACAACCATTCTGGAATTCACAGTAGATGTCTCATATGCCTTAAAGGAGATACAGTAGTGTGATTTCAGTCCTTTAAGGGTTGATTCTCTAAGATATTTGATTTGTACATTTTTATTTAACAAAAAAACTGTGGGTTTGCAAATCATTAATTACTTGTGGACTGTCATTTAAAGATTGTTTTTAAGAATAGTCATGGCTTTTTATTGTCATCTTTCACTCTCCTGTTCAATATGTTTTGCAAAATAAATGATGTGACTCCATGGACATGTGTATTGTGATTGATATTAAATATGTAATGCATAAAACCTGAATTCGTAAAGGGGAGAACCTCTAATTGTTTTCTAAAACATCATTTTAGTGTTAGCCTTATGGGGTTAACACTGGCAGACTACTGATACTAGTTTAAATTGCTGAAATCATTGGTTATGGTTAAAGCATTTCAGTTCATTTCTGTATTGCATTTGGTGGTAATCTCGCATGAAAGAGATATGTACTGGCCACGCCAATTCAATACCCATGGTTACCAGTTTAACAAAAGGCAATATTACACTTTCTAATTGTAACCCACTGTGAAAACTTTGAAATGGATATTCTTTCTAGTGTCTTTCCAATATTCAACTAAATTCTTTTGCTTTTTACCTTGTATTTTGATGAAAATTATGGGATTAAAGTAAAGCCAACCTTTACAACTTTGCTTAAAATTGATAAGGAATATCTTCCACCTAAATTTTGAGCTGATTTTACATTTTTTTAGGTGTTTAAACAAATTTAATACAATGGGTGACAGACCCTCAGCATATATATCTAAGAGGCTGTGTCATTTCTGCCATCATGATTGCAAGATTATGGCACCCTAGAGAAGAATCAATACTTTAGACCTTGTGTTGCGTTGTAATCTTTATAGTTAGCATGATGTAAATAAACAATACCTTTTAAATGGACCAGAGAATCTTCGTCGTGCACACCAATCTCGGTCGAGAACATTACCCAACAACAATGAAATGTTTATTTTTGGATGCATTTCTTAACCCCGAATGTGTGTACAAGTAGAGTAACCAGCATATAAACATGTGAAATAGAAACAGAAGTAGACCAATGAGCCCTCGAGCCTGCTCTGCCATTCGATAAAATCACTGCTGATCTTTTATTTTCTGTAATAGCCTTTGATAAGGCACCTTATGAAATACTTTCTGGAAATCCAATTATAGCACATGCACAGCCATTCCTTTATCCATACAGCATATTGTTCCTTCAAAGAATTCCAATAAAATGCTGACTCTTCCCAATTACTTTCAGGTTTCTGAGGATTTTGATATTCACATTTCCATCTATCCCAATAACTTTTGATTTATTTGCCGAACAAGCATATATCCACCTCTACCTTAAAAAGTATTGATTGACCCCACTGCCACTGCCTTCTGAGGCAGGGGTTCCAAAGTTGTTCAATCCTCAAACAAACATTCTCATCTCTATTCTGAAAGGATGACCCCAAATTTTAAAGCAGTCCCTAAGTTCTGGACTGACACCCAAGAGGAAGTATCTTTTGTCCACCTTGTTCAGGATCTTATTTAATATAATTTATGGTTCAAATTAGTCACCCCTCAGTCTTATAAACTCCAGTGGAACAAGAACAGCCTATTCAACCTCTCCTTACTGGTTAACCCACTCATTCAACGTGTCAAATTAATAAATCCTCTGAACTGCCTCGAATAGATTTATATATTTTATTAAGTAAGGAGGTCAAAACTGCCGAAGGTAGGTGGTAGCTCACTTACACCCTGCATAATTGAAACACAGCATCCTCATTTTTATGTTTCATTCTTCTCGTAACAAAGGGCAGCATTCCATTAGCTAAGCAAAAGTGAAGACTGCAGATGCTGGAACCAGAGTTTAGATTAGAGTTGTGCTGGAAAAGCACAGCAGGACAGGCAGCATCTGAGGAGCAGCATTCCATTAGCTGCCTGATTATATACTGTACCTGCATACTTTGTACTGTTTATGATCCATGCACACGAATACCAAAATAACCTGTACCTCTGAATTCTGCAGTTATTTTCCATCTATGTAATGCATTATTTTCTCATTCCTTCCAGTTTTGCAACTTTATGTTATCACACATTAAACTCCATCTGCAAGATTTTTGCCAACCCCCTCAACCTACCTATATCCTTCTTCAAACTCCTTACATCTTCTTCACAAACTGCCTTCTTGCCTATCTTGGTGTCTTTTGGGAATTTGTTTGCCACGTCATCTCAGTTATTGATGGAAATTTTAAAATGTTGGAACCACAGCACAGACCCTATGCAACTCCAATGATCACACCCTGTCAATCAAACAAAGACTTATTTGTGCATGCTCTGTTTTCTGCCAGTCAATTTTCTATCCAGGTTAATGTGTTTCCCCATACCATGAGCATTTATTTTCTGAAATAGATTTTGATATGACAGAAATGCTTTCTGCTAATCTGAATATAGCATGTATACAGACACCCTTTATCCATATAGCATGTTGTTCCTATCTCTTCCTGGATTTCCTTGAGGTTTCTGAGTGCATAGCAATAATTTCTTTATTGATTGATTCTATTACCTTGCCTATAACAGATGACAAGCTAACTGGCCTACAGTTTCCCATTTTCTGTCTCCCTTCTTTCTGGAATAGAGGAGTTACATTTGATATTTTCCAGTCTGTTGGAACCTTTCCTAAATGAAAGAAACATTGGAAAATTAACACCAATATATCTACTAGCTCATTAGCCACCACTTTTAAGACTCTAGGTGAAATCCATCGAGAGCCGCAGGTCAATTTTTTGCTCAGTACTTTTGTCCATCATGATTGTAACCTCACTAAATTCCTATCTCCCTTCCACCTCCTAGTTTACAGTTGTTCCTGGATCTTTTAATACCCTCAGTAATAAAGGCTGAAGCAAAATATTGCTTCATTTCACCCACCATTTCCTTTTCTACTTTTAGTTCCTCATTCTCACTCTCTCCAGTAAAAAATGTTTTGTAGGTTGAAATAGAGGTTTGTTTATTCACCAGTTAATCCTGACAATCTAACTTAGATTTGTCAGTACTCCTCACTCTCTCACACTTTTGAGAAAATTATAGTTAAGTGCACATTTACAGACCACAAGCGAAAGAACAATTCGTAATTCATATAGAGTCATAGAGATGTACAGCATGGAAACAGACCCTTCGGTCCAACCCGTCCATGCCGACCAGATATCCCAACACAAACTAGTCCCACCTGCCAACACCCGGCCCATATCCCTCCAAACCTTTCCTATTCATATACCCATCCAATTGCCTCTTAAATGTTGCAATTGTACCAGCCTCCACCACATCCTCTGGCAGCTCATTCCATACACGTACCACCCTCTGTGTGAAAAAGTTGTCTCTTAGGTCTCTTTTATATCTTTCCCCTCACCCTAAACCTATGCCCTCTAGCTCTGGACTCCCCGACTCCAGGGAAAAGACTTTGTCTATTTATCCTATCCATGCCCCTCATAATTTTGTAAACCTCTATAAGGTCACCCCTCAGCCTCCGATGCTCCAGGGAAAATAGCCCCAGCCTGTTCAGCCTCTCCCTGTAGCTCAGATCCCCCAACCCTGGCACCATCCTTGTAAATCTTTTCTGAACCCTTTCAAGTTTCACAACATCTTTCCGATAGGAAGAAGACCAGAAGTGCACGCAATATTCCAACAGTGGCCTAACCAATGTCCTGTACAGCCTCAACATGACCTCCCAACTCCTGTACTCGATACTCTGACCAATAAAGGAAAGCATACCAAACGCCTTCTTCACTATCCTATCTACCTGCGACTCCATTTTCAAGGAGCTATGAACCTGCACTCCAAGGTCTCTTTGTTCAGCAGCACTCCCTTGGACCTTACCATTAAGTGTATAAGTCCTGCTAAGATTTGCTTTCCCAAAATGCAGCACCTCGCATTTATCTGAATTAAACTCCATCTGCCACTTCTCAGCCCATTGGCCCATCTGGTCCAGATCCTGTTGTAATCTGAGGTAACCTTCTTCGCTGTCCACTACGCCTCCAATTTTGGTGTCATCTGCAAACTTACTAACTGTACCTGTTATGCTCGCATCCAAATCATTTATGTAAATGACAAAAAGTACCGATCCTTGTGGCACTCCACTGGTCACAGGCCTCCAGTCTGAAAAACAACACCTCCACCACCACCCTCTGTCTTCTACCTTTGAGCCAGTTCTGTATCCAAATGGCTAGTTCTCCCTGTATTCCGTGAGATCTAACCTTGCTAATCTGTCTCCCATGGGGAATCTTGTCGAACGCCTTGCTGAAGTCCATATTGATCACATCTACTGCTCTGCCCTCATCAATCTTCTTTGTTACTTCTTCAAAAAACTCAATCAAGTTTGTGAGACATGATTTCCCACGCACAAAGCCATGTTGATTATCCCGAATCAGTCCTTGCCTTTCCAAATACATGTACATCCTGTCCCTCAGGATTCCCTCCAACAACTTGCCCACCACCGAGGTCAAGCTCACCAGTCTATAGTTCCCTGGCTTGTCTTTACCACCCTTCTTAAACAGTGGCATCACGTTAGCCAACCTCCAGTCTTCCGGCACCTCACCTGTGACTATTGATGATACAAATATTTTAGCAAGAGGCTCAGCAATCATTTGTCTAGCTTTCCACAGAGTTCTCGGGTACACCTGATCAGGTTCTGGGGATTTATCGACCTTTAACCATTTCAAGACATCCAGCACTTCCTCCTCTGTAATCTGAACATTTTGCAAGATGTCACCATCTATTTCCGTACAGTCTATATCTTCCATATCCTTTTCCACAGTAAATACTGATGCAAAATATTCTCCCCCATTTTCTGTGACTCCACACAAATCTTGCTGATCTTTAAGGGGCCCTATTCTCTCCCTAGTTACCCTTTTGTCCTTAAAGTATTTGTAAAATCCCTTTGGATTCTCCTTAATTCTATTTGCCAAAACTATCTCATCTCCCCGTTTTGCCCTCCTGACTTCTATCTTAAGTATACTCCTACATTCTTTATACTCTTCTAAGGATTCACCCAATCTATCCTGTCTATACCTGACATATGCTTCCTTCTTTTTCTTAACCAAACCCTCAATTTCTTTAGTCATCCAGCATTCCCTATACCTACTAGCCTTCCATTTCACCCTGACAGGAATATACTTTCTCTGGGTTCTTGTTATCTCATTTCTGAAGGCTTAGTTAATTGGTTAATGATTGGTTAATTTTGAAAAAATACGCATGCAGACCTGGTGAAGTCAAGGTTTTCACATGTTAAGTATGAATTCAGTATCCAGAATCATATACCAAAGTCATTGGAGGATTCTCTCACAGAGATGGGGTTTTTACAGATCACCTTGTTCTCTCGTTACTAGCAGATTGGTTTACATATTGGTGGAATCAGAAAGGATCAGGCTTGGAAACCTTAAGGTGCATCAACGTTGGAAGAACTACCTCATAGAATTATTAAACAGCAGCCTTATATAGAAACATTCACCAAATTATACCTTTTTCGAAAATGTTCGCGACTTCTCCATCATCAACTCTGGGTATGTGCTGTCCCAGTGGCAGGACAGACTTTCACAAGATAATAATATAGAGGTAAACAGCTCAATGCAAGTTGCCCTGGAAGTCCCCAGCATTTACTCTGGACACCACATAATTTCATGACATCAGGTCAAACATGGCAAAGGAAACCTCTTACTGATTTTGAGCTCCCTCAGGAATGAATTAATACCAATCCATAATAGCAGGTGGAAGAAGCATAGGAAGGTGACACAATTTATTTTGATTGGGGAATCTCCTAAGCTCATTACCAGGGAGTGACTCAATTGCAGACTAATGACTGAGTTGGCTGAGTTCTGAAGGATTTTAGACCAGACCTATAGCAGATGGTGAAGGAACCAACAAGAAAAAGCCTACTTGATCTTCACCGTGAGTATACTCTCATAAGTGCATCTGTCATAACAATGCTGATAGGAGAAATCACTGCACAATCTTTGTCAAGTCCAAATTAAAATCTTCAGAGTGATACCCTCCACCATGTTGTGTAATGGTGCTTTAATGCTAAAAAGGATAGCTATCGAATCGGTCTAAAAACTCAGGAATCCAGGAGGTTCTTCAGGCCATCAAGAGTGTGAGAATTGTAACTATAAAAATCTATAATTTCATAGCCCAACATATCCTTTACTCTATCATTAACATCACACCAGGGAATTGACCCCAATCCAATGAGGAGTGCAGATAAGCATATCAATGGAAGGGCGAGACATACCTACATTGAAGTGCCAATCTGGTGAAGCTAAAACACAACATACATGCATGCTACTCTCTAGAAGCAGTGTATGATTGAGCTAAGAAAGCCCACAAACAGTGGATCAGAATAAAGTTCTCTATGCCTATTACATCCCATCATGAATGTCTGGGGACAAATAAAGTACAAAATAGGAAGATGAAGCTCCACAAACAGCCTCATTATCAATGATGTGAGAGTCAAACATCTGTGCGAAAGACCAGGCTCAAGCATTTATGTTCCATTGGACTCTCTCAAGTTCCCAAATCTGGGATGCCAGTCTGCAGCAAATTTAATTTGTTTCACATGATACCAAGCGATGCTGAAGATGCTGAAAAGGTTCTAGGCCCTGACAACATCCTGGTATTAACTCATGATCTAACTACAGCCCTAGCCTAACTGTTTCAGTATAACTACACACTGACATTTACATGACAAGATGGAAAATTGCTCAGGAATATCTTGTCTACAAGAAGCAATGATAGAAAAAAAATTTGCATTGGCAGGATTTTGATGACTAACAGACATCCCAAATATCTAATAATGCCTTATATTTCATAATGCACTTTTGCAACATTGTAGTAGTAGTATGTGGAAAGTGTGGCAACCAATTTGCAGACACCAAAGTGTGATAAACAGCAACATGAGCATGACCAGATTATCTGTTTCTGTGATGTTGATTGAGGGCTAAGTAATATCAGGTATAACTCCCTTCCTCTTCTTTGAAACAATGTCATGAGATTGATTACATCCAACAGACAAATGGAGCCTTGATTTAAGATTCCATCTGAAAGGCCATACCTGATTTTTGTGTTCAGGATGTGGAGTGAGGCTTAAATCTCA
The DNA here is from genome assembly GCF_037043375.1 of Chiloscyllium plagiosum. NCBI lineage: Eukaryota > Metazoa > Chordata > Chondrichthyes > Orectolobiformes > Hemiscylliidae > Chiloscyllium > Chiloscyllium plagiosum. Next base: position 63,640,797 of record NW_028270149.1, read on the forward strand.
AAGTTTGTGTCTCAAAGTTGAAAGGTCTATGAACCGAGCTATGGCTTACAAATCCAATTATTGCCCAATCAGTCTATTCTCAACCATAAGCAAACCATCAGATGTAAGATGCCATTGACAGTACCATCCAACAGTATTTAATCAACAATAATTTACTTCTTGTTGTCAGCTTGGGTTCTTCCAGGGCGCTTAATTCCAGTCCACATGCGACCTTTGGTCTAACCATGGACAACAGATCTCAATTCCAGAGTTGATTTAAGATTGCCTGTACTAGACATCAAGGTTACATTTGATCCAGTGTTATGTCAAGGACCGCCAACAACATGGCATTTAAAATAGTTCACTGATGATTGCATATATTTTAGCATGACTTGTCTCTTCTCATATACTGAAGTATCCATGTACAACAAGACCTGGAGAACATCCAGGCTCGAGCTGATGACTGCCAAATAACATAGGTACCAGATAAATACCAAGAAGGATCATCTCCAACAAGAGTAACTCTAACCCTCTGCCCTTGAGATTGAAATTCACGGTAGCAGGAGTGTGCACTGCACCACATCATCAAGGTTTCTTCTTCCTTCTAAATCCATGACTGCAACAACGTCAAAGGATAAGGGTACTAGATGCTTAAGAACACCAGCATCTGCCCATTCCACTCGAAGTTAAAAACATCACTGTGAATATAGCCATATGGCATTTATTGCACCAATTCAAGGAAGTAGTTGACAAACACCTTCCCATGAACAATCAGGGGGAATGAGCTAAAAATGACAATTGTCACCCACATTCCATGATCAAATGAAAAGAAACTTTAAAAAAAAGTGCCCGGGAATCTTAAAATATTGATCTAGCGTCAGAAATTTGTTTGGAAGGGCTTCAAAGAAGAGTATAATGATTAAATGTCAAGGAAAATGTGAATCCATAAAATTGCTTCAACTATTTCAAGATGAGGAGAAGGACAGTACAATTATATTAATTCAAGTAAATATAAAAACAATCTTCAAAAATAAAATTTGAAATAAGTTAATATTTAGGGAGTTCAGAATCTAATTAAATGTTGTGCTGCATGAATTAGAATACTGGAGGGATGTTCTTGATAAATTAATGTCTTGTACTTGTCCTTGTCTTTTCCTTCTGTTAATTATAGCTTTCTTAGACAACATGAGGAAGTAATTGCTTTATAGTTTTACTCTCTGATCTCTTGCTACCATTGTTCCCCATGCAGTCTCTCAACATTGTTATCTTGTCAGACCACACATTGACTATCCTGATTTGGTTACTGAGATATAAAGGAAATATTCAAATTGCACAGCAAAATTACATCAGTCCAATCATTAGGGCATGATTTTCTAGTTGTACAACAAAGTGTAGGATCGGATGTGTTTGGGGGAAAAATCCACACCACTCCCACTGCCAATTAAAAGCAGAATGCTGCAAATATTGGACATCTGAAATGTATTTAAAAAATCAAAACTATTGGAGAAATTCAGCAAATCTGGCAGCTTTTGTGGGCAGAGAAACAGAGCTAACATTTCAAGTTCCAGTGACTGGGCGAGTTCCGAGGAAATGTGGTTGAACCTGAAACATTAACACTGTTTCTTTCTCCACAGCTGCTGCTTGACCTGCTGAGTTTTTCCAGCAGTTTCTGTTTTTATTTAATCCAATTATTTCCCTTTCCCAGGGAGGAGAAAATTCCACTTAGCATAAGATGATTGAGCTGTAAGGAACTGCTTGAGATTTGTGGGCTAATCAACCTTAAAGGTTTCTTAGATTTAGATTTCTTAGATTTCGATATCATTGTTATGGGTACTCAAATACAGAATACAGGAGTAGAGCAAAAAGTGTACAAAGTCACCATTTTCTGGCACCATCTTAGTATACAGAAAATAGGATTACAAACAGAAGCAGAAATAAAAGAACTGAGAGACAATCTTCTCGAAATCTATAAAGTGGTCAGTACTATCTTCTTCTTTTGTTCTCTATCTGAAAGTAAGTTTAACTCATTGGTGTCATGATATCCATCAAAGTTAGAAGGAAGAGATAGGTTCTAAATCGACCTCAGCCAGACAAGAGAGTGAATCTCATGCTGCGTGGCAACAAACTACACTGGCCGTACAGTCAACTAAAATCAAGCATTCCTCAGGACCCAACAAGAATGTAGTAACATAAACATTTATTTGCAGGTTGCAGTTTGGATCTGTGGTCAGTGATGGTTCAGGCTCCAATCTATCCATCTAATGGCAGTCCTGAAATCCCTCCCAGTTTTACTGCCTACTCTTGGCCTACAGGTTGACAGATAACCTGCTTGTTTATATTATAGGTGTATCTGCCTTGGCCATTGTCATGACAATGGACCAGAGCCCCAAAGTACTTACTGAAGTTTTTTTTTTATGTTTAATTTCGAAACGTATTGTTTTAAAATGAGGACTGCTCCAGAAATCCACATACGTAAATTGAATGACAATCTGGCAAACTCATATGTGAAACTCATAGAGGATTCCACGTGTAATTTATTAGGAATATTTCAAAAAGTCTGGACTGTGGTTTCTTCTGACTCTAGAGATACAGAAGAACTGATGATCCTCTGCTCAAAGCAAACCATCCCTTGTAGATAGTGTATCAAGCTAGAGACACATTTTGTGTTATTCTTTTTGAAGAATACACAAGGTCAGGAATTACAAAACCAGATTCAACTCTACTGGAAGGACTAGTGGACTAAATACCTCAAGTTTACCATCTTAGATTTGTGCATTAATGTGCTGTGACAATCAGACTTGAAGAACTGTTCCATAGTCATCCATGTGTTTCAAGTAAAGGAAGATCCTCTTTTACTCTAAATGCTTCAACCAGTTAACAAAGAATCAGGACAACAAAAGGATTCTCTCTCACCTTGAATGCTGGAATTCAATCATGTCAAAAGGCATCAGAACTACAAAATCTAACTGCAAAGCTAAGGGCCATGATGCCAACTGATCACACACTGATGCCAACACTACAGATTCTGCTATAACATCCATTTCATTAACACGAATTCTCTGTGACACGATTGATGAATTAGAGACGTTGTTTCTAAAGTGCAAACTTCTAAAACATGTGTTGGCTGTAACGCAATTACATTGCCAACACTTTAAAAGCTGTTTCTAAAGCATGGTTTTTCTGTAATGTGGGGGTTGCACAAGAACACAACCATTGCATTATAGAAGAACTACCTGCACTGGAAACTCCCGCTGCAATGGCTGTATGCTCAACTATCCACTCTTCAAAAACACTTCAGAGACTGACCCACATTACTGATTTTTTTTATATTTAGCTTTTTGGTTTCACTTCTTATTTCTAATCCCTGCGTTTGTTGCATTACTAAATCTTCTCAAGTTTAGTAATTCATGAACACACTCTTTGAAAATTCAAGGAAGCCTATTTAAATTGGCTTCTTTTAAAACTGTTAGTTCATTTGGTTTTGAGGGAAAAAAATCCACAAGACTATGTTTTTAAGTTAACTTGTCGGAACCAACTGAAGAGATGAGTGATTAAAGAAAGGGAAGTAGTTTTTCCCTCCTTACCCCAGAGCTTAACAGTTTGGGAAATCCCATCTGGAACTGTAATTAATTTGGGAACCTTGCTCAGGGTTCATTGCTGCACCGTCAAGTCTTGGAAAGGGATTTGAACCCCAGTGCTTCTAGCTCAGAGGAAATAGTAGTTGTAAGGGTGAGAATTTGGACACTTTTAGAAACCAGCAAAGGATAACCAAAAAGTTGTTAAAATTTAGATGTGTGGAATAAGGAATAAACTAGATGGAAATATAAAACAGATTGTAAGTAGTTTTATAAGTAAATTAATAAGGAGAGTCGCCAAAGTAAATGTTGATCCTATGGAGGCAAAGACAGGAGCGGTTATCATGGGAAATGAGGAAATTATACACATGTTAAGTAAATATTTTGTGTCTGGCTTCACAGTTGAAGACTTGAATTACGTAACAGATAATAAATGCATGATTTTTGAAAATTCCCTAGATTTTCAAACTGTAATAATACAAGTTAACAATTATAATACTGCAGTTCATGAAATGAAGGAGAAATATAAAAGGAACTACAATCTAATAGCCTAACATCAGTTATCAGGAAGTTCTGGAATCTATTATTAAGGAAGCCTAAACAATGCATTTAATAACTCATTGTATGATCAGTGTCAGCATGGTTTGTTTAACAAATATATTAGAGTTTTTCTAAAAATGCAACCAGAAAGGGAGGTGAAGGGGAGTCATCAGCTGCAGTATACTTGAATTTCTAAGAGGCATCCAATAAGGTGTCATATAAAACGGGGGTTTGTGGAGTTGGAAGTAGCTAGAATGTAGGATTTTCAATGGACAGATACAGATCAGGATAAACAAGATTTTTTTAGCTGGCAGGCTGTACCTAGTGGACTGCTACAATAATTGGTGCTGGGACCTCAGCTACTTGCAATTTATATTAAAGATTTAGACAAAAAAATCTAGAGTAATTTACCCATGTTTGATAATAATGCAAAACTTTGTGGGGATGTAAATTGTGAGGAGGACACAATGAGGCTGCAAAATGATGAGGAGAGATTAAGTAATTTGGCAACAAGATGGCAGAATACGTAAAATGTGAGGACCTGTGAACAGATTTACTTTGGCATCAAAGATAAAGTTTTTATGATCCTACTTCCTCATTCAACAGAGATGACAGCGGTTTAACCTAAGGATTATCACATCTCAAGTGGTGAGGGCGAGGACACAGATGTTGAGGAGAGTCCTTCACAGTAACTTCAGCCAGTACAGGCATTGAGCCCATGCTGTTTGCATCAGTATGGATCAGAGACCAGCCATCTAAGCTAAACAGCCCTCTATATTGCCAATAGGAATGGAAAAACATCATTTTCTTAAAGCCATGCGACTCTTAAATATTGACTTGCAGAGACTTGGATGTATAAAATTAAAATACTGTAGATAGCTGAAATAAACAAAAATAAACAGGAGTGATACAGCAGGTCCAGCAGATTCTGTGGAGAGAGAAACAAAATTAACATTTCAGATCATGACCATCCATCAGAACGTAGGCATACTTGTACATGGCAGACAGACGTTTAGGATTAAATACAGCAATGAGGAAGGTGAACTGGCATTTTGGTCTTTACTGAAAATGTATTGGAGTACAACAATAAGGATGTCTTGCTGCAATTAAAGAAAAAGGTGAGGGGATTCAAGATGGCGGTGACCCAGCAAGTCTGAGTCTGTAATGCTCTGCCTAAGACTCGAGCAAAGTGGGGCACCCACCTCCACCTCACACTTTAAATCATTTAAAATAGCTTTTGCCCAGCGTAGTAAGTCATTTTACATCAATTTTGGACAGTTTGGTGTTGTTCTTAAAATAACTAAAGGCAAAAATTCCCACAGTTCGCAACAGACAGGGACCCCTCCCCCACCCCTTCCCGCAGCAGCAGAGACGTGCGCGGCCGCCTCGGGGGACTTACCTTCAGTGGGGAGCCTGCTCTCCGGGATCACCAAAGTTCAAGAGAAGATCGACGCTCTTATTGAGGAGTCCCGGTCCAGGTGAGAGTCGATCTTGGTCATGCTGCAGAAGCATGACCGAGAAATCGAAAAACTTGAGCAGCGCGTCGGAGGGGCGGAGCAACGTGCCGCAGCCTTGGAGACGGCTGCCGAGGTGTCCGTAGGTCAGGTCCAGGCTCTCGAGCAGTGAATCCAGACCCTGGAGGAGCGCATCAATGACCTCGATAATCGGGCCGTCAGAAAAATATTCGGTTGCTGGGCCTTCCCGAACAGGAAGAGGAAGGCCAGCGTGTAGACGTTTTGGAGTGATGGTTCCAACAATTATTGAAGTTGGAGGCCAGGCCAGGTACGGGTGGAGTGGGCCCACCGGGTTGCTATATGCAGGCCCGGGTTGTAACAGCGTCCCAGCCCAGTTCTAATTCGACTCTAATGCTACAAAGAAAAGCAAATGCTCCTGGAAGCCTCCAGAGTCCTGGGGAAGGATCCCCAGGCCATGATGCACAAGGGTTCCAGAATAATGTTATTTCAGGACTTCTCTCCAGCCGTGGTCCGCAAGAGGAGGGCGTTCGAGGAGGCGAAGAAGCGTCTGAGCGAACTAAATATCCAATACTCCATGTGTTATCCGGCAACGCTGCACTTCAGCCATGGAGGATCCATTTACAACTTTGGGTCACCAGAAAGAGCAAAAGAATTCTTGGACTCTCTTAAATAGACTGCGGCACTTGAACCATATGGAAAATGACTTTTATGTACACCCCCCCACCCTCCACCCCCTTTGTTTGCCGCCCCCTCTCTTTATTTTTTTTTCATCCTTCTTCCACTCACTTTGTTCTCCAGGCATGGTTGGGGTGAGGGGGGGTGCTTGTTCTTTAATCTTCCTTTGGTTTCCTTTTTATAGTTTGTGCGGATTACTCGATTTGTGGGCGAGAAGGATTTGTTTTGTCTTGCCCTTTTCTTAAGAGCGGAGTTTTCTTCTTTCCTCATTTTACTTAGTTGCCTAATAATTGCCGAGGTTGTAATATGGTAATTTTGTAATGTTATATATTTCTACTTTTTTACTGTGTTTGCAAAATGGACCCAGATGTTGGCGTGGGGATTGGGGGTGGGGGGTTACTCACTTTTAACTCTAGTTTTATAAAATATTTGAATTTGTCTACTCCATTCTATAATGCCTGGGCCGAGGAGAGGTTATGATGTGGTTATCGATAGGTAGCCATGACCTCTGAGAGCAAGGGGGAAAGTCTCCTTTCAAAAATGTTTTGCATTGTTTTTTTCACTTAGGAATAGCTTTTAATTGTGCTAGTTTAAATGTTTTTAAAAAGATTTGTATTTGTGAATTTCCTACCATCTTTATTCAAGGTTTTCTGAGTGGGGTTCTTCCTCCTGGGGGGCTCAGGCTTGCTGGATGATCATGGCTAGCCATTCACTTAGGTGGTACACCTGGAATGTCAAGGGGAGTAATTCACCAATCAAAAGGAAAAAGATATTATCATGTCTCAAAAAAGAAAGGGTTGATGAGACACATCTAGTTGACAAAGAGCATATAAAGCTATAACAGGACGGAGTTGATCAGGCCTTTTTTACCTTTTTGATCTTTCAGATCAAAAAGGAGGGGAGTAGCCATTCTTATTCGGTAGAATCTTCCTTTCCAAATGTTAAGCCAGATAAAAGATAAGTCTGAACAGTATATATTGATCAAAGCCCTAATACATGGAGAGGAATATGGAATTTTGAATCTTTATTGCCCCTCAGTGCACCCCTTTAAATTTGTAACGAAAACATTCTCTGAGTTGATGAATTTTGGAGTACACCATACAATTATAGGAGGAGATTTTAATTGTATTATGAACCCAGAGACAGATAGGATACCTAAAAGCACTACGGTATATCTCTGAAATCTAGACAATTGGCGGATCTGAATAAGGAGCTAGGGCTAGTGGATGTATGGAGTTGCCTTCACCCCTAGGGGTAGAGACTTTACTTTCTACTCTAACCCATACAAGTGCCATACCAGAATTGATATGCTTTTTGCCCCCTCTACCCTTTTGAATTCCATACTGTCTTGTAGAATAGGTAATATAGCTATTTCTGATCATGCCACAGTATATATGGAAGTCAAGATTAGGGATGATAGGATAGCCCCCCTGACATTGGCATATGGATCCCTTCTTATTGAAGGATAGCAAATATATAAAGTATTTTTTGTAGGAATTCAAAACCTTCTGGGAAATTCACTCAGGTACGGCCACTAACCCGTCAATGATGTGGGAGACAACTAAGGCTTGTGTGCGAGGCCTGGTCATCTCATAGTCTGCGTCCCGGAAAAGACAAAAGGGAGAGCAATAGCAGCTGCTCGAGGCTTGCATGAAGGCAGCTGAGACAGCATACCTTAACAGGCCTTCCATTACTAAGCTACAAAGCATTACAGTCCTTCAGGCAGCCTTGAATACTGCACTTACTCAAGAGCAAAGAGGGAAATATTATTCACAAAGCAGAGATTATATGAATATGGCGATAAGCCTGGCAGATACCTAGCTTACCTTACTAGAAAGAAAAGGCTCCTCAAGCCATTACGTCCATTAGAGAAAGTGCTGGTACCCTGACTTGTTCTATTTTGAACTCCATAAATCACAGGACCGTGAGAATAGAACTAAGAAGATGGAATCCTTTTTTAAAAATCTGACCTGGGCTTAACCTCATAGCAGGTGTCGATCTTGAATGCCCTCCCGACAACCCAGGAAGTACTCGACATGGTTAGGCAGCTTCAGAGTGGCAAAGCGCTTGGGCCAGATGGATTTCAAGTCGAGTTCTATAAAGAATTTATAAGGGAACTGGCAGGGCCACTCATAAATATGTATAATTATTCACATAGTCAGGGCTGCCTCCTGCCTTCATTGAGAGAAGCAAATATCTCCCTTATTCTTAAAAAGGGAAAGGCCCCAGAAGATTGCTCATCATATAGACCCATATCCTTACTAAATGTGCATTTCAAAATTCTTTCTAAAATGTTAGCATTAAGATTGGAGAGGGTCTTACCATACATCATAAAAGAGGACCAGACGGGGTTTATAAAGGGTGCAGGTCAACTAATAATATCATTCGTTTGGCTGAACTGGTTCTCATCCTTAACAATTTCTCTTTCGAATCCTCCCACTTCCTCCAGACTAAAGGGGTAGCCATGGGCACCCGTGTGGGCCCCAGCTATGCCTGTCTCTTTGTCGGTTACGTAGAACAGTCCACCTTCCATAGTTACACCGGCATCACTTCCCATCTCTTCCTCTGCTACATTAATGACAGCATCAGTGCCACCTCATGCTCCCGCAAGGAGTTCCTCACTTTCCATCCCACCAACCTTCGCATTAACCATATCATCCGCAGACATTTCCCCCACCACTAGGGATATATTTCCCTCCCCACCCTTTTCTGCTTTCCACAAAGACCATTCCCTCCGTGATTACCTGGTCAGATCCACACCCCCCTACAAACCACCCTCCCGTCCTGATACCCTCCCGTGCCACTGCAGGAATTGCAAAACCTGCGCCCACACCTCCTCCCTCACCTCCATCCAAGGCCCTAAAGGAGCCTTCCACATCCATCAAAGTTTCACCTGCACATCCACAAATGTCATTTATTGTATCCGTTGCTCCTGACGCAGAGAAGGCAGGTAGAATGGCTATATCTTTTTTATACACTGGAAAGGTTCGGTGTCGGAGAGGTATTTAGTAAATGGGTTTCAGAGTTATATAATGATCCCAAAGCAGCGGTGATCACTAATGGTCTAAGTTCGCATAGCTTTAGTGTTGGCAGGGGTTGTCGTCAGGGATGTCCTCTTTCACCATTATTATTCACGCTAGTGATTGAACCACTGGTGGAAGCTATATGAACAGACCCTAATATAGCAGTTCCAAGGGTTGGATCGGGCAAGCACAAAATCACTCTATATGTGGATGATGTCCTCCTCTTCTTAAGTGATCCTTTGATATCCGTGCCCCGCCTAATCCAAATGATCAGCTTATTTGGAATGTTCTCAGGCTGTAAAATCAATTTCATGAAATCTGAGGCCATGCCATTGGGAGGCCTTGCCAGTGTATCCAATTTACCGGACGGATCTTGTTTTCCTTTTGATGGTCACTAGAAGGTTTTCTGTACTTAGGTATTTTTATTAGATTAGATTAGATTAGATTAGATTAGATTACAGTGTGGAAACAGGCCCTTCGGCCCAACAAGTCCACACCGACCCGCCGAAGCGAAACCCACCCATACCCCTACATTTACCCCTTACCTAACACTACGGACAATTTAGTATGGCCAATTCACCTGACCCTGCACATCTTTGGACTGCACATCTTATCACCCCAGTATTTGGTCAGCTGTATAAAGCTAATTTTGTGCACTTATTAGAGAAAGTAAGGCAGGATCTTCAACACTGGGGAGAGCTTCCAATATCGTGGTTAAGCAGAGTAGCCCTAGTTAAGACGAATATCCTACCTCGTCTTTTATATCCTATGAGAATGCTCCCCAGATGCTACCGAGACAGGCGTTGCGTAAGCTTTACGGCTGGCTCAGCCCGTTTATTTGAAATCTTAGACGGCCCCTTATTAAATTAGAAAAGCTGCAACTCCCACAAGCAAGGGGAGGACTGGACTTTGCAGATTTCAGGAGGTATCAATTGAGTCTTTATTATCCTATGTAGCTGATTGGGTTTCTTGTGATCTCCAATCAATCTGGTTAGATATTGAGACCTCCCAAGCAAAATGTTCCCTCATCAATCTTTTATTTATGGACAAAATGAAAGCTATTATGGACTATTGTAAAATCCCTATTATATTAAATACAATTAAACCCTGGAGAATAATGCCACAAGATGAGGGTAACCTGCAAAAAACCTCTCCTTATACCCATATAGTGGAAGCATCAGGATTTCAACCAGGGGTGACAGCTGCTACATTTAAAACTTGGAAATCTAGGGGTATCTCCTGCTTGGGAGACCTGTTCGATGGGGAGGTTATGATGTCCTTTGAGCAGCTGCACCAGAATTGCCTAACAGGGACCTTTTACCGTATTTCCAAATACGAGATTATATACGAAAGAAGACCACACTGATAATTAACCCCTACAAATCGGATAGGGAAAGGAGAGTGATATGGCCGATGAGGTCCCCCTTGGTTAGTACTCTTTATAACTCATGAAGTATCTAAGGAAATGGAACGATTACTTAAAACTTGGAATCAAGAATTAGGGTTGGAAGTCTCATCAGAAATATCAGAAAAGGACATAAGAGGTACAATTAGTAAATTTGCAGATGACACCAAAATTGGAGGTGTAGTGGACAGCATAGAAGGTTACTTCAGATTACAATGAGATCTTAATCAGATGGGCCAATGGGCTGAGGAGCGGCAGATGGATTTTAATTGAGATAAATGTGAGGTGCTGCATTTTGGGAAAGCAAATCTTAACAGGACTTATACACTTTTTGGGAAGGTCCCAGGGAGTGTTGCTGAACAAAGAGATCTTGAAGTGCAGGTTCATAGCTCCTTGAAAGGGGAGTCGCAGGTAGATAGGATAGTGAAGAAGGTGTTTGGTATGCTTCCATTATTGATCAGAGTACTGAGTACAAGAGTTGGGTGGTCATGTTGCGGTTGGTCAGGCCACTTTTGGAATATTGCATGCAATTCTGGTCTCCTTCTTATTGAAGGATGTTGCAAAACTTGAAAGGGTTCCAGAAAGATTTACCAGGATGTTGCCAGGGTTGGAAGATTTGAACTAGAAGCAGAGGATGAATAGGCTAGGGCTGTTTTCCCTGGAGTGTTGAAGGCTGAGGGATGACCTTATAGAGATTTATAAAATCATGAGGGGCATGGATAGGATAAATAGACAAAGTCTTTTCCCTGGAGTGGGGGAGTCCAGAACTAGAGGGCATAGGTTTAGGGTGAGAGGGGAAAGATATAAAAGACACCTAAAAGGTGACTTTTTCATGCAGAGAATTGTACGTGTATGGAATGAGCTGTCAGAAAAAGAGGCTAGTACAATTGCAACATTTAAAAGCCATCTGGATGGGTATATGAATAGGAAGAGTTTGGAGGGATATGGGCCAGGTACAGGCAGGTGGGACTAGATTGGGTTGGGATATCTGGTCAGCATGGACATGCTCTAATATGTCTATGACTCTACATATCAAATGAGTGAAGGGGGATTTATTAAAATGTACAAGTCTCTGAAAGGGTTGGACAGTGTACACACTAAGAGGTTGTTTCCACTCCTTGGGGGATCTAGAATATTGGGGTACTGTCCTAAGAAGAGAAGTAGGACATTTAGTACAGATGAAAAGAAATGTCTTCACACAGAGGATTGTGAACGCTTCAATTTGTTTATGTAGCAAGGTTATGCCTACTCCATTATTAAGTATTATGAAGGCTGAGGCCGGTCGCTATGTTTTTGGTCTGTCAGTTTGGAATCTGGGAGCAATGGCAAGCAAATGTAAGATCAGCAATGAATGCTGGAGTACATTCAAGAAACCATCTAATATACATTCTTTTATGGGATCTCGGCATTGCTGGCCAGGTAAGCATCTATATCCATTCACAGTTACCTTTGAGAAGGTGAGGCAACTTTATGAACAATTGCAGTCCATTCACAATCCTCCTACTTATTACATGTTTATGCCTTTAATATTTATAGTTAAATCATACAAATTTGTCTGTTACTAAATTTGAATAGTGCTCAACTGTTGGAAGTTGACCTCTCTCTATGAATAATAAGCTAAATGCTAACTACTATTAACCCCACCAGCACATTCTATTACCTCTATTTGATAGCATTGCTGTAATTTCAATGAACTGTATTCCAGACACTAAAGGTTAGGTTTTGAGGCATTGGCAGCTGGTGGAACTTAAATTCAATTAATAAAATCTGCAGTGGTAACCATAAAATGATAATTGATTATCATATAAACCCAACTTGTTCACTAATAATCTTCAGGAAAGGGAATGTGCCATCTTTACCCACACTGGCTTACATGACACTCCACATATGGTTGAATGTTAACTGCCCTCGAACATGGCCTAAGAGTTAGTTCAGTTCAATTGCAACAAATGCTAGCTTTATCAGTGACACATATATCCCATGAAATGATTTTTTAAAACTATCATTTATCTAAAAATCTGCTTAACATCTACTTGATGATTGATATTTCTAAATGTCAAGACTTTTTTAGTACCTTTTATCAAATGATTCAGGTATGATTCTGATTGCAGTCTTTAAGTGAAAGAATTGTTTGTGCTGTACCTGTAAGTTATATAAAAGGAACATTATTTTTGACAGTGAAAAGGTTTACTGTGATGAAAATAATAGATTGTCAGCATGAGCAAACACTTCTACAGAGAGCTTAGTTTTCATTCTGTTGTGTAAAATAATATTGAAGTGAAATTTTGTACTTTCCTTGAAGGTTCACTGCTATTTAACTGCAATTGGGTTTTCCAAATAGCAGCCACTTTCGTTCAGCTTACGTTTTATCTTACTGGCAATGGTACAATGTTTATCCATGATCTTATTTTGAATGTTTTATTACACTGACAATGCAGAAAAGACCACCTGTAGTTCTCCCTCCAGTTTTCAGATAAATACACAATAATGGTAACAATTCTCAAATCAAAGCATTGGAACTTTTTCAGGCAATCTGTTTTAAAGGCAACCACAACTCTAAAGTGAAAGCACTTATAGCAAAGTAGGGGTCAAATGAATATGACAAGACAGTCTGTACACTAAGTATAAATACATTTCCCTCAGCATCCTCCCATTTTATGATAAGGAGAAACAAAATAAAATGCTTACACTATCATTCACAGTTATGAATTCCCCAAGTTACCCTATATCTGGTCAACAAAGAATAGCTATCATTCATTCACAAAACTATGACAATTGTGGGCAGTCGCTGTATCTGCATTTCATTCACTACCTTTAAGACATTCAGGTTTTTTAATTGTGCACAAGTTGTTGTTCGTGGTTTGTCTAGTATCTATTCATTCATGGGGTAATGTTTCGTCCCTGGGGAATCTGATTTCCTTCATGAGTGCTTAATTAGAGGTTTCAGATTCAATGTCTCTGTTGGTTTGATGATTTCCAGAGCATTACAAACTTCTGTTGCTAATTTTTGATTCATGTGAAAGCTGCATCTTTTTTCTGTGACCCAATACCACTGTATATCCTAGCCTGCATATATAGAGTCATTGAGATGTATAGCACAGAAACAGACCCTTTGGTCCAACTCGCCCATGCCAACCAGATATCGTAACCTAATCTAGTCCCATTTGCCAGCACATGTTCACATTCTGATAACAATTTAAAAATAGCTTTTCCATATGGTTCACAAATCTAATGGATCATTGCACAGTGTTCATATCTGTTGATCACTTCATCTCTGTTATACCTCTCATTTCGTAAAGCTCCAGGGAAAGAGATTTTCCTGTCAGCTACAAGATTTATACTCTTGACGTTAATTATCTTTTTCTTTGCTAACTGTTGTTTCGTTTGGCCAATACTGGCCAGCAATCACACAAGATTATAATCATGTTCTGGGAATTATACTACTATTATATTACCACATCCATAGACTAGTCAATCATCGACAATACCTTCCAGTCTGGGAAGATCACTTACCTTAGACTGAGTCTGCATTAATAATCTTCAAAGGTAATGGAAATGCTAAATAGTTTGTGTAATTGCTTGAGAAATGACTGGTATGTAGTTAGAAATCTGCTGCCTTCATTTGGTTTTGCATGTCATTAACCATTCTTTGTATTGAAGGTAATAAAGGTCTTTGTTTTCAAGTTCAAGCTGAGATGGACTGGTTTTTCTTCAGTAAGGGAAACAAGGATTATCAGGAAATGGCAGGAAAGTGGAGTTGAGGATTATCAAATCAGCTATGATTCCAATGAATGGGGCAGAGAAGACTTAATGGGCCGATGTCTTACTTTTGTTCCTACATCTTATGGTCTAAGTTATAGTATCATAGAGTCATAGAGATATACAGCATGGAAACAGACCCTTCACTCCAACTTATCCATGCTAACCAGATATCCTAAATAAATCTAGTTCCATTTGCCAGTGTTAGGTCCATATCCCGCTAAACCCTTCCTATTCATAGAACCATCCAGCTGTCTTTTAAATGTTGTAATTGTACCAGCCTCTACCACTTCCTCTGGCAGCTCATTCTATACATGAACCACCCTCTGTGTGAAAAAGTTACTCCTTATGACCCTTTTAAATATTTCCCTCTCACCTTAAACCTATGCCCTCCCACAGCCCGAGAAAGAACCTGTCTATTTACCCTATCTAGTCCCCTCATGATTTTATAAACCTCTATAGGGTCATCCCTCAGCGTCTGATGTTCCAGAGAAAATAACCCCAATGTACTCACCTTCTCCCTACAGCTCAAACCGTCCAACCCTGGCAACATTTTTGTAAATGTTTTCTGAACTCTTTCAAGTTTCACAACATCCTTCCCAGCAGAGAGACCAGGATTGCACACAGTATTCCAATAGTGGCCTAACCATTGTCATGTGCAGCTACAACATGACCTCCCATCTCCTATACTCAATGCATTAAATGATAAAGGCAAGCATACCAAACTTCTGGTATAATTTCTCCAATGATGGACATGGGGTAGTGTGATCTTAAAGCTCTATTGAGATCTTTTGGATTTAGGCATACTTTTAGTTTTCTGTTTGTTTTACTGATACCACACCGTTAATTTATTCTTTAGGAGTTGTCTGTTTCTTGTTTACTCTCCTCTTTTCCGCCTCTTCAAACAGTTGCTATCTTGACATTGTACCCCTTCTCGACATATCTGTTTCTTTACTCAATCCAATATCAGGAAATGTGGCTTTTGTCATTAAATCTATCCTGCCCTTCATTGCATTATTGAACTTTCCTTTTGGTCAACTTCCCCATCCTTTTATACTTAAATTGCTCAAAACATGTCAAACTTTCCTCACTTATGGTGGAAGGTCACAGATCTGAGTTGTGTTTCTCTCTGTGCAGATACTACCTGACCTAATGAGGTTTTCCAACAGTTTATATTTTTATTCCAAACGTACTGCAATTACAGTATTTTGCATTTCTAAAGGTGATATATTGTTTGTGTTGGAGTGTGCCTTTTTATGGTAAAGACTGTAATAAAATCATAGCCTCCCAGGTTCAATTAAAACAAATGATGCAATCCGTACTGTACAAATTTAGAAACTCAGCAAATTTGAATCATTCTTTCAATGCTGCGTTCAGTACTTTTATGAATCAATTGGATTCTAAAATGAGAATGCAGTTTGCTTATGCAGCAAGGTAAACCCTTAGACTCTAAATTATATTGAATTCAATATTTTGAATTTTTATTCTTAACAAGCTATTGATTGTTTTTGATTCTAACTTGGCAAAATATCAGCATGGAAATGGAGCACTCTGAGCATCCAATAACTTATTCAAGGTCTCTCAGATCATGTACAGCGACAGTAAGAAGTTCTGTCTTCTCTCTCCTAACCGACCATCTGAACAGTAATTTCCAGTTGCAGTAAAGTGGATGTTTCTGCTCCCCACATTTATTTCACTCCTTGATTGAAGTTAACAAATTATTACCAACTTCTTTTGTAACAGTTAGAAATATAGTACATGAGAATTGAGAAAAAGTAGAAATTCAAATATTGGCCTTGCATCTAGTTGAAAGATATTTTTTTAATGTGGAGAATTTCAAACTGAGTTCAAGCGAAAATATATTATATGGTACATCAACCAAACTCCAAATCAAGGTTTCACATCATCTCTCATGCATTGTGAATTAATATTTTTTTTTAAGTTTTTTTTTAAATATTCAATTGCTCTTACATTTAGGACAAATGCATTCACTCAGTGTTAATTCAGCAGACTTGAAGTTTTACATGAACATGTAAAATATGCTCCTGCCAGAGGAAATTATAACCTATTGTATTTTCTAAATCTTTTGCATCAAGAACATTGACTTGAGTTTAGAAGTCAATTCAGGTAGGACTAGTAACAAGGGACAGAATATTTTGGGAGCTTGAGTGATATGGGCAATGGTGAGAAATGTGGGAGAATTCAGGCGATGCCTTTCTCCACATCAGGAGCAACTACTTGCATTTAAAAACATAGTTCTGAGAGTTGAGCCAAAATTCTCACGACGGATTGGTGTGATGCCTAATAAGGTGGATTATTGCTTGCTTCATTGAAAACAAATCTCACCTCAGAAATATGCATCTTAATATTTTACTGTATGCTGCGAGGAAATAAGATGTTGACAATCCCAACATGAGAAAAGTCAGAGTGGGTACCTGGCAATTTCAGCTCGCTGCTAGCTTTTCTGGGCAGCCATCTTGAATACTCAGCAACAACATGTTAGGACACACTACAGGACACCAGCCACACACATCTCACATCCATGGACAGTGTTACTATCACACTGAAGCCTCTCAGGACCTTCACAGTAGCTTTTCTGTCCATGTTTCTTGGACTTTAAAGCTACCCTGGCAACTAACATTGAGATACTGCAGCAAGAACTCTGTGCAGACACAGACACCGAGATTACAGATTGGATCAGGCTGCATTTCAGGGATGCTCACGTGGTCTCTTAGCTCTTACTCACTTATTGTTGACCTGAAAGCACACAGCATCCATGCCTTGACTTGCAGTACCATCCCTTGAAGTGAAATGGTGTTTCAACCAGAACTTAAAGTCTCATTGTACACCCGCATTTAAATGTGTCAGTTGCCTGTGCAGCAAACACACTACCTGATTTTCCAACCAATTGGCCCAATCACAAGATAGATGTGTAATAAGTCAAGTCTAGAGGGGCTATTGTCACTCAGGGGTCCTCTTATCAACAGCCAAGGGTGCAGTCTGCACATAGACCAGCTCTGAGCCACAGTACATCATCCTGTTGGGTGGACATTCAACTATGATCCAGGGAATGGGCTTTGTTCAGTACTTTTGTCAAGGAAATTGCATATTGTCAGTCCAAAGGGGGCAAAGGCAAGGGCAAGGTCTGTCTGGTCCTGGGGCTAAAGAATGGTCAGCCCCTATGGTTTGTATACTGTTATGAAGTTGTGAGCGTGCACTTTAAGAAAGAGTGAAAGCTGGCAAGTCTTGTGACTGACTGTAGGCACAAAGTGTGCTGGATAATTTGAAGATGTAACATTTGAGATGTAGCTCAGGTACTGAGTTGTTACACAACAATTTGAATTTAGCCAATCAGTTTAAATGCTAAAGCAAGATGCTAAAACCCAATCAATTTTGAATTGTACTGTTTTGACAATATCAAACCAATGAGATGCATTGATGTTTTGGGGTATAACAATCAGGCATTTTGAACAGTTAGATAGAGAGGGAAAGAGCACCAATGCAGACTGCCCACAGACCCGGTCTCTGAAAGGTACCGTTATCTATGAAAGACCTGTGCAGCAGGAGACTGAAGAAAAGACATTGGAAAATCTACAGAGGAAGATTGACAGGTGACTGGTTTTGAAACTTGATTTTTTTGTTATCTTATTGGGATTTTATTGGATCAGTATTGCGTTGTAGAGTGGGAGGTAGATAAATTGTTAAGACAAAGGAGGTTTACAGTGTAGATAGTTGTTGTTTAATGTTCTCTTTTTGGAGTTAAAGAATAAGGTGTTAATCTTTTCTTTAAGTAGTAGAATTTGGGTAGTTCTTTGTCACACATACTTTAACAGATTATGAGGCGAGATGAACTTTTTTTTTAAATTAGCAGAAAAGTTTTCCCTGTGTTGTAACAATATTGAATGATGGAGAGTGTGATAACATACTGGATTGGAGGGAGGGAAGGTATGAGGTATAAAGTGATGATCTGTTGTCATAGGGGCTAGATGCATTCAAGGCAGGGGAAAGAGTGGAGTAGGTGTTGATGTGATGGGAGAGAAAGCGGAGATATGATGTAGGAAGCAGTATATAATGGAAGGATATGGAAGGCCATGGAAGTGAGGATTATTAGCCATGACCATCCCTACAATCTCTAGGGTTGAGTATACAGGACCACAATGGACATCATTAAAGTGTAATATTGGATCTCAGGCAGCAAAAAGGAAAATTGGAGACTGAGATCTGTATGCTTGGTTTCTGAAGGGAGAAAAGATTGCTGAATAGGCTGCCTAGATAGTCCAATATAAAAGAATGCATGGAGGCTCTGTAAGTAGGGAAGGCAGGGGGTGTCTATCTGGTGACCAGGCCGTGCCTGGTGCTGAGGGTATTTATTGTGAATTGCATTCCCTGCCATCCCTAACCTTTTACCAGAAGTAACTTGTGAACAGAAAATACTGAGCTTACTCCTAAGCTGTGTGGAGTCAGGGTTAATTTGTTGACAAACAGCTGACACAGCCATTGCTGCAAGCTACCAACTAGGTGGCCCTCACTGTCAGGGTGCTGTGTGTCGTATTAAATGGAAAAGTGTGTTCAGCCATCACTTGCAAGATATACTAGTACAAACTCATTTTTACACTACAAAACTGCTCTGTTCCTTATGTTTCCACATAGGTGCCTGCCAGTAGGAGCCATGGTTCCAGCTACAAGTGGAATGTTGGTCATAGCGGCTGCCATGCTAAGAAGGCTAAGGTAGAAGCAAGAGGAGCAGGATCAGTAGTAATCCCAGGAGTAGTGACCACAGAAGCAGAGAAGCATTCAGTTAGAATTTTAGAATTAGCTTTATTGTCAAACGTACTCAAATCAGTACGGTGAAAAGTTTACAGTCACTGCATTACAGCGCCATTTCAGGTAGAGGTTGGAGCTGCAGGGCTCCTGAGGATGCGTTGGAGTTACAGAAGCGGCAGTGTCCTTCACTCCCTAATCCATTGCCTTGGGATGAGCAAGGTTCAGTGACAAGTATGTACCTGAGACCTACAGGAATATTAAGCTCCTTAATAGGAAGGCCTTTTATCATTGGTTCCATTTCCTGGTGTTTGCGCCCATTGCCCTGGCAGCTGCCATGAGTCTTGCATCCTGAAGCATATTCATGGACCTTTTTTTTCACTCATGCAACATGGATATTGTTGGTTGTCCAGCATTTATTGCACATCCCCAGCTGCCTTCTTGAACCACTGTAGTCTATGTGCTGTAGGTAAATTCACAATATTGTTAAGGAGGGAGTTCCAGGATTTTGACCCAGTGACAGAGAAGGAATAGCAACGTATTTCCGAGCCAGGATGCAGAATAACTTGGAGAGGAACATGCAGATGATGGTGTTCCCATATATCTGCTGCCCTTGTTCTACTAGCTAATAGCTCTCTTGGTTTTGGAAGGAGGTGTCTTGGTGAATTTCTGCAGTGCATCATCTAGATAAAACACACTGCTAGTATTGAATGTTGGTGATAGATGGAGTGGATCTGGTATCAATCAAGGATAATGGCTGCTTTATCCTGGATGGTGTCAAGCTTCTTGAGTATTATTGTCACTGTACTCACCCAGGCAAATGGGGAGAATTCCATCATATTCCTGACTCCTCATTGTAGACAGGGGAGAGGTTTTGGGGACTCAGGAGTGGAGTTATTCACTATTTGATTTATTGCCCTTTGACTTATTATTGTAATAAAGTATTCATATGGGAAGTTCAGTGTGTTCCAAGTAAATGGTAACCACCAGGATGTTGATAGTGGGGTTTAGTGATGGTAACACAGTTCAATGTCAAGGAGCAATGGTTAGATATTTCCATTACTGGAGATAAAATAATTGAATCCTTATAGTCAGAAAGCTGCAATTCAGTCCAATGTGTCTACACAACCCTCTGAAGAGCATCCCATCTAGATTTAATACCCCACGCTCTCTCTATAACCCTGCATTTACAATGGATGGTCCCACCTAGCCTGCACATGGGGGAAATTTGGCATGGCCAATCCACCTAACCTGTGCATCTTTGAATTGTGGGAGGAAACTAGAGACCCACAGGAAACCCATGTAGACGCGGGAGAATGTGCAAACTCCACACAGTCACCCGAGGTTGGAATCAAACCTAGGTCCCTGGAGCTGTGAGGCAGAAATGCTAACCACTGAGAGCTATCATGCCGCCCATTGCCTGGTACTTGCGTACAGTAAATATTACTTGCCAATTGTTGTGATGCTAAACATTGTGCAATCATGAGCAAACATCCCAACTCTGAACTTGTGATGGAGGGAAAGTCAATGATAAAGCAGCTGCAGGCAGTTGGATCTGGAACATTGCTCTGAGGATCCTATCTTTTCGATTTTGCTTTTAAAATAAAAAGGAGTGAAGATTCAATAAACACTGCAAAATATTACTGACATTTTCTTTTGGAGGAAGGCATGCTTGGGTTAACCTTAACTAGGGAGAAAGTGAGGTCTGCAGATGCTGGAGATCAGAGCTGGAAATGTGTTGCTGGAAAAGCGCAGCAGGTCAGGAAGCATCCAGGGAACAGGAGAATCGACGTTTCGGGCATAAGCCCTTCTTTAACTATCCTTATTTATCAAAGAATGCTCTAAATTACTGAGTAGAACTTCTGAGATGCATGAAACAAAGAAGAGGTCCTTGGAACAGAATCAACCATGTCTTTCCTTTGTGGCAAATGCTCAGCAGAGTCTGGCAAAACAAAATAGAATACAGGATCCATAATGAATCACCAAATAGATTAATCTCATTCACACCGTCAGTGAAAGTGAATGGACACAGATTCCCCCTGGAATCTTGACCTCACCTCAAAGTGTCCTCTTCTTGTTCCTTGACAAATGAAAAAAAAATCCTGAATTTTGGAAAACTGAAATGTAAGAGATATAGACCAAAAAGAATCTGAAAAATATCTGCTGTTTCAGGCGGAACTCTACATTCCAAAAGATCCTTCAGTATAAATATTTCTTAAGTAACTTCTTCTAAATAAAAGTACAATAGACAACATGATCTCTGAGATATTTAACCATGGAATGTTAACACTGAAAGGTCCTGAAAATTCACATGACCATTTAGCACAGTGTTGCAACCTGGAGGTTGGATACTGCCAGATTGATCGTTTCCGTATAAAATGCAGTATCAGCTTCTTTGTATCCTTATTAACATTGGAGGAGTGAAACATTGGGAATTAAGTGCCAAAGAGGCTGTAACTTGCAGATTCAAGTCTTTATACAGCTTGAAAAGGCTGAGAATTGCAGCAACAATCTGAGGTAGTAGAATTGCTGCAGGAAGTAATGAAGGAACATCTTGCTAGGGCACAAGATTTGTCATGAATGTGCAAGTGATGAATTGTGTGAGATCTGTGGTAATTTTAAATCATATGTTCAAGTCAATCACATGACAGAGATATCCAAAGAAGGGAGGGGAGCAAAAGCTGAAGGTAATAAAAATGGGCCCAAGTGTTTCAGGCAAATATTCACAGGCACTCTGAGATGAAATAAACCGATTGAGGTAGAGAGTATTAGGTTTCTTGGGAAGAAACGTCTGAAATTTATCAACTGTCATGTTCAATAAAATGATGGTGATACTTAATACCACTTGCAAAATCCGTGACCTGCCAACAAAACTTTCATTGACCTACAAAGGATCAGAATCCCCTCCAACTGAGCCTTATCAAAAATGAAATAGACAAACCTTAAATCTCATAGACATCTTGCTGCAAATAAAAGCCAACCCTCAGCATAAATACAGAAGGGTTTAATTTGGACAGTGGCTCAGTAGAAGGGATTCAACATCAGCTGACTGTTATCATGGGGAAATGAAGCTGGGCAATTGCCTGATGCTGTCAAGAGATTGAGTACTGAGTACAACAGTATCGGAACCTGACCAATTTTACCAGGATAAGTTGCCACTGAGGAGGGAAAAGGATAATTCAAAGCTTTGACCATCTGGGGGCCAGGTGTTTTTGCCATGTTATCTCCAAAGAATAGAGAGATGTTTTGAACCAGTCTGACCAAATCAACTTGCCTGCATTGGGTTGTACATGGAAAAAGGACTGCATTCTCGACTGAATCATACTCAACTGGACTGTGTGTGAAATACACCAAGGAGATTACCTCTTGAGCATCCTGAATAACAGAAAACTGTTTGATGCAGTTGTGATTTGTTCCATATAAAAAGGGAAAAATTGAAGTAAATCTACTGAAATCAGAAGAAGGTTCAGGGCCAGTTAACCTGACTTAAGCCTGCAATCAACTCTGGATAGAGCAGTGAAGGATGCCACAGGCCACAGTAAGTAAAATTGCACATTTGATAAGAAACAAGAGAGAACTTGCCAGATTCATGGTGAAAACACTCCGAAAAACTCAATTCAACTCAGACTTAGCCAAAAACCTTGTAAGAGTCTGCTTCTTTTTCCAGTGTCATCATCTCCTTCGGAGGGAACTGAAAATGTGTTGCTGGAAAAGCGCAGCAGGTCAGGCAGCATCCAAGGAGCAGGAGAATTGACGTTTCGGGCAGGGCTCATGCGCTTTTCCAGCAACACATTTTCAGCTCTGATCTCCAGCATCTGCAGTCCTCACTTTCTCCTTCAGAGGGAAGGAAACCATCAATACCTCACTGCCCCCACCACCCTCTTCTACAATAAGAAGTGTGAGCAGCATATTCTGAGAGGTGGCAGTGATTCTAAGCAGCACATTCTGAGAAGTGCAAGTCAGAAGATTTGTGGCCCATCAAGTCAGCTGAAGGAAGCACACTAGCAACCAAAAAGTTACAAAATGAAAAGGTAAAAAACATAATTCAATTTTTTAAAAGTCTGTTCTGTAAAGAAAACAAGGACACTGTTTTAATGTTATGATTTGGAGATGCCGGTGTTGGACTGGGGTGTACAAAGTTAAAAATCTCCGAAAGCTAGTGTGCTTCCAATTAAACCTGTTGGACTATAACCTGGTGTTGTGTGATTTTTAACTTTGTTTTAATGTTGTTAGACACCTATTAATGAACAAAATGCATTAACCACAAATTGGAACTTTACAATCCTTAATTTCACTCTTTCGTTCATTTCTGACAATATTTTTGGACTTAAAAAACAGTTTTGATACAAATACAAATATTAAATACCATTGTTTACAAAAAAGGCACAAAGGGTCTTAACATGAAACATTATGCAAGAGGGAAATATTACGCTTACACTATTTGGTATCAACTAACTTGTCTACGTGCTATTGTTTATTATTATAATACTGTAAAAAATTATATTGAACATCTGCCACTAAAAAAAACCTGATTCTTGAAGTGGATGAATAATTAATTAAATAACAAAGCAGAAGGCATTCACTTGTTTAATGGATGTCGCTATGGTAATACAGCTTGCAAAACAGCATACATCACTTTTATGCACAGCGAAAAGTCAAGTCAAGCCATTGGTAATACAGTCACATTAGCCTCGACTGAATATATCTGCTGCCAAAAATTAGTCTTGAGAAGTCAAAAATACTCCATTTACTGTGAGAAGTTCTTTTTTGCCATAGCTAACAATCCAATAAGAAAATTTTGTGATAGTAGATTCAAACTATGTGACACTGAGACTGTGATTGCATCAATTGTTTAACTAGAATAACAATGTTTTTCTCTCTGTCATTTTTCACTTAAACAAGAATTTCATCTCCTCCCACAACTGGCTTTGTGGTTAGGCCTTATTTAAATAGCAAATGTGAGCTGCTCATTAGAATTGCTCTCCTTACATGCAGGTTTTTTACTCTGCGGCCAGAAGTCATGTCGGGCAGATGGTAGTGATAACTCCAGCACCTTAAAGAGAAGCAATGTGAAGAGTTGGGAACATAAATGAATTCAGCATCTGATGAATGCAATGTGGAAATTTCTGTGTGTTTTCGGGAGTGATAAGCATGAGCAAAAGGAACGATTCAGCCTTTGCACAAATACCTGCTTCCTGCCTCCACCACTGATTGCTTAATAAAGTGGACTTGTATACAGTTACTTCCTACCTCTGAGTATCCCTGGTTTGTGGGTGGGATGAGCCTGTTACTTGTTTCCTGCTTAAATCAAGGTCTGCCTGAAAGTGGGAACAGGATGCCCACGAGCCCTAATCATCCTTCAATCAGGGCAAATTGTGAGTTAAGGATTGACCTCACTGATTCTTGACTGAGGAAAGGTTCTAAGAGCAGCCCTTTGATTTCTCACCTGAGTAGATATCAGGATCAACCACAAAGATCGGGCTAACACTGGTAAAAGAGCAGTGTCAGACTATTCTGATTTGTTGGCATCACCTCTGTAGTCACTTTTCGCTGATATCTGGATTTATGTATTTTGCATCAGATCACTGGACTACAATCAGGGTCGGAGGTCTGGCTTCTTTTGTCCCTTACCTGAGTTGATGGACACTGAGAATTATGTAGCGCTTTTGAAAAGTTACTTGGCATAGTACTATGCCATTGACTGAAGAGCTGGCAAGAGGTCTGTATTGTTTGCAGGCACTTAATTGGGTAGCAGTGGGCCTTCTGGAACCCAGGAGATCTCTTTACCAGCCCAATCATAAACCAGTAGTTTTGCATTGCTCTTCAGTGACACTGGGGACGTGGTAGCTGCTGTTGGCACTGCATCCACATATTGCTCACTATCATTAGTAAATGGGTTTGTAGGAGTGGAAGTTGTATGATGACAGGAAGGACAGGTGTGGATTTCAGTGGCCCTTCCCCATCCCACCTGCCTAATGTAACGTCCCTTTGAATGAGTCGAGGGTGTGGTGCTGGAAAAGCACAGCAGGTCAGGCAGCATCTGAGGAGCAGGAAAATCAACATTTCAGGCAAAAGCCCTTCATCAGGAATGAGGCTGGTAGCCTCAGGGGTGGAGAGATAAATGGAAGGGTGTGGAACTGGGGGAATGGATCTGAGAGTGCAATAGGTGGATGGAGGTGGGGGTAATGATGGTAGATCGGAGGAGAGGGTAGAGCGGATAGGTGGGAAGGAAGATAGACAAGTAGGACAGGTCATGAGGATGGTGCTGAGCTGGACGGTTGGAACTGGGATGGGGGGGGGGGATGGGGAAATGAGGAAATTGTTGAAATCCACATTGATGCCATGGGATTGGAGGGTCCCAAGGCAGAAGATGAGGCATTCTTCCTCCAGGCATCGGGTCGTTAGGGAGTGGCAATGGAGGAGGCCCTGGATCTGCATGTCCTTGGCCGAGTAGTAGGGGGAGTTGAATGTTCAACCACAGGGCAGTGGAGTTGGTTGGTGCGGGTGTCCCAGAGATATTCTCTGAAGTGCTCTACGAGTAGGCATTCTGTCTCCCCAACGGAGAGGAGACCGCATTGGGATACAGTAAATGACCCGTGTGGAAGTACAGGTGAAACTTTGATGGATGTGGAAGGCTCCTCTGGGGCCTTGGACGGAAGTGAAGGGGGACACGTGGGCTCAGGTTTTGCAATTCTTGCGTTGGCAGGGGAAGGTGCCGGGAGGGGAGGGTGGGTTGTTGGTTCAGCATGGACCTGACGAGGCAGTTGCGGAGGGAACAGTCTTTACGGAAAGTGGATAGGGATGGGGAGGGAAATATCTCTCTGGTGGTGGGATCCATTTGTAGGTGGCGAAATGGCGGAGGACGATGCAATGCGCCCTGATGGAACTGGGATAAGGGGGGGGGGGATGGGGAATAAGAGGTTTACTTTAAGGTAAGTACCAATACTAATTGGATGAGAGTCATATTTCATGCTAAAAGTCCACAGTGTGCATCAATTTGCATCAGGACAGAAAGACCACGCTTGAACCTATATTTAATTGGCAAAATGGTTGCCTTCCCCACCTGTTTTATCCATAACGAAGCCTGCCACATGAGAGACTTTAATTCCTTCCTACCAGCATGTAATTGTACCCTTGCCTACACAAACATTCCAAGAAGGCAATCTGATAGAAATAACCAACTCAATATACTTTTTTAAAAAAAACTTTTGTTCCAGAAAACTACAAATATGAAGTCAACTGCAGTGGAAAAACAAAGAAAAAATTATTTGTCAATTTGCCCTTAAATGTGAACGAGACAACATTTCCTAGTGTTTAAATGGATTGTTTTTGTCTCTTATAATCCTCAGGGAATAACAGAGTTCATTTATAATGAGCTGCAGTTCTTTATGTCAATGTTGCACCTCAGGTCAAACAACTACAACTTGCAGTACACAGGTCTGACAGTACTTGACATTGTATTGTATTTCGACAACTACGTTTAACAAAAATCTCTCTGGGATTTAAAGTAATAAGCCCTTCACATAAAAGTACTGATCTAGGAAGGGACATATTTTGTGTGCTTAACCCTTTGCTATAATGTACTTCAGCAAAACTTTAACTCTGCTATAGAAATGGCTGTTATATAAATCATCCTGCATCCCCTTCATATTAGACTATAAATAGTAAATTAATTATCCTGGTACTTCAACTCAAGTTGACCACTGATTTACAATAGGAGGTTTTGGCTAATATTTGGTTCACTGTGTACTACTCAAAGCCTATGTACTTTGCTTTCCTTATGTTTTTCAGAAGCCTAATTAGTGTTCATTATGCTGTTCATTGCTGTTAAATGTTTTAAGTGGTTGTTACAAGATGCAGGTAACATTCTCAAATGCAGTGACATACAGTGAGAAATTGAACATGTAGTTTTTAGAAAATTAAAACTTGCTAATGGTTCAGAAGTGTATTTCCAATTATTCTTAAATAAACATTTGTGCTGACTCTTTTTAAATTCCACTGACCCCATTTTTCTTTCTTGTCAGAATATAGTTTCATGGACCATATTCCATGGTCAGCCTCTTTCCATAAGTGGTCATTATATAATGAATATAAACTGATAGTTAAATAATGGGGTTATTTAGCTAAAGCTGATACTGTCTTCACCCAACATCAATTTCCTAAGAGCATTTAAAGGACAGTACTAGTGTCCCTATGTCTGAGTCAGGAGGTGTGGGTTCAAGCCCAAGCTACCATGGGGTAATGTCATAACATGTTCAAACAGGTTAAAATAACTGAAAAGCAAATTAGTTAAATAGTTGGCCTCTTTTTAAAAAAAGAATTTCCTGCAAGGGTTCTTCAATAAGAATTCGGAATAGAAGTTTTAATGATTTTTCACCTCTAATCCAGGATGCGGATGGCAGTTGTTACACCAACACTGTTGTACTAACTAAAATTAGGAGCAAAATGAGGTTTGGGCATGGGACTCTTTCTTTTTAACTTTGATGCTTCATAAAACTCTACAATTCATTAACATTAACCTGTTAGATCACAAAGAGGCTCCACAAATGTAGTAATGCCATTTTCATGAGTCTATTTGCACTAAGACTGTCAAACCTCATGTACACAAGCTGCACAAATTGCCAACAAAGCCATCAACAACCATTGGGTCTCTTAACCTGAGCCAGAACTAAAAACAACAGCCAGAAAGCAACCCAACATTAGTAGGTCATTGTACTTGAATCAGACAAAATACTTTCTACCTATCCTCCAGTATTACTAAGCTCTTCACTTCAACAGAAGCACTGACAAGTTTCTCTTTAATAAAAATGGTTTGCCTTCACAACAACCTTAATTCAAAGAAACAGCTCTGCCTGCAGTTCACAGCCAGAAACAGGAGATTGCAGAATTTCTAATTCAATGGCTGGGGGTGTTTAGTGATTACCAAGACAACTAATTGTTTAAAAGTGAACAAATTGCTTATTGTTTATAGTCTACGAGGAAACATCAAGGATGGCTCATTAGCAGCTTCATTGTTTACTGACTCAGACCTGCTTTTTCTTTCTTTAATTTGCATGAATGTATTGTGTTCTAAGCAGAACTTCTAAATAACTTTCCAAAAATGAGGAGACTTTTCTTTTCTTAGAGATGCAAACCTTCAAAACTCTGTGCCTGGGGTAATGTGTATGATCAGTCGTTAAGCGTATTCAAGGCTGAGATCAGTCAACTTTGGACTCCAAGGAAATCAAGGGATATGGGGATCAGACAAGAAAGTAGAATGGAGCTCAGCCATGATTTTGTTGAGTGGCAGATCAAGCTCAAGGGAGTATATGTCCTAGCCTTACTCCAATTTCTTGTACTCTTAGTTTGAAATTCTTTCTCTGAGAAACAGTCAAAAGATTCAAAGACATGATGCAAATCCTGAGGCCCATTAATTATAGGCATTAGTCCTTGGGGCACTGCAAAATGGGCACACAGGAAAATGAAGCAGGAAACACCATGACACAATTGGTGCTTTTTTTCCATGATCTTTTGATAATTTGCATCTATCGGAGGTGCAAACTGTTGACATATCCACTGAGGATATGCCAGACGTATGGTGACAGTGCATAATGAGATGGCAGTATTTCTTCTCTTTGTTTTGTGCTAAGGAAATGAGCACTCCCAAGGAGAAAATCAAATGCAAATTGGCCCCTCTAGATTTTAGATAAGGTAATAGATACCCTAGAGTGATTCAGGATCAGTATTTTAATTTGGAGCCCAGGACCTCTCTCATATACTATGGCAACACTATCATTTAGGTAGTTGGCAATGTTAATTATTTTTCTTTATACATAAAATATGCCCTGTACAGTTTACCTGACAAACAAAGGGTTCATTTCCTGTAAGCGCTTTGACAAAGCACTAAATGAGGGTTACAGTTTAGTCTCTTTTTAACACACAGGCAGATTTGTACAATTTAGTCATTGTGCTTTAGTCAAATTTAGATGTATTACCATCACACAGCTGAGAAGGCAATCAGGACAAATGTGTAATGAAGCTGTTGATGCATCTGCTGAGCTTCTAACCATGCTCTTAATAAGCTCAGATTCACTAATTCCTCTCTGCTGTGCTTTCAATTCTTATTGGCTCAGGTAAAAGTATAAAAAAAATCAATATACCCAAAATGTTCTGCATTAGCTCATGCCTATATTCTCCATTTTCCTTTCTTAAAAAAAAATCAAGAAGTTTGTGTTGAAATAATTATGAATAGGCAGGCTTTTTGATGATTTTTTCATAAGAATTATTATCAGCAAAAAATATGCATATATACATCAATTCCTGGGACAGGTCAGTAATATTTCAAAACTCTGGAGATGTAATGATATAGCATGTGTCAACATATAATATGCATTAGAATCCCTATAGTGTGGAAGCAGACCATTCAGCCCATCAAGTCCACACTGACCTTCTCACCCAGACCTATCCCCGACCCCATCCCTTGTTAGTCTACATTTCTCCATGGCTAACCCACTAGCCTGCATGCTCTGGGCAATTTAGCATGGGAGGAAACTGGAGCACTCAGAGGAAACCCACACAGACACCGGGGAGAATCTGTAAACTCCACACAGTCACCCAAAGGTAGGATCAAACCCGGGTCCTTGGTGCTGTGAGGCAGCAGTGCTAACTACTGAGGCACTGTGCTATCCAGTTGTCAGTACTAAATGCCATCCCCTCAGCCAAAGCAAATGGAATGAAATTTTGAAAGGCAGTCAACCTGAAATAGAAGCAGAAACTAATGTAATTATATAGTAGATTTTTCTATTTCTGAAAAGGGATATTAAAGACAAAAGTAGTCTTCCTCAGTAATGAAAAATGGCTACTCTAGTGAGTTTTCAGGCTGTTCTTTGTGCACGATTTCCTTTCCATGTTCGTAAATGGGAAAGTAAATTAAGCAAGGTGTAACATGAGCTGTTGATTTCCAATAAACCCTGTTTCACCCCAGTTTGAGAAGAGATTCCTTCTTTCATTCTGATGCAGAATCTTTTACCTGACATAATGGGGCAGCTGAATCTATTGTGTATTTTCAATATTTTATGTTTGGTCCTTATGTAATGAAGTGGTGTGTGTCATACAAATGTTGTCTTCTAAACTCATGACCTTGCTAAATGTATTACTATCTTTTATTTCAAGCAGTGGTAAAATAATGGCTAATGTTAATATTCCAATGATCAGTTCAGAAATGATCTAGTTTAGCACATCATTGTTGCATAAGAGAATGATTCTGAAGGAATTAAAGTTCATGACACATTGAGCTCCACTACTCTGATGATGTCTCACCTGTGAGTGGAAACAGTGAGTTCTACATTAGCCTTCTAAGAATGAGACATGTTCTGTCCATTCCCAATAGTTCTAGTAGCTACACCTAACGAGAACATAATTGTACTTATTGCTATCATGCAATGAACCATCTTGTTAACAGTGCCTCTTCTTGCAAAGAGTCTACAATGGTATAACCTCTACCGCACAGCACTAGTTAGACCTTAGACAACACTTATACAAAAGAGGATTAATGGCAGCCAACCATATGCTGACAAAGGTGGCAGATATCATGAGGTGCCAGAAATGGGAATCAAGTGATACCATAATTAGCAGCAAACATCTGATGATGTGCCTTCTTTTAGGTTCCAGATTTTGAATGACAATTTTGAATGAATGTTCAAATACATGCATACCTATATAATAATGTTTTGAATGTCAACTGATTTGGTAAATAGCAATTAGACAAGAGAAAGACTTACATTTTTGTAGTGTCTTTCACAACTTTGTAATATGCTGATGTGCTTTCTAGTCAATGATGCACGTTTGAAGAGCAGTTATTCTTCTGGTGAAGATAAATGGATGACTCAAATTGCAATAATATCCTTTGTTCTTATATTCTTCATTCATTACTTCAAAACTGATGTCATTCTTATTACCAGCAAATATGTCTTAATATTACACAACTCAAAGCATTCTGTTCAAATATAGTCTTTTCTTTTCAAAAGACGAGAAAATATCTTAAGGTATGCACCTAGCAAAAGAACCAGTGGGTATGTTCTTATACAGAGTGAGTTATTGTGATCTAAATTCTCTTGCTTGAAGGAGTGACAGAAATTTTGAAATAGCTTTCAGAAGGGAATTGGATAAATATTTGAAAGGGAAAAAGAAATAGGGCTATCAAGAAAAGGCAAAGAGAGTCCAACTAATTGCATGCTGACTGGATTAAGGTCTTGATTGAGGCACAATAGGTAAGTTGGCCTTCTTCTATACTGCCCTGTTGTGCCATTGAGAGCGAGGGGTAATGAGGTGCATGGGGACCATTTTATTTACATAGACCAGGTGGGTGCAAACACCAGTACAAACACAACCTGAAATACCCTTGCCCCATTTACACAAAAAAAAAATCATTGCCTGTTCCTCATCAGAGGGAATATGGGGAAGCAAGAGTTACCCAGGTATCCTGCCTCTAGCCCTGGTAATTTACACCATGTGGAAGGGAATGATTTACTGACCCAACCTATTGGAACAGAATGTGCCAGTTTAGAGAATACTTGCGCGTCATCCATTTCTGATGACATTTTGCAAAGTGGCATGTGAACACACATTTCCACAGTAAATGAAAGTCAAAACCAATGAGAAACTGGAAAAAATTGGAAGTAAAAGCAAAATACTCTGGGTGCTGAAAATCTGAAATAATAACCGTGTTGAAGAAAGATACGAAGTCTGGCAGCATCTGTCAAGAGAGAACCAGAGCTAACATATCAAGTATGATGTGACTTGTTCAGTACAGAATTGATAGTTGTTCACCAGTTTCTGGGTCATTCGATTGGTGTCCCACTGGAAAGAATGGCAACAGGGACCATTATAATTCCACTAGAAAGGTAGATAATATTTCTTTTCGCAAATATTTTCATTTGTTTTGTTTCTCAATGTGATAATTGCACTTACAAAATAATTTATAAAGGAAATTTAAGGGTATGACAAAAATTCATAACCAGATATGAAACTTGTGTCAGGGTACATGTATATGCATGAGACATTTATTACATTCTATATCTAGATATCAAACAGATAAGAAAATCTTTGCCCGGCACTCTGAAAAGTGACTATAAATCAAATGAACTTATCGATATTTCAGATGACAGAATAGGAATGGGAATGTGGCTGCAATACATCATACACACAATGTTGAAAGATTTTGCACTCTGGTGGAACCTATTCATCGGTTTGCATAGTAATTGTAACACAGTGACATGCTGTTTGCACAGTATTTTATTCTCATGAACGGTAGTCTTAAAACCATTATGTTCCAAATGTTTCCTTTATATTCCTTTCCTTGTTCCAACTATCAAAGCTACTGTTAAAGGCCTACATTGTCTTCCTTTGATGACAAGCATTGATGGTATATTGTATAGTCTCACAGCAGTATTGACATTACTCCACTCCTGTGACCAGCTGCACCTGTGAAGAACAAAAACATTTTCATGACATGCAGGTGTTCTCAACAATATCGACATTTCCAGTTCATTCTTAACTGCCGAAACTGAATATTTTCCAAGGCCATTTCTGACAGCATTTAAAACTCAAACATATTTCAATGGATCTGGAGGCTGGAATGTAGATTACTAAATGGGTTTTAACAGCAATCAAAAATAGTTTTACAGTCACCATTTTTGAGACGACCTTTACGCTCCAGATTTATTAAATGAATTTAAATTCTACCAACTACTGTGGTGAATCCATGTGCCCAGAGCAGAAGGTGGTGATCATATGGAGTGAGCTGTCAGAGGAAGTGGTGAAGGCATCTGGATGGGTACCTGAATAGGCAAAGTTTACAAGGTTATGGGCCAAATGCTAGCAAATGCGACTAGATTAAGTTGGGATATCTGCTCAGCAAGGACAAGTTGGACCGAAGGGTCTGTTTCTGTGCTCCATGACTCTAAAGGTGTGTGAATGCGTGCTAAGAACAAACTCACAATGAGGAATTTGTCTTTGGGCAGTGACAGTGAATTAGAAGCTGGTTTTGCAGATCTCCAGGTTTAACACATTGCTGACTCATGCTTGCTGCCCATTTTCCCCTAACACCCAAAATTAAAATTGCACATACCATAGCTGTTGAATGGGGAAGTAGGAAATAAGACCTCTGTTGGAAAGATCGGAAGAGTGGTGGAGTGGGGTCAACTG
The DNA here is from genome assembly GCF_037043375.1 of Chiloscyllium plagiosum. NCBI lineage: Eukaryota > Metazoa > Chordata > Chondrichthyes > Orectolobiformes > Hemiscylliidae > Chiloscyllium > Chiloscyllium plagiosum. Next base: position 63,674,173 of record NW_028270149.1, read on the forward strand.
GGTAGGTTACGCATATTATTGAGATTGGGTTGGCAAATAGTCATACAGTGGGAATGAATTAGAGGGTTTTGTTCCATTAGAATTCCATACAATAATACAGAATGCAACTAATTAACCTGAGTAATTTGTTATATTACATGTAAATTAATATGAATGAGGTGCACTGTGAAATCTCTTCTCATTTTCATTTTTACTTAAAGGTAAATCTGGATGATGAATTGTCTTAGCTTGTAATACCTTTAAATTGGGAATTGATGTCTATTTGACATCTTAATTTTTAGAATAGACTACAAATGTTTATAGATCAGCGAACCTTCTCAGTCTGCAACGTTGGATCAGAGTCACTCTGTTTGATCATATCTTGTTTTTCATAGATAATAGCAATATAGATGTTAGGAGGAAGTCATTCTGCATCTTGAGTATCTGCCATTCAATATCATCACGGCTGATCATCGAGTTCAATACTCGAATCCACAACCCCCTCCGCACCATGTACATCGATCCCTTTCGACACAAAAGTTGCATCTACCTCCTTCTTGTAACACACAGGTCTTGCCTCAAAACCTTTCTGGGGTGGCGAATTCCACAAGCCTACCACTCTTCGGGTGAAGAAATTTCTCCCAATCTCAGTTCTAAATGGTTTATTCTGATCTTTTAAACTATCACCCCTTCTTCTGGAGTCCCCCACCATTGGGAACATCTTTCCAACATCTAACCTGAGTTATCCTGTTAGAATTTTATAGCTTTCTTTGAATACTTCCTCATTCTTCTAAATTCCAGTAAATGCAATCCTAACCAAATCAATCTCTCCAAACAGGTCAGGTCTGCCATCCTAGAAATCAATTTGGTAAACTTTTGCTGCACTCCTTCTACTTAAAGAGCATCCTTCCTCAGATAAGGAGGTGAAAATGCACACAATATTCTGGATGTAGTCTCACCACTGTCCTGTATGATTGCAGCAAGACATCCTTGTTCCTTGCTCGAATTCCCTTACTCTGAAGACTAACACAACGATTTTCATGTGCCTGCTGCACCTGAATGCTTACTTTCAATGACTAATGCATAAGGGCACCTTTATTGAACATTCCTCTCTCTCAGTTTACAGCCATTTTAATAATAATCTGCCTCTCTATCATTGCTACCAAAGTAATAACCTCACATTTATCCACATTCTACAGCATCTGCCATGTATTTGCCCACTCACACACCCTGACCACCTTCAGCTTCAATTTTTTCTGAAATCACGAAGCTATAATTTTTCCTTTGTTACTTGCATATTCATTAACAGAGCTGCCAACATGTTGGGACATACATTGCAGCTGTTTTGTCAGAAAAAGAATGGGGGCAAAGAGTACAATGTCAGTAATGAGGTGACTGGTACTTAATCAATGCAGTTGTAGGTCCTATTGCTAACTGTGTCTCAGATGGACAGAGACGATGGGTGTTGAGTCCACTGACTGTGTAAATTAGGTTTAGAGTGGTGTTGGAAAAACATAGCAGGTCAGGCAACATCAGAGGAGCAGGAAAATCGATGTTTCAGGCTGGAGTTCTTCATCAGGAATTATTCCTGATGAAGGGCTCCTGTCTGAATCACTGATTTTCTTGCTCCTCAGATGCTGCCTGACCTGCTGTGCTTTTCCAGCACTACACCCTCGACGCTGATCTCCAGCATCTGCAATCCTCACTTTCACCCTGTGTAAATTAGGTGCCTAGTGCCTTTTGAAGGACATTGCCAAGAGATTTTGTTATTCTCGGTAGTTGTTATGTTTATTCTATTTAACATAACTGGCTAGAAATGAGGGGTGCAATTTGAATTCTTTTAAAAGAAATTTCTTTGCAGCCTAGATATCAGAAGTGATTCTTCCAACACTCTGCAAGTTACAATCAGTCTGCATCTCTCTGCAGCTGCATCCAATTGCCCTCCTGATGATGGAGGCAGCCTGCTTTTTGATGTCATTGCTATAGCAAACGACCCATGAAGGTATGACTAACACCAAGAGCTCATGTCAAGTAATGCTGAAAATGCCCAAAAGCCAACTTCCATTGATCCTCTGGCCTTCCTTCAGGCAAAAATGAACCAAGGATAAACTTATGCTGGCAGTATTGATGCAATGTGATACATGTTATGCTATGCTTAAAACATTTTTTCTCTCTCTAAATTATATTGGAATTGAATAACTTGTGGTTTCAAGCAAGTCCAGACCTCTTGTTCATTTATCTAGGTAGTAGGATTGTTTTAAAAAAAGGAGCACAGGTCAGCAGCTGAAATTTTTTTTGACTATGTTTTTGGTGGGAAGATTTGCCAATACTAGAAAGTCAAAGGGAAGGCAGTGGAGTTGTGTTGCCCACACTGTTCATTTACGGAAATTAATGTGCAAGAAGTTATAAGCAATGTGCTCTTGATATGCAGATATGATGGACTGGGATATCCACTACCACAATGTTAATCAACCCTTGTCATAGTGCTTTTAAACACTGGCTTTAAAAAAATCATGAGTTAATTTCTACAACAGTGCCTTAAAATCATTTCCAAGAATTTGACAGTGATTTCTTGAGAGGATAAAAATAATGAGGTATTAATGAGAGCTTCAACAGTAAACCACCCTCTGTGGGTTATGTCCCAAACTAAAGGCATATAGTCTGCACAAGAACAATTAGTAAAGTATTGTTTTTAACTTGACTGGAATGTGCTAGTGGACTGAACATTTTCATATGTATGAGCCTGTGTTCTCAAATAAGATACTGCCAAGGCTATAATTGAAGAATGAGTCTATCCTGCTTCAAATGCTGTAAATTTGTTAGAAAATGAAATAGGACAACAAAATGACTTTCTCTCACCCTAAATGTTGGGATTCAATCATGGCTGAAAGGAATTAGAACTACAAGGGTGACCTGATAGAAGTTTATTAAATCGTGAGGAGCATAGATAAGATGAATAGCAAAGGTCTTTTCCCTAAAAATAGGGGAGTTCAAAACTAGGGGGCATATTTTTTAAGGTGAGAGGAGAAAGGTTTTAAAAAGACATGAGGGACAATTATTTATTTTCACAAAAAGTGGTTCATGTGTGGAATGAACTGCCAGAGGGAGTGGTGAATGCAGGTGCAGTTAGAATATTTGCAAGACATTTGGATAAGTACATGAACTTTGTGCGTGGAAAATCGTGTCTCACAAACTTGATTGAGTTTTTTTGAAAAGGTAACAAGGAGGATTGATGAGGACAAAGCAGCGGACATGATCTGTATGGACTTCAACAAGTTTCCTCATGGTAAACTGATCAGCAAGGTTCGATCCCACAGAACAGAGGGAGAACTAGGCATTTGGATACAGAACTGGCTCATAGGTAGAAGACAGAGGGTGTTGGTAGAGGGTTGCTTTTCAGACTGGCGGCCTGTGACCAGTAGTGTGCCACAAGGATCAGTGCTGGGTCCACTGCTTTTTGGCATTTATATAAATGATTTGGATTTGAACATAGGAGGAACATAGGTTGGTGAGTTTCCAGATGAATTCAAAATTGGAGGTGTAGCGATTACAATGGGATCTTGATCAGATGGGCCAATGGGCTGTGTAATGGCAGATGGAGTTTAATATAAATAAATGTGGTGTGCTGCATTTTGGAGGCGCAAATCAGGGCAGGTCTTATACACTTAATGGGAAGGTCCTGGGGTGTGTTGTAAACACTAATGCAAAATACTTGTTTAGTATCTCCCCCATCTTAATTATACTCCTAAATATATTCTTAAATATACTCCTACTGCCTTTATACTCTTTCTTAAACAAACCCTCAATTTCTTTAATCATCCAGCATTCCCTGCACCTACCAGCCTTTCCTTTCATCTGAACAGCAATATACTATCTCTGGACTCTCATTATCTCATTTCTGAAGGCTTCCCATTTTTCAGCCATCCCTTTACCTGCAACCATCTGCACCCAATCAGCTTTTGAAAGTTCTTACCCAATCCCATCAAAACTAGCCTTCCTCCAATGTAGACCTTCAACTTTTAGATCTGTTCAATCCTTTTTCATCACTATTTTGAAACTAATAGAATTGCAGTCGCTGGCCCCAAAGTGCTCTCTCACTGGCACCTCAATCACCTGAGCTGAAAATGTGTTGCTGGAAAAGAGCAGCAGGTCAGGCAGCATCCAGGGAACAGGAGAATTAATGTTTCGGGCATAAGCCCTTCTTCAGGAATGAGGAAAGTTTGTCCAGCAGGCTAAGATAAAAGGTAGGGAGGAGAGACTTGGGGGAGGGGTGTCGGAAATGCGATAGGTGGAAAGAGGTCAAGGTGAGGGTGATAGGTCAGACTGGGGTGGGGACGGAGAGGTTAGGAAGAAGATTGCAGGTTAGGAAGGCGGTGCTGAGTTCGATGGATTTGACTGAGACAAGGTGGGGGGAGGGGAAATGAGGAAACTGGTGAAATCCGAGTTCATCCCTTGTGGTTGGAGGGTTCCTAGGCGGAAGATGAGGCGCTCTTCCTCCAACCGTCGTGTTGTTGTGGTCTGGCGATGGAGGAGTCCAAAGACCTGCATATCCTCACCTGCCCTGCTTTATTTCCCAAGAGTAGGTCAGGATTTGCACCTTCTCTGGTAGTTACATCCACATACTGACTCAGAAAATTTTCTTATACACTCTTAACAAATTCCTCTCCATCTGAACTCTGAACACTATGGCAGTCCCAGTCTATAGTTGGAAAGTTAAAATACCCTACCATAACCACCCTATTATTCTTACAGATAACTGAAATCCTCTTACTAATTTGTTTCTCAATTTCCCACTGGCTATTAGGGGGTCTGTAATACAATCCCAATAAGGAGATCATCCCTTTCTTAATTCTCAATTCCACACAAATAGCTTCGCTGGATGTATTTCCTGGACTATTCTCCCTAAGTACAGCTGTAATGTTATTCCTTATCAAAAATGTCACTCCCCCTCCTCTCTTGCTTCCCTTTCTATCCTTCCTGTAGCATTTGTATCCTGGAACATTAAGCTGCCAGTCCTGTCCATCCCTGAGCCACATTTCTGTAATTGCTATGATATCCCTGTCCCATGTTCCTAACCATGCCCTGAGTTCATCTGCCTTCCCTGTCAGGCCTCTTGTAATGAAATAAATACAGTTTAATGGCTGAAGGGACTGTTTCCATACTGTACGACTCTATCAAATCACAAACAACTTGCAAAACTAAGGATTGTGAAACTAACTGTTCATCTACCAATGTCAATACCACAAAAAACCTCCACTGCAATGTTCAACCATCCACTATTGTGAACAATTCAAAGACATGTCCTTATATCTGTTTTTTTTTAAACCTATACCTGTTCGTATTCACCTCTTATTTCTCATTTATATGAATATGTATTTCAGACCTAACTCTTCTCAGGCTCAGTAATTAATAAACTCCCTTTGTTAACTCAAGAACCTGGTTAAATTGGCTCCTTATAAAACATAGGAGGTGTAAGACTTGCGCCCACACCTCCCCCCTCACCTCCCTCCAAGGCCCCAAAGGAAACTTCCATATCCGCCACAGATTCACCTGCACCTCCACACACATCATCTATTGCATCCTCTGCACCCCATGTGGCCTCCTCTATATTGGGGAGACAGGCCGGCTACTTGCGGAGCGTTCAGAGAACACCTCTGGGACACCCGGACCAACCAACCCAACCACCCTGTGGCTCAACATTTCAATTCCCCCTCCCACCCCACCAAGGATATGCAGGTCTTTGGACTCCTCCATCATCAGACCACAGCGAAACGACGGTTAGAGGAAGAACGCCTCATCTTCCGCCTAGGAACCCTCCAACCACAAGGGATGAACTCGGATTTCACCAGTTTCCTCATTTCCCCTCCCCCCACCCTGTCTCAGTCAAATCCATCGAATTCAGCACTGCCTTCCTAACCTGCAATCTTCTTCCCGACCTCTCCGCCCCCACCCCAGTCTCACCTATCACCCTCACCTTGACCTCTTTCCACCTATCACATTTCCGACGCCCCTCCCCCAAGTCCCTCCTCCCTACCTTTTATCTTAGCCTGCTGGACAAACTTTCCTCATTCCTGAAGAAGGGCTTATGCCCGAAATGTTGATTCTCCTGTTCCCTGGATGCTGCCTGACCTGCTGCGCTTTTCCAGCAACACATTTCCAGCTCCTTATAAAACATAGGTTTGTTTTGGTCTGAGTGAAAGATATTTACAAGGAAAGGGGTTCCATTTAAATTTAACCTTGTTGTGACCAACAAAGGGAGTGGGTGAAAAAAGGTAGGGATGCAGTTCATCTCTCCTCATTTGGGAGCTTAATGTTTTGGAATATCCTATTTAGAATTGTCATGAATTCAGGAACCTCACTTGTGTTCTGGGCATAACAATAGGGATCTTAACCCTTCTTACTGGTCCTAATTCATTCTGAATCCAAGATATCCAATACGTTCATCTCTTGGGAAAAAAAACTCACAAACTGCCATTCTGTAACTTTTTACCACGAGTCAGCAATCAGTTAATTTCCTTATTCTCCATGATGTCTTCTCCAGCTAATTACACTCTGCTTTTCATCAGTAGTAGTCATGCATTTTAATTTAAATACCACCCCTTAGTCCTTTCTTTGAGTCTGACAAAATCATAAATCTGTCCAGCTGTATTACCCCAACAAATCAAGTCTCTTTGTATTCTTTATTTATCACCAAGTCGCAGGCTGCACACAGCGCTGAGGGAATCTTGCACTGCAGGTGCCATCATTTTGACGAGATGTTAAACTGAGGTACCATCTGCCCTCTTACATAGGTGTAGAGGATGCCATGAAAATATTTTGCTGAACAGTATCATGATCAAAATTGATTTCCCAACCAATGTCCCGAGAATAGATTATCACGTTGCTGTCAGTGTTAGAAAATTTAAAAGATTTAGTCAATTTGTCAAAATATTTCAGTTTTTATTCATTGTAAGCTGATTGCCATTGAGAACAAGAGCAGTATATGAAAAATCAATAGTTGAAGAATTATAAAAACTCAGGTCATCACTAGACCTTACTGTGATCAAGGAACAGTTGCTAAGAGTCGTGTACAAGGTCTTTTGAATGATGTATTAAAGGACCAAAGATGTTGGAGAAAAGAGATTGTTCTATAAGATTATAAATTGGTAAATGTCTTGATATTAAGGCTCAAGAAATGAGAACTTGTATTCTTTTAGGTCTGGCCCAAGGTAGTGAAATACAATGAGAAGGGGACGTGTTTCTTTTGAATGTCAGAAGCATCCTGAGGGTAGTTGGCAACCCATCCATGAAAGGTTACAAGCCGGATCAAGTTGAGTGAAGCTTTGTGGAAAGCTAGCAGGTTAAATTAATTACTTACTACTTAAAGACGCTTTATAGAACAGTTATGTGAAATGAATACTCGGGTTTATTAGATGATGTATATCAAAGCTTGGATATTTAAAAACACTTTGAGCTTGAATTTGAATGGTACTTAATGCCAACAGACTAATTATATTTGATCTGACATTATCACAGGAAATCTGTTAACAATGTGGGTCCTTGCTTTGAGGAAACTGTCTGCTGTATTTTCCTACATCACACCATAACAAGGCTTTAAAAGTACCTTGTTGTCTCTAAAACCATTTTGATGGTCATGAGACTGTAAATAGCACAATATACATTAAATCCTTTCTTTTCTTTACGTGGCACATTATTTCAAAGTTAACACTTCAAAAGAAAGTTTTCATTCCCTCCTTCGTTGTAGTTGCCCCCCCCCACCCCGTTTTCCTCTACTCTCAGTTTTCGGCATCTCTGAATGTTAACACATCAGCACTTCATTGCACCGTGGTTTCTTGGTGAGATATTTAATTGTGTTAAAACTCTCCATATTAGCAGCTCAGAGACTCACAAATGAACTGATTTGAGACAGAGTGAAAGTGAAGATGGCAGATGTTGGAGATTAGAGTCGAGAGCGTGGTGCTGGAAAAGCACAGCAGGTCAGGCAGCATCCGAGGAGCAGGAAATTTGAATTCCTGATGAAGGGCTAATGCCTGAAATATCGATTTTCCTGCTCCTCGGATGCTGCCTGACCTGCTGTGCTTTTCCAGCACCACTCTCTGATTTGAGACAGAACCTTTCCACCACTTCTTGGCACCTTCGTATTACATAAGCTTGCTTCATGAGAATAAGACTCTTTAATGTTCACCACAGACATGAGACATTGCAATTTAAGTCAGCATGGAGGTTCTGACTTCTGAGTTTCCAGACCCATTCTATCTATATAATAAAAGGATAAGTAGGAGCAGGGTAAGGCCATTCAGTTATTTGAAGCAGTTTGGTATTCTATACAATCTGGATAGTCTTCTGCCTCTGCAATTTCCCGTCTGCTCCCATGTCACTTGATTCCCTGACAAACAAAAATTCTATCCAACCCAGCCTTGAATATTGTCAACAATGGAAAAATTAGAAATCCCTGGGTTCTGAAATAATGCAAAGCAAAGAAGCTATTTCTCATTTTAGTCCTAACATTATTGACCCCTTTATATTGAGGTAATGCACTTATGTTCCAGATTCCACAACAAAGAAAATACTTTTCAATATTTCCCTTGTGTATCTCCTTCAGAATTTTCTTTACTTAAACTCAATCACTTCTTGTCCTTTTGAAACTCCACAGAGTATAAACTCAAATGGGAAACAGTCACACCCTGGGGATCAATCAAGCTCATGTTTGCTGCTTCTTCGATATGGAAATCACAACTGTGCACAGCACTCCAGGTATAGCGTCAGCAAAACCCTGTACAACTTTAAATTCCCACCCTGTTTTCCATTGTAAATAAATAATTAACTTAAAATATTAATAGCTGAGGATAGCACTGATCTTTGTAGCATTAATTTTACTCTTCCAGTTTGAAAATGTTGTGTTTATCCCTTTCATGATTTATATATCACTTGTTCCAAAAACCTTTTATTAATGAATGAAACATTTTACTTTGACAGCTAACTAAGTAAGTTGAGATTAGTTGAAACTTTATTTTTGTTTGATTTCATGAGAATCACTCTCCTACTTTATTGCACAATATGAGAAGTTAGTTTCTAAACAAAATGCTTCAAATTTACTTCAATTCAGCATGACAGGGTGGCATGGAAGCTCAGTTTAAGCATAGTCAAGTAACACTAACTAAAACAATTCCTTTTATTTGTGTATCAAATCTAAGTATAGCATCTCAAAGAACTTTAAGTGGGAGTTTTAGAAAGGAAGTCTCAGAGTTTAAGGCCTGACCAACTGCAGACTTGCCACCAATGATGAAATAGAGTCATAGAGATGTACAACACGGAAATCGACCCTTCAGTCCAACTCGTCCATGCTGACTAGATATCCTAATGATTAAAATCAGGTATGCTCAAGAGGTTAGAATTGGAGGAGCATTATATCTCTGATAATGCATTTGGGGGAGATTATGGAATTAGTCACAGAAAGGAAATGCTTTCAACTTCATTAGTTGATTAATAAAATTTAAAGAGAAGATAAGAATGATACTTCACTGAAGTTGTGTAACTGTAAAGGATATTGCTGGGCAAAAGTATTGAGTTGCTTTGTGCTCTTTATTATAAGATCTTTCCAAGTTGTATTCTCAATATGGATTTTATATAAAACCTTTTTTCCCCTTTTGTATAATGAACTTATTTGTCCTGGTGTAAATATGTTCAGGACTGAGAATCACAGAAACCAAACTGCAAAAGTAAAACATATGATTATTCTCTCTGGAATCTGACTGGTTCAAAATTACCATCAGCAGGCGCCATGGAATGACTTCAACCTGTTGATTGTTTTGGACTCTCTCATTCATCCTCAATATTTGTATGATTTGTGAAATGTCCAGTTTAGTTTTTGAGGTTTGCTTCTGGCTTTGCACAGTCACTGTCACGGTTACTGAGAATTCTTCTTGGGAAGAGAAAGATGTCAAATATTCAGCTTGAACATGCCTCCTCTACTCAGCCCAGTGTATACCATCAAACTTAATCTGCCAGAGCTATTTTTTTTCAATTGATTCATGTAGAATATGCTGTTTTTTGGCTACATTCTCAGCTACTTTCCCCCTAGCCCCACATCCCTTCCACTTATCTCACCACCCTCTTGGCTCACAGCCTCATTCCTGATGAAGGGCTTTTGCTTGAAACATCGAATCTCTTGCTCGCCGGGTGCTGCCTGACCTACTGTGCTTTTCCAACAGCACACTCTCAACTCTAATCTCCAGCATCTGCAGTCGTCACTTTCACCCTGTTCATTAGTTAGCCCATTGCTTGTTTTTCCTCTAAGTTCTTGCTGGCCTCTGCAAACTAAGCACTTTCTTTAGTGTTGATAGCAGTGGAAAATGTCCAGTATAGGCGCAGGTTCCCATCTTCGTTGGCAGTGTGTAAACAATATTTTTATGCCAAAATAATTAGTCTCAATTAATTCTTCCTTTTTGTTTAGGTTCCACCACATGTCTAGTGAGCTCGATGGAATACTAGATGGGTTGTCAAATTGTCAAGTTGAAGGATAAATACAGTGTTGCTGAAAGTTTCAGCAGCAGATGAGCTGGGACAGGAGGGGCATCTGATATAGTTACAGAGATGGAATAAGGTGATAAATTTGATCGTATGAATTTGTAATCTGAAGTTCATTTATTATATTAAGGTTATTAAATAATCTGGTTCTGCATGAGACAATTACCAACTAGGAAGAGAGATGAAGATGATAGTCTGACTGTAATGTTGGAAAAGTGTACGTTCAAACAATTGGTGTACAGGGCAACCCCCATATCCATGGAATCGTTTACCGAGCATATTATATGGAACCTTCTGGAACTAGGAACCAGGGGACTGCTGGGAAGGTAAATTTCCCATTATAATGAATGAGTTCGCTCCTATTTGTGGTTTCCGGGTTTCTCGGTAGGTCTTGGAATATGTACCTCGCGGGTAGGGGGGGGCTTCTATATTTCTCTTCTGATACAAAATTGTGAAAACCAAATAAAATTTGGGTTTTATTGGAGATATGTGCTTACGTTATTAATTTTAAATCCATACAATTTCTCATCAAAGGCAAAAAATTATGTTAATCTTCTGTATTACCCTAGAAACTACAATTCCAAAGCACTTTTTTGTTTTAAAGTATTATGGGATGTCCTGAGTTTATGAAGAATCCTATATCAACATCCCAAAAATTACCACCACACTTATAATGTTTAAGTGATTCTGTCAATTTCTCCCAGTCTAACCAACTCAGGTTAATTTCATTGAGTTCTTAGATCAGCTTGTGATTGATCCAAGAGGTGGTCTGTTCATCTATCACAGTATCACATACAGCCTTGAATGTAAGGTAGATTGTAAATGGCAGGCAGTTGTTGTCTGCTGAAACTAGTCATCCAAAAAATGGCATTGGCAGAAGGTGGAAGTATTATTATTGCACACACACTTAAAATATTACTTTTATAACTATTTTTCTTCAGTCTGTTGGCAACTTAAACTCTCCTGCTGAATTGAAGCACACGACTTCATTAAATGTCAATCTTGGTTCCATGGCAGGACCCTTGCCTCTGAGGGAAAATGATGTGTCTTAGATCTAGCTTGTAAACTTTAAGGTGCTAGAACAGTGCTTGAAGCCCACAATCATTTGAATTGATTGCAAGACTGAGAAAGTGCTACATCGCCAGAAGTTTCTGTGTTGGAGTGTTAGACTAAGGCACCATTTGTTCTATTAGACCTGCGTAAAACTTTTCATTTAACTCTATGAAAAGGAGCATGGAATTATTTTTGCCAAGCATATAGCCTTCAATCAATTAGCTAGTGTCTTAAGGTCATACTCTTTTAATTTTAAAGATGGAAGTTTATATTTAAAAAGTCAACACATTATAGCAGTGACAAATAAAAATGAAACAATGCAAACTACATAAGAATGCAAAGCCAATCCAATGAAGCATTGAGAGAACAAATTAAAATGTGTGCATTGGAAGGGGGAGATTTCCAACAATAGTAAATGTCCGAATCCTTACTTCTATTTATTTTTGGACTGCGTTCCACAATGGAAAAGGATATTCCTTTGAATCAATGATTCATTTGAAGGAGATGTTGCAGTTTGAAAACAAGTGACAAGAAGTCATTGCAATTGCACTTTTGCCTTGTTCAAGCAGTGGGAACAGATTTCTGGACTCATCAGTACAATGGCTGCGTGTTTGGAACAGATGTGACCAGAGACAGTCTGGTAATTAATTTTTCAATGTGGGACAATTGTATGAGTTTGGAGTATTCAGCATGATGACCACTCTCTGTTGTGGCTCAGTGATTAGCACTGCTGCCTCACAGCACCAGGGTCCCAGGTTCGATTCCAGCCTTGGGTGACCGTCTGTATGGAGTTTACACATTCTCCCCGTGTCTGCGTGGGTTTCCTCCGGGTGCTCCGGTTTCCTCCCACAGTCACAAAGATGTGGAGGTCAGGTGGATTGGCCATGCTAAATTGCCCACAGTGTTAGGTGCATTAGTCAGAGAGAAATGGGTCTGGGTGGGTTACTCTTCGGAGGATCGGTGTGGACAGGTCGGGCCGAAGGGCCTGTTTCCACACTGTAGGGAATCTAACATAATCTGAATTCAGCAGGAGACAGCTTCCAGATACAGGTAGTTCTCTCATAACACCATAGTTCAGTTCCTGTGCAATCTCACTTTATAAGAAAATCATGCAATACCAGCACCATTTTAAACTAATGGGGCTGGAATCATGTTATAGCCAATATAGGTAAGGAAAGTTTGTGTTCTACAAATATCGGTCTAAATTCAGCAGTCATATTATAACCAATTTGTGTTGTAGAAACACGTGCTATAGGAGAACCACATGTACTCAAAAAAACAAAAACTCCTCTCTTACCTTGTAGAAAGGTAGCAAAGAATTGGAAAAAAGCTAGCTACCCTCACTCATTAATAGCCTCTAAGCAGTGACTGAGAGACTGAACAATTATTGTGCCAGCCTACATCTTCAATAAAGAACTAAATGGGCTTGGAACAAAGAAATCCAGAGAATCAAAGGACTTGAAAGACACAAAAAGACACTTCATCAAATCTGTTGATTGGTGTTATTGAACTGTTTTTCCCTATTTATTTTTCTCCACACGTAAAATCTGTTTTTTGTTTTCTATCTGTCTCAGTCTGCATGTGCGTGTAGCAGTTCAAGACAGTGTAGAGTGTAAGTTAGAGAGTCACAAGCTGATAATTCACGTTTTGTTTGGTTGTAGCTTGGACTGATTTATTTGTAATCAGTAGTAGCTTCTTGCTAAGTGTGGAGACCTGTTCAATGTTTTCTGTTACCAGAGTTGATCAGGCAGGAAAATCGGGGGCTTTTATTAATAACCTTGATTAAATCTTTACCTTTTTTGGTGACTCCAGGAGTGGAGAGGCATGAGTATCAGCACGCTTTTCTAAGTAGATCATGTTACAATCCGGATGCCCATTGAAACATATGAAGCTCTCAGGATAACACTGATAATCTGAATATTAATATCATGGCTGTCACAGAAAGAGCATCCTGAAAATACACACTAGATCAATATTTCAAGAGAGCTTGTTGTGGAAAAAATATAGAGAATCACCAGGAGAGGCAGAGAGTTCTTCAAGAAGTAGGTCTTTTATTTGCAAACAAAAAACCGTGACACTGAGAAAGCAGATTCTCAAATGCCCACGAACCTCAAGGTCCGTGGTTTTTATATTTTTTTATCATGTTTCTGTTTACTTATCAGCATGTCCAACTATATTAATCAAAGTACCTCACCCTAGCTACATAATAAACCAGTGATGTTAGTTCCCATTATCTCTTTAGTTGCACATTCTACTTAATGTTATTCTAATGTCCCGTTTAGATATTTATTACTATCTCTTTGCAACAATGGTCTTCCATTCCACACTAACCTGCCGTGATAGATATTTAGCTATTCCATCTATTACAATTGTCTCCTGTCTCAATCTGACTCTACTAACTATTAATTAGATATTTTAATGTCATGTCCCAAATATTTATTGTCCCAACTTGCTTTATTACTTGTGTTATTTAATCTCGCCATAGTGACTTTTCAGCCTTAACCTTACTCTGCTAATTGGTCTAAGAATGTTCCACCATGGTTATCCCATCCTGCCTTCCAAAGAACACAGATTGCCAGCAGTCTTCATGCTTTAACCCTTCCCATGCTTTCATTTTTTTTCCATAAGCTTTTGAGAGATTACTGAAAGGGAAGCTGCTGTCTCCACTTCTGTTTCTTTCTCAAATAAATTGGCACCTCATTCCCACGAAAAGGGCTTCAGAGACGACATATCATAGAATGGAGAAACCCAAAATGACTGCAACCATTGTTACTGCCATGACGTATCCAAAACAAGCAACCAATCAATTTCACAGAGTCACAGAATTCTTATGGCACAGAGGAGGCCACTCACTCCATTAGAGGCCATAGTCCGGCACCAGATCTCTGAATAAGCATCTTGAGTCAGTGTCATTCTCTGTCTTTTCCCAAAACTCTTTCTTTTTTAATAATCATCTAATGCCCTCTTGAATGCCTTAGTTGAACCTACTTCCATCACATGTACGAGCAGTGTGTTCCAGATCCTAATTACACTGTGAAAAAGACTTTCAGTAGTGAGCACTATATTAATAGAATTCAACTGAAGAGTTCATTCTGTTGATGATACAAGATTGAAAGAAAATAAAACAAACCCAGTAAAGGAAGAATGAACAGATTCCAAAAATGCATTAGTCCAGAAATCATGCTCCATGAGATTAATTTCTGAATGTGAAAGATGTGATTCCAGCCAAAAGATTAAAACATAAATTTAAAATCACTTGTGTACTGGTATACCATGACATAATTTCATAGTCACTGAGTGGACAAATCATAAAATCTGACCTTTTGGCTTTTTTCTATTTACCAGTTAGCTGCGGTCTACAATGGAGTCTGCTACAAAACACTGGAGACATAATGTCTGCGTGTATCAGGTGTATGTGCTGTCTGTGAAATCCCTGTTGTTAGGATAACAGGCTCCGATGATCAATGGTTAAACAAGGGCTCAACTAAATTGGGATTCAGTAGTGCATAAATGATACGGATTTCAGTTTATAATGAACACAATCTATTCATGGAAACTATATCTTCCATTTTCAGAAGAAATAGATGTGAGAATATTGGTTCTATACCAAGAAACATAAAGAAAATGAAGGTGGCAATAGCATGTCTAATATTCTTACAGTGACTACAATTCAAAAGCATTTTATTGGTTGTAAACAAAGGGAAGACATGAGGTTGTGAAGTGCACTATATACTTAATGAGAAGTGTGAGTGGAATGGAGAGGGGCAGAAATAAACTATAAGGAACAGGAGAGAGGGAGTGAGCATAGGTGCGTGAGACAGAAAGTGATGGGATAAGCTGAGACATTGACAGGATTGAAAGCAAGATACATGGCAGAGAATATGATAGTGAACATGGAATGTGAAACTGAGGGAGTGATTGATGTGAAACTATAAAGTTAAAGGTTGACAATGATAGACAGCCAGAAGGATGACAGATGGGAGCAACAGAATAAGAAACAGTAAAAGGCAGAAATAAGTTGCTTCAAAACATTTTCCTTATTTATAAAATTGAAACAGAAGCATAACAAAAATATTTTCTCATTTTGGCACCTACTGCCAGTGTCAACTATTGCCACATCAGGCACAGTTAGCGCCAGCTGCACAATAAATGTCACATTTACAGATTTCACCAATGTAGGCAACCTGTAGAGAGCTGTAGCAGATGGCCACACGTACTGGGAAATCCTGTACAGTGTTCCCATCATTTTCCAATGTATATCAAATGGGCACTAATACCACATGCAATTGTTATACTTGTCCTTTTCTGCTAAGCTAAGGTAACTAGTTGTGTGCACTTCCCATATTAGATGTCTTAATGAGACAGGTTGTTAATTTGTGCAAATGCAATTGTAGTCTGCTGATTGTGAGAAACAAAGCTCACTCACTAAACAATTGCAGTCCGAGACAAAAATCTGAACCAGTAGTGTCCTTTATTTGTACACTTGCAAGTGGGTACAATGTCTAATGCCAGGTAAGGCAATGACAAATACACACCAAATTCAACAAACTCTCGAAATTTATACAATTTGAGTCCCCATATTTTTTCTTATTTCATTGTTTGCCCCGCCCCCCCCTCCGCTTACGTCACTCATTTCCCTAAGACCTATCCCACAACTTCTGTTTATCCGGCCTTGTCCATGACAAATGCCTATCTCTGGCTCCCATAAGGTTGTTTGATGTCATTCCACTGCAGGTCATTGTTAGGCATATCCTTTCTTTATCAGCATTTATTTCTCTCCGCAGGCCACTTTGACCTTCATAATCTCTATATTAGGGTTTGTTCCTGTGTCCCCATACAAGTGGGAAAACAGATGTTTTCCCTACTGTCTTATCTGTTCGCCCATACATCTACCATTGTTCTGTAATTACGTCTCATGCTAACATACCATTTTTTTTAACGGATTATATACTTCCTCTATGTAGTTCCCATTCTTGTTTACTCAGCTCTTAGCCAAGAAACAATCCTCTGTCTCAGAACTTATAATTGCAGAAATAACATTAATTCACCTATATCCCACATGATGTTGGTCTGCATCATCAAGAGAGACAGCCAAAAGCGTTTTTTGTGTACATGTCTTTTGAAGAGGAAAAAATGTTTTGTTTAATGTTTCCATTTGGATTGAAATGCATGTATTCAGAGGAAACACACTGGTCATAAGAACATATCATCCAAAGTCAGTGGTATCTCCTCTTTGCACATGTTGAACCTTTCCCTTGACCCTGGCTGCAGGTCACTTTTACCCAATCACTCACTGCATGCAGATTCTGCCTCAGTACTAAAGACCCTGCAGTGTCTTTGCCGGTGGCTGTAAGTCTGAAGTGAAAGGTGGAATCTTGGGGAGATAATGGAGGGTCTCAGCCATTGTCTGGAAATCCAGCTCAAGATTGGTATCACTCTTTTCAAGATGGACCATCTCATCTTGTTGTATTTCAACCTTTGACAAGTCAATGATGTGCTTTCATCTGGGATAAAACATTCTGTGGCCTGCAAGTCCCAACCACTGAGTGTGGCTGGCTTATTAGTGGCCCAAGTTCTTTTGCATGGATTGTGCCATCAGAAAAGCATTAGTTGCTGGATCCTCAGCTGGAGATGAGTGTTGGATAGAGAGGTTCCAGGGGACAGAAACTTGGCAGCAAAAACGGGGTGTGACACTTACTGAGCAACCCTTCTTGATGTCAGCTCCCTCACTCAGGCACTGAGTGCCTTTAACTGAAGGGATAATACTCATGATAGCAGGATAAGGCCCTCGAGTGAGCATTCCCCCACCAATTAAATGCCACCACCACCAAACTTGCCACAAGATTCCACCCAAAACTGACATTTTCATCAGTACGTTGCTCTTCTTGAACTTCCTAGTTCCTCAGTGTTTGATCGAATGTAATGGTAGCTTTTGGCAAGTGCGCAAAGGTAGTGTTGATGGAGGGAAAGAGATGCTTGTTGTACCATCTAGAGCTTGCAATTCAGAAGAGATGAGGAGAAATAAGATCCAAGAGATTGGAATAGACAAAATATTGTCATCCTCTACAGTTTTCAGCTATGCTACTAGCTCTTAGTTGTGGCTAGTCTAATGATGGTGAGCAATCTGTCTGCCATCAGAGTGAGAATGTATCTTTCTGTTAAGTTTTTAAGTATTATGTTTCCTGCTCTATTCCACCATGCATTTGAGAGACAAAGTGCATCAATGAGTGCGTTGTATTTGTGCCTGTATGTCACAATCAAGTAGTTGACAGTGTTTGCAAACAGAGACAAGTTGGTGTGTGGTTTGCAGTGCTGTTAATGCATGAAGGTGAAGCTGTTGGTGTAAACTGATGTTTGTTGGAACTGTCTTGGGGCAGCGTATGAGGTTCATGGTGCAAAAGCTTGGAAAATATACCGATCAAATCTACATATTTGTGAGGGACTGCTAAGCTCCTTGTACTGTATGCAGTTCCTCAGTTTGCTGCTGGCATGAACTGTGCCTGTTATTTGCTCCAACTGCCTTCTCTGTCTGTCTAGGTGGTGTGCTAGTCCCTCGGAAAAGAGATTCTGTTGTCTCCATCTCCTGCACCAAGGCTTTACAGTATTGCATCAGAATCTTTATAGTATGCTTCTTTTCTTGCTTGAAGGTTCTTTTGAAACTAACCTAAACATTTGTTGCAGACAGATTGCCCCTTTGATGCTCAATGATGCATGCTGTCTTTGCATAATGACAACCAGTTTCATATCATGTAAGCCTCATACAAATGTGATTCTTGTGTCCTGGTGAGCAATGGACTGTGTGCCACAGTCATTCAGCAGGCAACAAAACGATTGCTTGCTGCTAGTGTCACTGTTATGGACATGAGTTCATTGCGCGTTGTCATCCTATGCTGACTTTCTGGCTTTACTTAAGTTGTGCTGCAAATAACTTCTGAACATATAGTGCCAATTCTCTTCTGTTTTACAAGCTATGCTTGGAATCCATTTTTTGGGCCAGATATGTGAGTTTTACGGCTAACTGGAGCTGGATTGAAAAACTGCATTGCCTATTTAATAATAAATAAAATGAACAGTCACAAATATAGGATACTCCAGTACTGCATCTTTTTACAGAAGTGTCAGGGAAATTTCCAGAGAATAAGTTTCAAAATTAAATACAGTGAGTGCTTTAAAACTCCTTAATGTTTTTAGATCAAGAATATTACTGGTTCATCCTTATTTTCAGCTTTCTCAAATAATGTCAGTAGAACTGTCATTGACAAAGCTGGAAGCCTTGAAATCTGTGCAAGGACAAACAAGGCACTGTGTCAGTCATTGTAACCTCCTGGTGGGAGGTGTAAAAAGAGTTTGTGGTGCATGACAAATGATACAACAGCAGACAGAAGATTATGATAATAGATGTGTTTGTATTGTTAGCTTGAATGCACACTCCTGACAAAACTAGCATCCTTTGTTATCTCCTTCCTACAGTACTTTGTTTCTGCATAAGTGTTTTTAGCCCATCATCCACATATAATTTATGTAACAAAATGTCCAGGTAGGGGAATTCCAAGGAATCAGGTAAAAGAAAGTGTCTTATGCATCCATTCTAACCTCTTGTACTAAAACAAAATTGCTTATGAGACATTAATGCATGTTGTTGGTGACCTTGTTTTGTTTTCTGTTTTGGAGTTAAACTAAATTAACAGCCAAACTTCTTTTGTGTTTGTTGCGGTATCGCTCTCTTTATCAATTTCTTGTTATCATATTGAAATTATGATCATCAACAAAGTGAGGAAAGAGGCTTAGATACAGATGAGACATGAAGGCATAGTTTGGGTGCTTGAGAGTTAGAAGTTAGCCAGGAAGGACCTAAAGAGAGAGTGAAGAAGAGCCAGGAGGGGATGTGAGAAGTCTTTGTCAGTTATGATCAAAGAAGACTTTAAAGCTTTCTATAGGTATGTCAGGAATAAAAGAATGACTAATGTAAGATTAAGGCCAGTCAAGGACAATAGTGGGAAGTTGTACGTGGAGTCTGAGGAGATGGGAGAGGCACTAAATGAATATCTTTTTGTCAGTATTCACACAGGAAAAAGGCAATGTTGTCGAGGAGAATACTGAGATACAGGCTATTAGATTAGATGGGATTGTGGTTCATCAGGAGGGGGTGTTAGCAATTCTGGAAAGTAGGAAAATAGATACTAGGGAGGAGATTGCAGATCCTTTGGCTTTGATCTTTATGTTGTCATTGTCTACATGAATAGTGCCAGAAGACTGGAGTATAACAAATGTTGTCCCCTTGTTCAAGGAGGGGAGTGGAGACAACTCTGGTAATTATAGACCAGTGAGTGTTACTTCAGTTGTGGGTAAAGTGTTGGAAAGGATTGTAAGAGGTAGGATTTATAATAATCTAGAAAGGAATAGTTTGATTAAGGCTAGTCAAATGGTTTTGTAAAGTTTAAAATTACACAACACCAGGTTATAGTCCAATAGGCTCATTTGGAAGCACTAGCTTTCAGAGCACTGCTCCTTCATCAGGTGGTTTTCTGAAAGGTAGGTCATGCCTCACAAACCTTATTGAGTCCTTTGAGAAGGTGGCCAAACAGGTGGATTTCAGTAAAACATTTGATAAGCTTCCCCACTCTAGGCTATTGCCAAAAATACAGAGACATGGGATTGAGGGTGATTTAGTGGTTTGGATCAGAAATTGGCTAACTGAAAGAAGGCAGAGGATGGAGTTTGATGGTAAACATTTATCCTGGATGAGGGTGTAGAAGGATGGGTTAGTAAATTTGCAGATGACACTAAAGTCAATAGAGTTGTGGACAGTGCGGAAGGATGCTGCAGATTATAGTGGGACATAGATAAGCTGCAGAGCTGGGCTGAGAGATGGCAAATAGAATTTAATACGGAAAAGTGTGCGGCGATTCATTTTAGAAGGAGTAACAGGAATACAGTATATTAGGCTAATGGTAAGATTCTTGGTAATGTGGATGGGCAGCGAGATCTCTGTGTCTGTGTGAACAGATCCCTGAAAGTTGCCGCCAAGGTTGAGAGGGTTGTTAAGAAAAGGGTACAGTTTTTATTGGTAGAAGGTTTGAGGTTTGGAGCCATGAGGTCATGTTGCAACTGTACAAAACTCTGGTGCAGCCGCACTTGGAGTATTGCATACAGGAAGGATATGGAAGGGTGCAGAGGAGATTTAGCAGGATATTGCCTAGAATAGAGGGAAAGTCTAATGAAGAAAAGCTGAGGGACTTGAGGCTGCTTTCATTAGAGAGAAGAAGGTTAAGAGGTGACTTAATAGAGACATACAAGATGATCAGTGGATATGGTGGACAGTGAGAGCCTTTTTCCTCGGATGGTGATAGCTAGAAAGAGGGGCATAGCTTTAAATTGAGGGGTGATAGATATAGGACAGAGGTCAGAGGTAGGTTTTTTACTCAGAGTAGTAAGGGCGTGGAACACCCTGCTCGCAACAGTAGTAAACTTTAAGGGCATTTAAATATTGACTAAATGTATGGATGATAATGGAATAGTGTAGGTTAGATGGGCTTCAGATTGGTTTCACAGGTCGATGCAACATCGAGGGCTGAAGGGCCTGTATAGCGCTTTAATGTTCTATGTTCTATGAGTGAATGATCGAAGTCTACTTCCCCCTGAGATCTCCACTGTCCCAGCTTCAGCAAATTCAGCTCACCACACAAGATTAAGAAATGGTTGAACGGACTACATAGAGTAGATTATGGGCATGACAAAATCCTGTCTGTAATACTGAAGAATTGTACTCGAGAACTTGCTGTAACTCTAGCCAACTGGTTCCAGTTCAACAACTCAACAAAGTGGCAAGTTGCCCAGGTATCAATTGTTCATAAAATGCAGGACAAATCTAAATATTAATAATGCACAAATTTGCGGAAGATGTATCAGAAGAACAGGCTATCAAGCAACATTCATTCTTTAATATCCCATTCATCCATACTTGATTGAGGTTCTTTCACGATCACCTGGCATCTGATCTCATGATATCTGTAGTTCAACTATGGACTAAATTATCGAGTTCTGAAAGTGATCTTCAGATGTCATATAAGGTAATGGATTTGAAAGGGTTAATTTTGGAGACTACATTAGGCTCTACTTAATCTGATGATGCTATACTGGCCTGTGCAGAGAATTGGGAAGTCTACTTGAGATTTCAATAGGGTCAGTTGGACTTTTCCTGGCTCCTAATAGTCTTCACATTTTTGTTTAACTCACCCATGTAATTTGCATCCATTGCTACCATTATAATCAACTGCATCTTGTAGTTACAAGAAGTACGTCTTCATGTACATGGATCTTGCTCTATTACTGGCCTTTGGGATCAATGTAGAAAGGGGATAAATAGGACACTAGTGGTATTGTCTGGACTTCTGAGCCAGGAGCCTAGGTCTATGTCTCACCTCCCCCAGAGGTGCGTAATAATAATTTATGAACATGTTGATTAGAAAATCTCTAAAAAGGAGATTGCCAATACTCACCTCAACCATTAGACCATAGTGGTTTATTTGCACAAGACACACAATATAGTGATAAGCAGTGGGACTGTTGCTTAAGTATCACAAGGTAATGGTGATAGAATGAAAACATTTTTACAAGTCAAATGAGTTTACCATTTTAAAGAAAATACTGCTTTTAAAATACTCTGCTTTCGCCTCGTTCCCTCCACAAGTTCAAGGACCTGTTGACGGACTAGCAATGCTCCAGGCTAAAACCTGCACCTCTCAGCTGGTTGGGGGCAAGGAAGATTGTGTGGACTAGTTAGTTATAGATTAAAGGTTTAGGCATACTTCGCAGTTATAAAGTTGGTGGGGACAAAAAAGGATCAGTAGGGGCAGCTCCGATTCCAGATTTGGCTGGGAAGCAGCTGTTTTTGGAGCTCCGTGAATTTGGAGCTCTCTGGGGAAAGGGAGAGAACCATGTCACAAAGGACCAATCTGGGAATGATTGGATTAGAAAAGGAATACTTATCATTCACAGTGCGCAGGTACTACAAGGCAGACTGTAATAGCGAAGTCGAGGGTCATTAATTTAATATCGAAGGCTGCTGTCTTGGGAATATTTCAGGACAGATATCAAGCAACAGAAAGACAAATTAAAAGATTTAATAAAGAGAGTTTTACAAAAGAAGATAGATAAATCTAAGATGGTGACAGGATTTGGAGATGGATACTTGGGGAGGTAGAAGTGCTGCATCTTCCAGAGACCCTAGGCAGCTTGGGCAAGAAGAGATCGGATCTGAAGGTCTCCTCAAGATGATAGGAAAGACAGGAAAGCCCCAGTCTATTGTCCTTGATGCCATTTATCTCCAAGTGGGCAAGGCTCAGCATCAGCACAGACTGTCCTCAGACACTATCATAGAACTATGCTAATGGGTGGGGTCTAATTTACTACCTGAAGGTTTGGGTGATTATTATATCTCAATGGATAACAAGGTGACAGTTGCACTAAACACTGTTGTGACATGGTTATCATTCTGAAGAAACTGTGTGGTCCTGATATACTAAAGGAGCATTTGCTGAGCCCACTTTTCACCACGCAACGACAAGGTTAACAACTCTGATTCCTGCTCTATTGGTGCAAATCGTTGTGATACAATGGGAAGTTACTAGTGGCCATTGACTTTCAGTATTATTTTATGCCCAGTATGAAGCGTGAAGATATGCATTCTGAAAACTCCATTGCTTTTAGATGTTGTCCCATCCTTAAAACAATGAGTTGTGTGAATTCCACTCAAGCCCAGGAGATAAGCTCACCTGTGCCTATAAATACTCAGGTATTCACTAGACACTTGACACTTTCTAAAGTTCAAATTCCTAATATCATCTGATATATAAGAAACACTTTAACAATTTTTTATTGGTATTCGTTGCAAGTTCAAAATATGACATGCCTGTACTGGCATGACACAACATATTCCTTTGATTCAATCTGTAGTTTAGTTATAGAACACATTTTTTACTGTGAGTTGAAAAGAAGAATTTGAAACTAAGGGTAGTTCTTCTGTAACACGCTGGTTCTATAACGCTTAAAGTGTTGGCAATGTAATCATGTTACAGCCAACACGTTTTAAAACTTTACACTTTTGAAACATTGTCCTCAATTCGTCAAACGCGTTACAGTGAATTTGTGTTAAAGAAATGCATGCTGTGGCAGAACAACCTGTATATTCATAGCTTGAACACATTCTTTCAATTTTTAAATTCAAGAAAGGATCACATGCAGAGCCAATCACTGCTACGACTTTGTAATTCTAAGTCAATGTTTCCTTCACCTAAATTTACTTTTGTGAGAAATAAAAACTTGCGTGCATCATTCTTTGAGCTTTTTAACCATTCAAACCATTCTATTCCACATCAAAATATCTAAAGACTGTCCTATGTTCTATTCCTAGCTTTGTCAGGTTCCTGTATAAAGCTTCACCTTTTCAGATTGCTCAGTCTCCATTTTGAGTGAACCCATCATTCAAGCAAATAAAAATCTTTCAGCGGAAGACTTGAAAAAAATCTACAGAGGGATTGTCACTGTCAGTGGTTAGTGCAGTCTGTAAATGTCACAAAGATACTGACATGTTTTCTCTGAGGAAATAGTTTTGGCCAGCATTTTGTTGGGAGTATGCCAGCTTGTCTTGAGGAATGTGCAGTAAATAAAGGAGCTCATCATCAAGGATGTGACACACAGTGGATGTCTCATGAATGACCCCTGCCACTCTCAATGCCGTATATTTGGCACGATACTAACAAGGACATTGCATGACACAACACATGAACACATTGATAGGACACCATTGATTGGCAGGTCCTTGCTAGTTTGTGACATGATCATCTGGTAATGGAAAGGTTTGAACATACTCATTAATCCCTAGTCTTTGTCCTTAGAACAACGTGTTATACATAAGGAGGACAGAAATAGAAAATATACATAGGAAGCTCGACAGGAACAGAAAAAGAAACATAAGCCCTAAAATAAGTCCACAGAGGCCGGTGTCACATCATCAAATCTTCCTTTATTTACACATGGAGAGTCCTCGACACTGATCCAGCTCCCTCAGAGCCAACTCTGAGTGAACAGGATGTCTGACACTGCTGTTCTTATCTGTCAGCCAGGGCTCTCTGATTGAACCAAATCAAAAGCCCTGATCAGGGAACTCATATTCTATGAGGTCTACCTGGCTGACAATAATTACAATCACTTCCTCCCTCCCCCTCTGTGTCCCAAGGTCATGCTCCTTATTGGTCTTTTCTGTCATTACACATCATCAAGATAAATGACAACTGGGGCAAACCTTATAAAATGTTCTCCATCATCCACCAAAAATTTGGATAGGCTGATGATACCCCAAATGGCAGTCTTGTATATTGGTACAAACTCTTATGGGTATTAATTGCAGCAGACATCTGTGAATCCTCATCTAACCATAATTGCAAGTATGCATGGCTCATGTCCAGCTTTGGAGAAAGAGAGGACTGCAGGTCAGAGTCGAAAAGTGTGGTGCTGGAAACGCACAGCTGGTCAGGCAGCATCTAAGGAGCAGGAGAATCGATGTTTCAAGCATAAGCCCAAAATCAGGTATGATGCTTGTGGCCAGAGGGAGGTGAGGCTCTGGGTGAAGATAACTGGGAGTGCGATAGTTGGCTGAAGGAGGGGGAGAAGGTGATAGGTCGGAGAGGAGGGTGGAGCGGATTGGTGGAAAGGAAGATGGACAGGTAGGACAGGTCAAGAGGGTGGTGCCCAGTGGAAGGTTGGATCTGGGTAAGGTGGGGGGGATGGGAAATGAGGAAACTGGTGAAATCCACATTGATCCTGTATGGTTGTAGGGTCCCATGCATCAGGTGTTAAGGGTTTGGTGGTGGAGAAGGCCTAGGACTTGTATGTCCTTGGTGGAGTGGGAGGGGGAGTTAATGTGTTCAGCCACGGGGCGGTGGGGTTGTTTTGTGCGTGTCCCAGAAACGTTCTCTGAAATGTTCTGCAAGTAAGCATCCTGTCTCAGTGTGGAGGAGACCACATCGGGAGCAACGGACACTGTAGATGACTTGTGTGGAAGTACAGGTAAACCTCTGCCGGATGTGGAGGATCCTTTGGAGCTTGGACAGAGATAAGGGGGGAGGTGTGGGCGCAGGTTTTGCACTTCTTGCAAAGGCAGGGAAAGGTAACGGGAGTAGACAGTGAGTTGCTGGGTTGGGGGTGGGGGAGGCGGGGGGGGGGGGGTGCGCCTCGACCTAACAAAGGAGTCATGGAGGGAATAGTCTCTGTGGGGTACAGATAGGGGTAGGGAGGTAAATACATCCCTGGTGGTGGGATTTGTTTGTAGGTGGCAGAAATAGCGGAGGATGATGAGATGTATCAGGAGGTTTGTGGGCTGGAAGGTGAGGACCAAGGGGTTCTGTCCTTGTTGCGATCGGAGACGTGGGGTTCAAGGGCGAAGGTGCGGGAAGTGGAGGAGACACGCTGGAGGGCATTGTCGACCACATGGGAGGGGAAATTGTGGTCCTTAAAGAAGGAGGCCATCTGGGATGTTCTATGATGGAATTGGTCTGCCTGGAAGCAGATGCGGTGGAGGTGGAGGAATTGGGAAAAGGAATAGCATATTCACAGAAGGCAGCATGGGAGGATGTGTAGTCGGTGGGAGTAGAAGTTCATGTTGAATCGGTTACTGGAAATGGAGGTGGATAGATCCAGGAAGGGGAGGGAGATGTCCAACATGGTCTTAGCGAACTTAAGGTTGGGGAGGAAGGTGTTAGTGAAGTTGATGAAATGTTCAACCTCGTAGTGGAAGCACAAAGTGGCGCTGATACAGTCATTGATGTAATGGAGGAAAAGGTGGGGGATGGTGCCTGTGTAGCTGCGGTAGATGTACTGTTTCACATACCCAAGGAAAAGACAGGCATAGCTGGGGCCCATGTGGGTGCCCATGGCTACCCCTTTGGTCTGAAGGAAGTGAGAGGATTCAAAGGAGAAATTGTTGAGGGTGAGGACTAATTCACCTAATCGAATGATTGGGTCAGTGTAAGAGGAAGAAATGGAGGGCTTGGAGGCTTTCATCATGGCGGATGGATGTGTACAGAGACTTTATGTCCATGGTGAAGATGAGGTGTTCGAGCTGGGGAAACAAAAGTCATGGAGGAGGTGGAGGGTGTGGGTGGTGGCCCGAACATAGAAGGGCAGTTCCTGGACCAAGGGGGAACAGGACTGTGTCAAGGTATGCAGAGCTAAGTTCGGTGGGGCAGGAGCAGGCTGAGACGATGGGTCTACCGGGGCAATCAGGTTTGTGAATTTTGGGTAGTCAAGGGGGCAGTAGGAAGAGGTATCTGTGAGATGGCGTCTGGCTTCAGTGGTGTTGAGGTTGGTGAAGAAGGGCTAATGCCCGAAACGTCGATTCTCCTGTTCCCTAGATGCTGCCTGACCTGCTGCGCTTTTCCAGCAACACATTTCCATCTCTGATCTCCAGCATCTGCAGACCTCATTTTCTCTTCTTGAGGTTGGTGTGCCAAATTAACACTGCGCTCCCCTTGTCTGCATGTTTGACACACGCACAAAACAACCCCACTGCCCTGTGGCCGAAAACTTTAACTCCCCCTCTCAGTCTGCCAAGGCCATGCAAGTCCTGGGTCTCCTCCATGGTCAAACTCTAACCACCTGATGCCTGGAGGAAGAATGCCTCATTTTCCATCTTGGGGCTCTGCAATCACACGGGATCAATGTGGATTTCACATTTCCTTATTTCCCTTCCCCCCAAATCCACCCTTCCAGCTCAGCACCACCCTTTTGAACTGTCCTACCTGTCTATCTTCCTTTCCACCTATCTGCTCCACCCTCCTCTCTCACCTGTCACCTTCATCCCCACCTTCATTTCCCTATCTCATTCCCAATTATCTTTCCCCAGCCCCACCCTGTCTCCTATTTATCACTTAACCCCCATGGGCCATAAGCCTCATTCCTGATGAAGGGTTTATGCTCAACATCGATTCTCCTGCTCCTTGAATGCTGCCTGAACTGCTGTGCTTTTCCAGCACCACACTCTTCGACTCATGTCCAGGTTTGTGAAGGACAGCTTGCACCCCCCTCCACCAGCTTTGTGTATAAATCCTGTATAGAATGGATTGGGTATTTATCCAGTTGCGAAAGGCGATTTACTGTTTGTTTAAAATCCCCACAAAGGTGAACCAATCCATCAGGCTTCACAATCAGTATGAGCGGTGCTGCCCTTTCCACAAACTGCACTGGTTTGATGATTCCTTTAATTTCGAGCCTTATTGATTTCTGCCTCTACTTTTGCCTGTCAGGCAATTGGCACTGGGCGGACTTTGCAAGATCGTGGCATTGCTTCCTGGTCAACGTGCAAGATGACCTTGGCTCTTGTGAATGTCCCCAGACCTTCCTGAAGAAAATTACAGGTATTTCATTAGGACTTCACTCAGGCAGCCATTTTCTAATCAAAATATGTTGAGCCAATCAAGATACATTGTTCTCAACCTATTTTCCCTCATCAAGCTTGGGCTAAGCACTTGTTTTGAAATCAATGGGAACTGAACCAGCTGCTTCTCATTGTACCTTTCATCTGTAAAGGTGCCCCAGTTCCGGTACGTGGCCACCGCCATCCGACGCCTTAAAACGGCAGTGCTCGGACTCGACGTAGTGCACCAGTTGGAGGACGCTCAGGTGTGCGGTGGGATCCCGTCCGCGCTCACCCCAGCCCGGACGGAATTTCACATTGGCCCCAAGGTCCCGTACTTCCCATGGGAGCCTGTGCCCCACAACCTGAGCCGCCTCCGAAATTTTAATTTTGTTTCTTTCAAGGAAGTGAAAAGGAAAGCCCTGTATAGACTGCTGATGCACACCATCCACCTCTTCTCCCTCATCCACCGTCCGGACACGCCTTGGCATGTCCATTTGCCACCGGGCGGTGGGGATCCCCAGTGGAGGGCTCTCTACGCGGGAGTCCTCCCCCTTTCTCTCGGGGATCTGGGGTGGAGGGTGTTGCACGCAGCAGTCCCCTGCAACCGCAGATTGTGGTGGTTCACGGACTCCCAGCCCAACTGCTTGTTCTGTGGCGCTGTGGAGTCCGTGGACCATGTATATATTGGGTGTGGGCGTTTGCACTCCCTTTTTGATTTCCTTAAAAACCTTCTCCTCTGTTTTTGGCTGCACTTCAGTCCCACGCTCCTGATCTTTGGGCACCCGGTACGGAGGAGGGAGGGCAGGTCTGAAGACCTCCTTGTGGGTCTGCTCCTGGGCCTGGCCAAACTGGCCATCAACAGGTCCAGGCAGTGGGCCGTGGAGGGGGTCGGTAGGGCCGACTGCCTGCCCCTCTTCCGCGGTTACGTTAGAGCCCGGGTGTCCTTGGAGAAGGAGCACGCGTTGTCGACCAACCCCCTGGAGTTGTTCAGGGAGAGGTGGGCGCCGCAGGGAGTGGAGTGCATCATTTCTCCCTCCAACTCTATTTTGATTTAGTCCCTACCCTCCCCTTCACTGTTTTGATCACACAGCACTGTCCTTTGATGTGAAGGGCAGTGTTTGTCACTGGCCACCCGGGTGTTTTCCTATCTTCCTGGTGGTGGAAATTGAATAAAGATTCGTGCACTTTGTCTTCCACTGTGTCTCACACCTGCACGCACACACCATGGGTGCTGGGGATAAAATAAGCACTACCGCACTTAGGTGGTAGTGTGGGGGTTAAAATAAAAAAAAGAAGATAAAAAAAAAGAAGAAGAAAAAATATATAAACAGGATTCTAAAAAAAATAAACAAGAGATTAAAGAAAAAAAACAAAACAAAACAAAAAACAGGAGTGTTCACTGGCCACCCGGGTGTTTTCCTATCTTCCTGGTGGTGGAAATAAAAAAAAAGAGAAAAAAAGAAAATAAAGGTGCCCCAGTATAGTATTCTCAGTCTAGCCAAGGTCTTTTGCAAACTTGGAGGTTGGAGTCCAGAGCAAATTTTGTTCAATACTTTTTCTGCAATCATTGAAACGGCTGCGCCAGTATAGACCTCCATTAGAACTGGGTAACTGTTAACCAGACATTTATTTGAATTGGTGCTGATTTAGATGTTGCTAAGCAATGTAACTGCTCCAAGCCAGGTGTAGGTGGACATGCTGTGCACTCTTCTAGACACTGGCCTATGAGTTCTCTTACTCAGTTTAAACCAAGTCAGACTGATCTGCTGTCTCGAGTCCACAATCTGAAAGCAACCACTTTGGCTTGCCAGCCTGGATCTGAAGAAAATGTTAAACATTTGGCCTAGGCTTGGCTTTGTTTTGGGGTTTTGCTGTGGTTGAGCTAGAGTCCCCCTGTTCAGGATATGTCCTGAGTGAGACTATGCAATTGCCTTCAATCAAATAGTGTTTCCCAAGCTCAGTCAGACTGGTGGAATATTCCATCGGAATATCCTGCAACTCGTGCTCCACTTGCCATACTTCCCAGCGTTAATACCAGTTGCAGTGCCAATTGAAGTTCAGTTGGTCTTCAGCGAGTATGCACTTTTGCGATGTTACATCACTAGTCCCACGTACCAAATGGTCTTTCAGCATTTCAGTAAGGGTTAAACAAAAATCACATACCTCTGCCAGTCATCTTAACCGAGTCAAAAATCCTAAGATGGATCTCCCTGGTTCTCGAATTGCCAAATAAAACCGATAGCATCTCAGAATTAGAAGAGGCTTGGGGTCATAATATTCTTGAACTACATCCATTAACTCTTGAAAGGTTTTAGTATCTGTAGCTTCAGGCTCCTAACAACTGAGAAAGCTGCCCGTCCACAAGCTATTGGGAGAATTACTCATTGATTTTCATTTGCCCCAATGTCATTTGCCCAGTAAAAGTAACTTATTCTTTCCACATATATGTCCCAGTCTTTGACAGCACAATCAAATGAGTCAAGATTCCCAAATAATGGCATGAAGCCAGAACTGCTCACCCCAATGCAAAGAAGACTGTTGCGAGTGAATTTCTTCAGGCGCCCACTTTTCTCGTTGTCACTGAAATAACTCCATAGATGCTGATGTTACATCACCAGTTACCCTTTATTTATACATGGAGAGTCCTTGACACTGATCCAGCTCCCTCAGAGCCAGCTCTCTGAGTGAACAGAACTGTTGACAACAGTTCTTTTTTCTGTTCTTTTTTTTGTTTTTTTTATAGTACCCGACACTGGTCTGGCTTCCTCAGAGGCTCGCTCTCAGAGTGAACAGGACCTCTGACACTTTTTTTTTCATTTTAAAAAAAAGGAAAGTTCCTGAAATAACTCCAGAGTCCAGTATCCCGTCACCAAGTCACCCTTTATTTACTTGTAGAGAATCCTTGACACTGATCCAGTTCCCTCAGAGCCAGCCCTCAATGCGATAAGACATCTGACACTTCTATTCTTATTTCTCTCCCACACTACCGCCTAACTGCGGTAGTGCTTATGTTTTCCCCAGCACCCATGTCGTGTGTGTGACAGTGAAAGACACAAAGTGTACAAATCTTTATTCAATTTCCACCACCAGGAAGAAAGGAAACACTCAAGTGGCCAGTGACAAGCAGTGCGGGGAGGGGCGGGGCAGGGGTTAAATCAAATTAGAATTGGAGGGGGAAATAATACACTCCACTCCCTGCAGCGCCTACCTCTTCCTGAACAGCTCAAGGGTGCTCCTTCTCCAGAGACACCCACGCTCACTCCTGTTCTTTTCTTTTTTTATAAAAACAGAATCCCTGAGATTCCTGTTTGTTTTTCTTTTACCCCCACACTGCCGCCTAACTGCGGTAGTGCTTATTTTTCCCCAGCACCAATGGTGCGTGTGTGCAGGTGTGAGACACAGTGAAAGACACAAGGTACACGAATCTTTATTCAAATTTCCAACAACTGGAAGAAAGGAAACACCCGGGTGGCCAGTGACAAGCAGTGCCCTTCCCATCAAAGGGCAGTGCTGTGTGATCAAACAGTGAAGGGGTGGGCAGGGATTAAATCAAAATAGAGTTGGAGGGGGAAATAATGCACTCCACTCCCTGCGGCACCCACCTCTCCCTGAACAACTCCAGGGTGTTGGTGGACACCGCGTGCTCCTGCTCCAAGGACACCCGGGCCCTAACGTAACCACAGAAGAGGGGCAGGCAGTCGGTCCTAATGACCCCCTCCACGGCCCGCTGCTTGGACCTGTTGATGGCCAGTTTGGCCAAGCCCAGGAGCAGACCCACGAGGAGGTCTTCAGACCTGCCCTCCTTCCTCCATACCAGGTGCCCAGAGATTAGGAGCATGGGACTGAAGTGCAATCAAAAACAGAGGAGGTGGTTTTTAAAGAAAATCAAAAAGGGAGCGCAAACGCCCACACCCAATATACACGTGGTCCACAGAACAAGCAGTTGGGCTGGGAGTCCGTGAACCACTGCAATCTGCGGTTGCAGGGGACTGCTGCGTGCAGCACCCTCCACCACAGATCCCCGAGAGAAAGAGGGAGGACTCCCGCATATAGAGACCTCCACTGGGGATCCCCACCGCCCGGTGGCAAATGGGCACGCCACGGCGTGTCTGGACAGTGGAGAAGAGGTGGATGGTGTGCAGCAGTCTATACAGGGCCTGCCTTTTTATGTTCTTAAAAAAGGAACAAAATTAAAATTCCGGAGGCAGCTCAGGTTGTGAGGCACAGGCTCCCGTGGGAAGTACGGGACCTTGGGGCCAATGTGAAATTCCGTCCGGGCTGGGGTGAGCGCGGATGGGATCCCACCGCACACCTGAGCGTCCTCCAACTGGTGCACTACGTCGGGCCCGAGCACCGCCGTTTTAAGGCGTCAGATGGCGGTGGCCACGTACTGGACATCTACCGCTGCCTTGATCACTATGTCCTGCGGCAGCATCCAGCCCAGGTCCCCGGCACCCAGCATGTCTCCGACCCTGGTCACCCTCGCCGCCACGGCCCTCCTCTACGACAGCCACTCGAACCCTCGAGTACAGAGGTGCGGGTTCCTGAGCAATGGCTCCCTGACGAAAGCCGCTACTCCAGCCGGAGGGTAGGCGCGACTCGATTCGACCATGTTCCAGTCAGTGATCAGGTCCTGGTAGCATCTTGAGGGCGACCTCCAAACTGTCACAGTCGATGAACAGGAGCTGCGTGTCGTAGTTGAGGTTACGCACCTGGCGGAAAAAATACGTCGCCAGGGCGCACCACCTAGGAGGAGGCTCGACGTAAAGGTATCGCTGCAAGGTCTGAAGGCGGGACGTCGCGACCAGGGTGCGGACGCACACCAGCGTCTGACCGCCCTCCGCAATAGGGAGACTCAGAACCTGCGCAGCGACCCAGTGCGTCTTTTTGTCCCAGAAGTCATCGACCAACATTCTCTGGATGTCAGCGACAAAGCCAGGAGGAGGGACCAAAGTGACCAGTCGGTAACACAGCATGGCGGCCACCAGCTGGTTTATGACCAGCACTCGACTCCTGTAAGATAGCACTCGGAGCAGTCCTGTCCAGTGGCCTAGGCGAGCCAAGACTTTGGCCTCCAGCTCCTGCCAATTGGCCAGCCAGGATTCCTCAGCCGGGCTGAGGTAGACCCCCAGGTAGAGGAGATGGGTGGTACTCCAGCTGAACCCCCGTAACTCCTCCGGCAGAGAGTTCACCCGCCACGGACCTACCAGTAGTCCGGAACATTTGGCTCAGTTGATCCTGGCGGAAGATGCTGCCAAGTACACGGCCTGGCACTTGCGCAACCTCCCCAGGTCAGCCGGGTCAGTGAAAGTGAGGAGCACGTTGTCGGCGTAGGCCGAGAGGACCACCCCCGTGCCCGCGCTGCGCAGAACCAGCCCCAAAAACCTCCTCCACAAGAGGCGCAGGAAAGGCTCCACACACAGGGAATACAGCTGGCTGGACAGGGGGCAGCCTTGACGCACTCCTCTCCCGAAGCCAAGGGGCGCTGTCAGGGACCCATTACCTTTAACCAGACACGCTGCGGCGGCGTAGAAAAGTCGGATCCGGGCGACGAACTGCGTCCCGAACCTGAATGCCCGCAGAGTCCCGAGCAGGTACTTGTGATCGACCCTGTCGAACGCCTTCTCCTGGTCGAGAGACAGGAAGGCGCTCGGCAGACCAGCCCATCGACAGAAATGGGTCAGGTCCCAGACCAGGTGGACAATGTCGTGTATCCTCCGGCCCGGGACCGTGTAGGACTGGTCTGGGTGAATCATATGGGCCAGCACGGAGGCCAGGCGAGAAGACAACACCATGGCGAAGATTTTGTAGTCCGTGCTGAGGAGGGAGACCGGACGCCAGTTCTTCAAAGAACAAAGGTCCCCCTTCTTTGGCAGCAGGACTATAACCGCCCTGCGCCAAGAAAGGGGCAGCTCTCCGGCATTTAGACACTCCCCCAGGACCTGTGTGTAGTCGCTCCCAAGGATGTCCCAGAACGCCCTGAAGTACTTCAAAGTCAGTCCGTCCAGCCCCGGGGTTTTGCCCCTTGAGAGCCGGTCGAGGGCGCCGGTCAGCTCCTCTAAAGTGATGGGAGCGTCGAGCCTTCCGGCGTCCTCTGGGCTGAGCTGCGGCAGGTCCTCCCACAGAACTCTGCGAGCATCCTCGCTGGACGGATCCGGAGAGAACAGAGCCGTATAATAGTTTCGGACGTGGGCCCTGATGCCCTCCGGATCCGAGAAGAGGGACCCGTCATCGGCCAGCAGCACAAGGAGCTGCTGACGGGTGCCACGCCTTTTTTCCAGTGAGAAGAAGAAGGGGGAGCTGTGGTCCAGGTCCTGGAGGAGCTGGATCCGCAACCTCACGTACGCGCCCTGAGCCCCGACGAGCTGCAGGTCCCGGAGCGCGGCCTTCTTCTCTTCGTACGCCCTGCGCAGGGCCGTGTCCACATCGGGCTGACCGAGGCGTGACTCCAGGTCGAGCATCTCCCTCTCCAACTCCCTGATCCTGGGTTTCCGCCTCTTGGTCGACCCCCTCGCGTACTCCTGACAGAAGACGCGGACGTGAGCCTTGCCCACGTCCCACCATAGCCTCAGGGAGGGGAAGCTTCCCCGCTTCCTTCTCCAGCCAGCCCAGAAACGATGCAACAAGTCCCGGAACCGCTCGTCCTCCAGCAGCGGGTTGTTAAAGTGCCAGTAAGCGGAGCCGAGCCCGGCGCCGAACGGAAGGAGTTCCACCCACACCAGGTGATGGTCCGTGCACGACACCTGCCGCGTGGAGACCTTCGGAAAACAGGAGGCGTACGCCCGCGAAAAGTACAGGCGGTCGATTCTAGACGCTCCGACCCCAGGCCTCACGGAGGTGAAGGCGATGGAGTGGGGATAGAGATTCCGCCAGACGTCCACCAGGTCGAAGGACTTGACCAAGTCCCCTAACCTCCTCCCTGACACCCAACCCGTGCGGGCACCGCCGTGGTCCCTGCCCTCGAGGACGCAGTTAAAATCTCCCCCGAGGACGACGCACTGGTTCTCGTCGATGGAGGAGAGATGAGCGGACACTTCTCCGAAGAAGCTCGGTTGCCTCGGCCCGGCCAGGAGAGCGTAGACGTTCACGAAGTGAAGCACCGGCCCCCCAGCTGAACCATCAGGTGAAGCAAACGGCCTGGCACGGGCTCCCTGACCCCCAAGATCTCCGGCTGAAAATGCGGGGCCAACAAGATAGCCACCCCGCCAGATCTGCGGGTGAGGTGACTCATGTAGACCCCCACTAGCCACTCCAGGAGCCAGGAACTCTGCTGCTGTTGATGTTGAGGCTGGCTATAGTTGTCTCCATGTCGGAAGTGTTGTGCAACCACCACCAGTACAGTTAAAAATCGATATATACATTTACTGGGAGGACGGGGGAGGGGCACAGAAGTCCCTTGCCCTCACCAGGAGTGCCCCCAGGAGGTTCCTGACTCGCTTTCGCTCATTCACATCGAGCCCAGGCACCTAGCGAGCAGCGTGGGCCGACCAGTAAACTCTTTCAAAGGAGCTCCAGCGGTCGAGCACCAATTGGGCTCTATCCCGGCGACACCAAGTTTCCTCGACAAACTCCCAGCGTTCCTCGAGAGGGATGAGAGGGAGATCGGTGGGGGGCACCTGGGACTCGAAAATATCGCTGCAGACAGAGTCCGCGTCGTCCCCGGTGTCTGCCACCGATCCCGAACCCTCCTCCGGGAGGTCGCCCTCAGTCACCGACCCCTCCCCCACCGAGAGGATTGGGGCTGGTCCGGCACCGCCAACTGGCCTCAAACCCCCGGCGACCCCACCCCCAGGGTCACCGGCGGTACCTTCCTCGGCGCACCCCCTCCCGGAACGCCCCGAGTTCGGGTTGTCGGGCAGCAGAGGCTTGGGGCCCCGCTCCTCTCCCGACACCGGGACGCCCAGCTGCTCGGGGAAAAGGTCCTCCCCCAGGGCCAAGGCCCTTGGAAAAACAGTCTGGGAGGGAGGAGCGAGGATAACACCTTCCTCCCCGCCACCGCTCGACGACCCAGCAGAGGGTCCTCCGTTGTCGCTCGCACCGCGGCCAGTGTGGTTATTACGTTCCTCCCAGGGGCGGGAGGATTTGAGGCAGCAGGAGGCCCTGCTGTAGCCCCTGGGGGTTTGGGTAGGTTGGGCCACGATGCGGGACAGTCAAGAGGCACCGTTGGCTCGTCCCCTGGAGAAGGGCAGCGCCGCTGGCCCGCTGCTGGTGTGTCTCCCCTCCAAGGGCCAGCGCCACTTCCCCAGAAAGACAGGGGGGAATTTATGGGCCTTCCCCTCCCCGCCACCCTTGGTGGTCATGGGGCCCGAGGTCCCTCCCCCCAGCATTTCCCGGAATACGATTGGCTGGGAGAAGACAGGGGGCATGGACAGGGTGGGGAGGGTCAGCCGTGTCACTTCCTGCCCCGCCCCTGGTTTAGCAGATGATGGCAGGGATGGCGGGTATTGCGGGTATGGCGGGTGGGGCAGGTGGGGCAGGGGCCCGGTTCCCTCTCCAGGGCCCAGAGACACGGTCGCTGCAGGAGGTGGGGCAGTGGTGGTTCCCCCCAAGTTAGTGCCAGGGTGTGGCTGGGTGGAGTGGGGCGGGGCTCGGGCTCAAGGGGCCCCCAGGCCAGATGTTGCAGCGCCAGGGTCAGGCGTTGAAGCCCTAGGGGTTTCTCTATCTGGGTAGGGGTGGATGTGGGGTCAGTGGGGCCAGGGTTAGGTACCGGTTTGGGGGTTGGGGGTCAGGGTTCCTGCGCTGGGGCGACGCTGGCACGGCCGCAGGGGCATTGTCGTGCTGGGGTGGGGCAGGTCGTGGGCTAGGTGGCGGGGAAGGGATAGGGTGGTCTCCCCGTGGGCGGGCCTGACGTGTTGCGTCGCGTCGCGTCTTCTTCATCGCCTTCTGGCTGGCCGGACGCTCATCCTCCTCCCTGCCAGAGGCTGGAGCATTGAAAGCCTCCGGCTTAGCCCCCGGTGCCGGGGCTTGTGGTGTTGACTTCGGGGGAGGGGGAGTGGGTGCGGCGGCACTACCATCAGCTGTTCGCGTGGGCTGTGCAGCCTTCTGGGTGGGGCAGTTTTTTCTTATGTTCCCCACCTCGTGGCACAGGTGGCACCGCACGCCGTCCGCCGCCCAGAAGGCGCGGTAGGCCGTGCCCTCGTGGAGGAGGGTGAAGGAACCCTCGTTGACCTCCTCCTGGGCCAGGCAAATGGAGACCTGGCATCAGAGGGAGTATATGTGTCAGAGGGTGGGTTCCTTAAGACCGAGCAGGAGCGGTTGGACACCCGACCGGATCTCCCCCAGTGTGGTGAGGTGGGTGAGAAGGAGCTCGCTGGCAATGAAGGGTGGGACGTTGGAGATCACGACTCTCTGGGCCGTAACCTCCAGACGGTCGACGGACAAATGTGTCCTGCCCACACTAAGCCCCCTCTCCATGGCCAGGTGGACCGCCTGCTCGGTCTTAAGGAAAAAGACGGCCTTCCCGTACATCCGGGCCGCAGCGACGATGGCCAGTGGGCAGACCACACTGGCCATGGCTTTGCTGCAGGCCTCGATGGTCATATTGGGGTGGGGTTAGGCCTTTACTCCCAGGCGTTTAGTTAAGTGCCTGAAGGGGGTCGCGGTTGTGGCCGGGGTTGGGACAGCCGAGCTTAAGGCAGTTGCTACCCCGGCGTAGGTGCGGCTGGGCCCCAGAACCTTCGGGCTCGCCATACTCTGCTGCTGAATGTTAGTAGGCCTCAGGCAGCAGCGGTGGAGGTGGGCCTCTGGCAGCAGCAGTGGCGGAAGTCCTGGGGATGTGCCCAAGGCGAGTCACCCGAGGCGAGTCCCAGGCAACGACGGTGGAGACCGGCCTCAGGCAACAGCAGTGGTGGAGGCAGGCCTCGGGCGAGTCCCAGGTAGCCCCTTGATCGCAGGGGTGGGGGGCAGACCTGTTGGACCTGTCCAGTTTGTCAAGACTTATCAAGAAAGATCAAATATTTATTTTTGTGAATGTGTTTTTTACAATTGAGTGTAACTGCAATATATATAACTACCAAGAAATAAAACTCTATTTTTCCTTCATGTGTATGGATACACAATGGTTTGCCATTGTAGGTGAAGGGGGAAAGGGTGGTATATCAAATAGGGTCTACATTGGTAGGTATAGAAGTGTGAGGGGCCATGGAGGTGGGTACATGCAGATAGGGTGCTGGATATGATCTGGTCATGGGTAATAAGAACTAGGCAGAGTGTGGCAATGGAGTTTGGGGGACCATGGGTGGGTAGGGACATAGTGGGTTTGTATGCCGCACAGGAGCGTGTGCAATGAGAAGGAGGGTTGTTTTATGTTTTAATCTTTAGTTTTTAGTCTTTAACCTCAGTGCCGGAGTGATTTCTGTCCAAAGTTTCCCTAACCTGACTCCCAAATCATTTTGTCCTTTGAGACTGAAAATAGGAAGTGTGGGTTGCTGTTTTTAAAGATCAAATTTGTGGTGCTGATATTTCTCCTGCTTCTGTGAAACTGATGCAGAAAGGATTTATCAGGGCGCCATGGATTCAGGTTTAGGCAAAACCCTTTTGCAAACTTACCTTTCATAGAAAATAATTTCACTTAAATTCATCTATCTTTTTGCATAATTTTGATTGATCTGTTTATTTGCAGTTTCTCCTTTTTTAACTCTGAGAAGTATTACATGATGTAATTACATTGGTCTAATACTACTTTGATGATTTTCCATGACTCATGGCTGACGGTAATACCAATTGATTGGCCATTTCTGGGAAAGTTAGGAGACACCCTTTTTTAAGAATCATCTAAGGTGGAATTTACTTATTGGAAGAAAAGTGAGGAATACACATATTCTGAGCCAAAAGGCCAAATATTCACTAGGTTTATTTCATTTTGGCCATGAGGTGATGTATACTAATTTTTAAGTAATGATATCTAAAATGACATTAAATAGACTGCTAATGGCTAATTTTTGGTGAGGATTCTAACATCAAGATAATAACTAAGGAGAATGTTCAATTTGTGTCTTGATTTTCTTTTGTGAAAACATGTTAAGGTATGAGTTCTTTGAATCTTTCATGCTTGTCGAGATCAGTAGTAAACCAGCATTAAATATTTGGATGACAAGAAGAGACTTTTAAATCAAAATAAATTTCACAAAACGATAGTATCGTTGAACCAATAAAGGCTATAAACATACTTTAAGTGGGCATTTGTGTGTTACGTGGCCTGTGTTCTTTCTATAAGCATCAACATGAAAATGACTAAGACTGCAGAGCTCTGCAGAGTTTTCATGGAACTCCTTTTGGTGATCCATTATTGAGTAGAATAGATACATGATAAAAAGAAGACATTTCTAGGGCTAATTCATAATGAAAATTCGTGCATTTCTGCAGTTCAGATCCATTATGAGAATGCATAATTTGTGTGCTTATACTTTGACCTCTGCTCAAATACCCCTGAGTTCATGCCAATTACAGAGGCAGAACTCCAAGGCTCAGAATAAAGGTTAGTGGCATTAGTGCAGTTTGTTCAGTGCTGTCCTTGGTCTCTTCCATGAAAATTGGAATATCTACAAAGTGTATTAGAAAATAATTTATTTTAATCATTTAAACTACTTTGCCTTCCTTTTGTGTATTCTAATAACTGTATTATATCATGATGAACTGTACTAAAGCCTGTAAATTTGTAATTATTTTGACAGGATTAAAATTTAACTTTTTCAGCTGAAGCAAAATAAACTTGTCAGAAATTGAATTTCAAACCCAGATCTATAATTTATTGAAACCCCAGCTGTTTATAATGATTTTGTGGCATCGATTCCACTCCTTCTCAAATATGAACATGCAGCAGCTGAATACAGAACAAAAGCAGAATACTCCCAAATTAATCTCAGAGGATAGAAACTGGATTGGAAACATCGGCTGGGGGGGGCGGTCTAAGTTTGGCATTGGGCTTGGACGTCAGTGTCATTTCCACTCACGGGCGATCACCTTCTTTTGCATGACTGCAGTTGTCAGCTGATTGCATATGCATGCGAAGGTAGTATAGTGCAGCTTCCTGTGGGAATGAGTAGAAAGTTCTCATATCTTTCTTAATTTTGTAAGGTCTTGAAGTCACATTTAAAGAACATTCAGGCAGCCATTCACATGTTGCTAGACAGAAGATATGGGTTATAGTCAACACAGCTAGTCCATTTTTTTTCACTCTTAGTTCTTACTATCATTAACTCAGCTTTATGGCCTGCTATCCATAATCTCCTTATTTGCCTACCCCTTTCATAACACCCCCCCCCCCCCTTCCTTTGGGCATCATCTCTACCTATCTGCTCACCTCTCCCCAACCCCTCCCCCATTTCAGCTACAGCATAAGTACCACCTTTCCTTTGCACCACCAAAATCCTGAGATGTCATTGCCATGGAAGAAGGTGGCCTATGGCTCAGCGGGTCAAAGTCTTGTTTCTGACTTTCTATATCCGAAGTAATGTGTTTTGAAGTCAGGATTAATTGGGAGGAGTTGATGCACAAAGGTGTTAAATAGTACTGTGCATAAGTCACATGAAGTTAGCACGCAAGCAATTCAGAAAGCAAACAGTATGATAGTCTTTGTTACTAAGGTATTGGAGAATTAAGTATAGAAAAGCTTTGAAGGCGTTTTGAGACCTCATCAGGTGGACATCAATGAAGTTTCAACATGTCTTGCTCCTTGGAGGAAAGCTGTTCATTGAGAAAACTAGGTCTCTATTTCCTAAAGTTTGCAAATAAAAGGCCATCTCATTGAAGCATATAAAATTCTTCAAGAATTTAACAGAATAATTGTCAGCCATGATCATATATCATGCCATGGTGGCTCAGTGGTTAGTGCTACTGTCTCATAAATCAGGGGATCCGGGTTTGATTCCAGCTTTGGGTTACTGTCTGTGTGGCATTTGTATAACCTCCCTGTGTCTGCATGAGTTTCCTCCCCATGATCCAAAGATGTGCAGGCTGGGTGACTCCATAGTGTAGGCTAGGTACATCAGCCATTGTATAATGTGGGGTTATAGAGAGCTAGGTGGGGAAACTCTTCAGAGGGTCAGTGCAGACTCAATGGGCTGATAGGGATCCCTGCACTATAGGGATACTGTGACTAAGTAACATGCATTCAGTTCACTTGAACATTCACCAGGTATTTAATAGCTCAGACAATAATTAGAAGGTACAGATAATTATTTATGCACCCTCTTTCTAACAGATGAGACTTTGTCACATATTTCCATCCTGGTCATTGGTTCATTAGCATATTCAGTACACCATTCTTAAAGCAAAAACACAACATCGCCTCTTTTTACTTAGAAAAACATTATGTGCACAAAGTGAAAAACGTATATCTTAAATTACCACAGAAACTAGAATTGAAACATTTAAAAGTTTAAGACTGTGTCTGTAAAACATTTAGATGGTATGAGAATCCTCCTGGATCTTATGATGGTATAGCATTACCAGAGATCTAAACTTCATCCTCTGATGTTCTCAACTTTGTAGTTGTGTTGGAGTTTTACATATTACGAACGTGTTGGTTGTTGTCATGTTGGTTTCCACACCTTCATTTTCCAAATGTGTCTTTGTGTTCATTTTCTGGAGCAGCTGAAGACATGCATTGACTTCTGTTTTTCTTCAGTTTCGCTGCATTTGGTTCTGTAATTTTGTCACTCATATTCATGGGGCATGGATAAGATGAATAGCCAAGATCGCTTGCATGTATGGAGGAATCCTTGGAGGGCAAAGATTTAAGGTGAGAGGGGAAACGTTTAAAGAGGACTCGAGCAACTTTTTCACACAGAAGGCGGTATGTATATATGGGCTGAATGAGAAAGTGGTAGAGGCCGGTACAATTACAACATTAAAAGTCATTTGGACAAGTATGTGGATGGGTAAGGATGAGAGGGATATGGTAAAAACAATGACTGCAGATGCTGGAAACCAGAGTCTAGATTAGAGTGGTGCTGAAAAAGCACAGCAGTTCAGGCAGCATCCGAGGTGCAGTAAAATCGATGTTTTGAGCAAAAGCCCTTCATCAGGAAGGGATATGGACCAAATGCAGCCAAATGGGACTCATTCATATTAGGAAATCTGGTCAGCATGGAGGAGTTGCGCCAAGGGCCTGTTTCCATGCTGTATGAGTCTTTGACCTTTCCAAGCCTTGTGTATTTATGAAGTGACAGGTGTGAACAAATGGTAAGGATTGATTCATTCCATAAGTTCTACCAACCATTAAGTTTCTGAATGTTGGTCTCCCACACAGTGAAATTCTACAGGTCTCTTTTCTTTCTGCTGTTAGGAAGATTCTGCCCTTGGTTTCTTGCACGCATATGAATTAACTTCTGGAAATGGTATTGGTGAGAAAGAAATGATGGCAACAGCCATTTTATTCAGCCAGCCACAAGAAGAATCTGACTATAATAATCAGTGTACTTTCATCTTATCCATTATTTTAATTATGGATGATTTGCCTTTAAAATCTAGCAAATTTAACTAAACTGACAAGGCAATTGCAGATCTTTTTCATAAGTTAGTATCACAAGTTTGTCTTATAATTTCTGTATTCACTACAGTGAGAAAACATTTTGGTAATTGAAAACTATTCATGTAACCAAGAAATCTTGTCAGTGTTTAATGAACACAAAATACCGTTTGATGGAAACAACGTATTGAGTATTTTGAAATATCAAGGCCATAGCGATTCATATGGCAGCTTATGTAGACGTGGGGAGAATGTCCACATTCGTTAACTGAGCCTTTGGGAAGGTCACTGGAAAATTAATATTGTATCAGATGTAAAAAGTACAGATGTAAAAACATAATGTTATCCGTATATTGTATCTTCTTGTACTGGGAGTTAAATTTGCCAAATACTTCTGGTTGACCACTAACTTGTGAAGAACTTTGAATATGAAACTTAATCAACTTGAATTTTTAAATTTGCTGAAGATCTGGAGTAGGAATACTTGCTTTATTCCTTGCATTGCCTTGCTCATGTGATTTTTCAGATTGTGTGGGTTACATCCCTTCCAACAAAGCCTGCATTGATATAAATATTCAATGTAGTGATATGGTGAAAGTTCTTGATCCAAGAATAAATGAATATCGAGTGCCTCTGTGATATCCCAATTTTCACAATTGTGTTATAGAATTCAAAAGCAGGCATTCTTTTTGAAAGATGTCGCAACATCTTGATATATTTAGCTGAACAGCTAGAATGCCATCTAGAAAGAGATTTCATTTATTTGATACATTTAATGGCCTCGGGACATCCTGAAAACACTTGGCGTGTGTGATCACTGTTGTAATGAAGCAGCCATAATATCACCGAACATATCATCATCTGAACTGGGATTGCCGGTTTATTCTCATTGAATTGTGTTTTTTATAACTATTCATTTTTTTATTGTTTAATATGTAGCTGAGCTCTGGGGAAAGCTCCATGAAATTGAAAACACAAGTTAACTTGATTATTTGTTGAACAAGTTTGGGTATTTATCAACATTTAG
This sequence comes from Chiloscyllium plagiosum, assembly GCF_037043375.1. Taxonomy (NCBI): domain Eukaryota; kingdom Metazoa; phylum Chordata; class Chondrichthyes; order Orectolobiformes; family Hemiscylliidae; genus Chiloscyllium; species Chiloscyllium plagiosum. Next base: position 63,717,643 of record NW_028270149.1, read on the forward strand.
GTTATACAATTCAATTGCACATGCTGCTACAAATACATACCTGTGATTTCTGTCTGTGCCATCAATTTAACACAGGCTGGAAAGTGATGCAGAGTCTCATGATCTTCATCTCTCTTGCAGCCTCATGGCAGGATGAAGCCACAGTAAGATGTGTTCCAAATAAAGTTAATGCCAGCCTTGGATCAAAAAGCACTGCAGTTATTCTTTAGCAGCACAACAAGATCAAAAATATTATACTACCTTCCTGGCTAATTTAAGACTCTCTCCAGGAGTGTAAGTGTGTCCGTGCACTTGCAGTCCCGCACATTGTAAAATATTTGGAAGTTCTGCTAGATTGATGTCACGAGGAATGACTAATGAGACACCAGAATTCAAAACTTGGCTAGTTTGTCTTGGTAATGCCTATTCCTGGAAAAACAACATGACGCACACACAGTAATAGTCTGTAAGGAGCTAGACATTTGAGTTGTACACAATTGAAATTCAAGGAATGTTGCCATTGGAAAGTGACTGAAAGTATTCTGGAATGCTTTTGGATGCAGTTTGATGAACATAGAACATAGAACATTGCAGCTCAGTACAAGCCCATTCAGTCCTCGCTGTTGTGCCAACTGGCGAAATTAAACTGATGCCCACCTAACCTACACCTTTCCATTATTATCCATATGTATGTCCAATGCCCATTTAAATGCCCTTAACGTTGGCAAGTCTACTACTGTTGTAGGCAGGCCATTCCACACCCCTACCATTCTCTGAGTAAAGAAACTACCCCTGATATCTGTCCTAGATCTATCACCCCTCAATGTAAAGCTATGTCCACTAATGTTAGCCTTCACCATCCAAGGAAAAATGCTCTAACTGCCCACCCTATCTAAGCCACTGATTATCCTATATGTCTCAATTAAGTCACCTCTCAACCTTCTTCTCTCCAACGAAAACAGCCTCAGTTCCCTCAGCCTTTCCTCGTAAGACCTTCCCTCCATACCAGGCAGCATCCTAGTAAATCTCCTCTGAACCCTTTCCAAAACTTCCACATCCTTCCTTAAATGCGGTGACTAGAACTGCACACTATACTCCAGGTGTGACCTTGCTAGAAGCCATGACCTCGTGGCTCCAAAACTCAGTCCCCCTATCAATAAACGCCAACACACCATATGCCTTCTTAACAACCCTATCACCTGGGTGGCAACTTTCAGGGATTTATGCACCTGGACATAGAGATCTCTCTGTTCATCTACACTGCCAAGAATTATACCATTAGCCCAGTACTCTGCATTCCGGTCACTTCTTCTGAAATGAACTATCTCACACTATCTGCATTGAGCTCCATTTACCACTTCTCAGCCCAGCTCTGCAGCTTATCTATGTCCCTCTGTAACCCACAATAACTTTTGGCACTATCCACAACTTTGCCAACCTTAGTGTCATCCACAAATTTACTAACCCATCATTCTATGCCCACATCCAGATCATTTATAAAAATGACAAACAGTAGTGGCCCCGAAACAGATCCTTATGGCACACCATTGATGATTGATCTCCAGGATGAATATTTCCCATTAACCACTACCCTCTGTCTTCTTTCAGCTCACCAATTTCTGATCCAAACCACTAAGTTACCCTCAATCCCATGCCTCCATATTTTCTGCAATGGCTTCCCATTGGGAACCTTATCAAACACTTTACTGAAATCCATATACACCACATCAACCAACTTAGCCTCATCCACCTGTTTGGTCATGATCTCAAAGAACTCAATAAGGTTGTGAGGCACGACCTACACTTCACAAAACCATGTTGACTATCCCTAATCAACTTATTCCTCTCTGAATGATTACAAATCTTATCTCTTTAAACCTTTTCCAACACTTTACCCACAACTGAAGTAAGGCTCACTGGTCTATAATTACCAGGGTTGTCTCTACTCCCCTTCTTGAACAAGAGAACAATATTTGCTATTCTCTAGTCTTCTGGCACTATTCCTGTAGACAATGACAGCATAAAGATCAAAGTCAAATTCTCTGCAATCTCCTCCCTGGCATCCCAGACAATCTAAGGATAAATCCTATCCAGCCCCAGGGTCTTATCTATTTTCAGATCTTCCAAAGTTGCTAAAACCTCCTCTTTGTCAACCTCAATCCCATCTAATTTTATAGCCTGTATCTCTGTATTCTCACTAACATTTCCTTTTTACAATGTGAATACTGAAGAAATATATTCATCAAGCGCTTCCCATATGTCCTCCGATTCCATACGCAACTTTCCACTACTATCTTTGATTGGCCCTAATCTTACTCTAGTCATTCTTTTATTTCTGATATACTACAGAAGGCTTCAGGGTTTTCCTTGATCCTATCTGCCAACAACATCCCATGTCTCCTCCTGGCTCTTTTTAGCCCTCTCTTTAGATTTTTTCTGGCTAACTTCTAACTCTCAAGCCCCCTAACTGAGCCTCATCCTCATATAAGCCTTCCTCTTAACAAGACCTTCAACATCTTTAGTAAACCATGGCTTCCTCTCTTGATAACTACCTCCCTACCTGATAGATACATACTTATCAAGGACTCGCAGTAGCTGTTTCTTGAATAAGCTCCACATTTCAAGAGTGTCCATCCCCTGCAGTTTCCTTCCCTATCCTAAGCATCTTAAATCTTGCCTAATTGCATCATAATTGCCTTTCCCCAGTTATGCATCTTTCCCTATCCCTGCCTAGTATAAACATAACCGAATTATGGTCACTATCACCAAAGTGCACACCTACTTCCAAATCTAACACCTGGCTGAGTTCATTCCCCAGTGCCAAATCCAATATGGCCTCGTTCCTTGTTGGCCTGTGTACATACTGTGTCAGAAAACATTCCTGCACACATCGAACAAAAACTGACCCATCTAAACTACTTGAACTATTGTATTCCTAGTCAACATTGGGGAAGTTAAAGTCCCCTATAACAACTAACCTGTTACTCTTGTTCCTATAGAGAATCAGCTTTGTTGTCCTTTCCTCTACACCACTGGAACAATTCGGAGTCCTACAGAAAGCTCCCAACAGGGTGACCTCTCCTTTCCTGTTTCCAACCTTAGCCCAAACTACTTCAGTGGATGAGTGCTCAAACATTATCTCAGCTGCTGTAATACTATCCTTGATTAACAATGCCATACCCCAGCCTCTTTTGCCATCTTCACTGTTTTTGCTGAAACATCTAAATCCTGAAATCTGCAACAACCATTCCTGCCCCTCCTTGAGCCATGTCTCTGAAAGGTCCACAACATTGAAATCCCAGGTATCAACCCATGCTGCAAGTTCACCCACCATATTCCGGATGGTCCTGGCATTGAAGTACACACATTTTAAACCAACATCCTGATTGCTGGTGCCCTGACCTCACTACCCTCAACCTCCTGTCCACTGGAACTACAATTCAGGTTCCTCTTCCCCTGATGCATTAGTTTAACACCTCCAACCCTCCCCCCCCTCCACCAACCCGAAAAGCATTAGCAAATTTCCCGCTCCAGGACATTGGTACTGCTCTGGTTCATCCCGTTTGTAGATGTCCTAACTTCACCAGAAAGAGCTCCAATTATCCAAGAATCCAAAACCCTCCCTCCTGCGCCATCCTTGCAGCCATGTGTTCAGCTCCGCCCTCTCCCTGTCTCTTGCTTCACCAGCACGTGGCACAGACAACAAATCAGAGATAACAAATCTGTTTATTCTCGCTCTAAGCTTCCACCCTAGCTCCCTGAATTTCTGCCTTAGATCCTCACCTTTCTTCTTACCTACGTCGTTAGTGCCTATGTGGACCACAATTTGGGGCTGCTCTCTCTCCCCGTCAAGGATCCCGAAAACGCAATCAGAGACATCACGAACCCTGGCACCTGGGGGGCAATGCACCAATCATGAGTCTCTCTCGTTCCCACAAAACCTCCTATCTGTCCACGTAACTATGGAATCCCCAATGACTAAAGCTCTGCTCCTCTTTCCTCTTCCCCTCTGACCAACAGGGGACAGACTCTGTGCCAGACACCTGTGCCCCATTGCTTACCCCAGTAAGTCATTCCCCCTCCCCCCCCTGAACAGTATCCAAAAGTATACTTGTTGAGGAGAATCACTACAGGAGATCCCTGCACTGCCTGCCGGTTCCCTTTCCTATTCCTGACGGTAACCCATCTACCTTCTTCACGTGGCTGTGGAGTAACTACCTCCCTGTAACTTCTCTCAATAACCTGCTCTGCCTCCTGAATGATCCAAAGTTCATCCAACTCCAGCTCCAGTTCCCTAACACAGTTCTTGAGGAGCTAGAGTTGGATGCATTTCCCACAAATGAAGTCAGCAGGATCACTAGTGGTGACCCTTACCTCCACATTCTGCAGGAGGAACATTCAACTGCCCTAACCTCCATTCCCACTATTCTAAATTCCCAAGCCGACTGCTGGAAAAAAAATGAACCTGAAAGAAAACACATGTCACCTTGCCTGTCGACACACGGAACATTTTTTTGGTTAGAAGAGGAGGATGGATGGGAGACACTATCTGAGTAGTAGGCAAAGCATTCGCCCAAATATGTTACCTCGTGACCTCTCCGACTGCGTCTGGAACTAAAATAAATTTAAACCGTATACTCATGTATCCCAAAAGACTCCGCTGCTCCTTGGAGACCTCGTGACCTCACCGACTGGGTTCAGGAAATGGACTTCCTACATTTGCCCACGGTTGTGCTGTACCCTCACAGGGATATCAGTAAGTAGTCCAAACAAAGGCAGATAAGAAGTATGGTGGCCACACTGACAGTGCCTCTGGATCTGCAACAATAAAAGGGCATAGAGCAGAGGCTGTAGAGAGGACAATCTTGCACAATGCCCTCTACCTACTTGGAGCCAGATTCCTAAGAGAGTTGCTTGGCAGATATATTCAGCAACACCACATGCAAGAGGCATTTTCTGTGCTGAACCTTTGATTTCCTCTTCTCCTGGGTAAAGAGAAGCTTTTTGGGTGCCTTGACGGCAGGAAACCAGAAAGGTAAGCTTGGTGTGAGGGAGGAGGGAGAGGGTGGGAATAAAAAGGTCCATGATCACACCGTCAACTGTTTGAAAATTATTTCCTATAGCCGAATGGCAGTGAGCTGGGATTGAAGCCAGGGCATAGAATGAAAGATGCCATCAACTTTAATGTTCTCAATGGTGACAAATGCAATAGATCCCGATTACAATGACCCCATGATGTGGAGAACCATCTTGTGAATAGGGCCTAGGAGATACAGGAGTTCTTGTGAACATGAATTCACTGAGATTTATCATCTGTCTGAAGTTATTGAAACTACTTGGGGAAATGCTGCATAGTTTTTCAGATTGCAGGAGTTCATCTTCCTGTCCCATTGTCCTCATTCCCTTCTGATGATGGTTCTTGAGAGTCCTTTAAATCCTGCAGGACCATTAAGTTTTCCCCAGCCCACCTGCACTAGCCATTGCATTGGTCATCCTGGGCTCTCTGCTGCACTCTGGTATTTAGTATTTCTTAAGAAAGAGCAGGTTGCATGTAATATGATATGCCACAATGCTGCCAGGAATGTCTGCTGACTGGACAGTCCTAATAGCATTGAAGAAGCAAGATTAGGAATGGAGGCACACCAGTAAATGTTTAAATGGGGTGAATAGATGAATTTAGTGCCTTTCTCAAATTGATCTGAACAGATGTGGGAAAATTGTAAATTTCAATTACATCTCAACAGAAAAGACATGGCTTATGAAGTTCTTGTTGGAGGAATTTTAAATTTACCTGTTGACCGTAAGTTACATAAAGTGAAAAGTGAGAGTTCAAAAGATGATCAGGGAAAGATCAATTGACAGGTGGATAGCAAGGTTCCTTTCTTTAGCTATTCCTCATTTGACTGTAGGAGGTTTTTTGTTCCCATTTTTGAAAAAGTAGATATTTTGCCATTTTGCTGCATGTTTAACTCTATACATTTGTGTGACTGTAAAAGTCACAGATAGGTTGTCTCGTGTTTTTTTTTTAAATGTAAATTTTATTTATTATATTTAACCTGGTCAAAGAAAATAGTTAAAATACTCCAACTTTCACACACAAATAGAAATAAGTTACAGTGAGGGAAGATATCTCATAAACTTTAAAATCCAGCAAAGTAGAAGGATATTTGGCTTTTGACAATAAATGATGTGGATGGTTTCAGTGAAAACTCAGTTGTCCTCAGTATGACAACAAGGTGGTTTCAAGATGTAAACAGACCATGTTACTGTTCTTTTGAAGACAGCAGCTGCTGGGTACAGCTCTATTTTTTTTAAAAAAGCTGACTATGGCACTTGAATCAGGGAAAGCCAAGGGACAAGTTGTGAAACTTACAAGTTGTCTAGAGACAACTTGTAAGAGATAGAGAAAGAGACTTGTACAGGTATCTTACCATTTCAGTGTTTTATGTCCTTCTCCTGTTCTTCAGACAAAAAAAAAGTTATTTAAACATACAAAGGGGGTGATTGGCTAGTCACATGATGGTCCCTTTCCCAATTGCCTGGTTACCTTAAATATAGTTTTGGAATAGTGAATTCCAAATGCATGGCCTATATGATTAGATTGTGTCGGGCCCATTCTTTTCATAGCTGAAGCACATTATTTAAGGGATTGCGTCTAACGGTTCATTTACAGCATGGAAACAGCCCCTTTGGCCAACTCGTCCATGCTGACCAGGTTTCCTAAGCTGAACTAGTCCTATTTGCCTGTGTTTGGCCCATATCCTTCTAAACCTTTCCTATCCATGTACCTCTCCAAATGTCTTTTAAATGTTGTAACTGTATCTGCCTCTACCATTGTTGCATTTTGGTAAGACAAGCCAGTGCAGGACTTACACAGTTCACGGTAAGGCACTGGGGAATGTTTCTGCACAGAGAGACCTGGGGTGCATGAGCATAGTTCCTTGAAAGTGGCATCACGGTTAGACAGGGAGGTGAAGAAAGTGTTTTGCACGCTTGCCTTCATCGGTCAGACTAGTGAGAGTATGGACGTTGCGATGTCATGTTACATCCATACACGACACTGGTAAGGCCACATTTAGAGTACAATGTACAATTCTGGTCACCCTGCTATCGGAAGGATGTTATTAAACTGGAAAGGTGCAAAATGATTTACAAGAATGTTACTGAGACTGGAAGGTTTGAGTTATAGTATCCAGGTAATTGTCAAGACACTTTGCTAATGGGATGAGAGAAAGTCCGTATTTGTCTTCTTCAAAATCATTGTTCTTGGTGAGGTTCTGAGACAGACTGGTTCCACTTTGATGGTTTTGGAATACAGAAAATACAGTAATGTCAATTAAACAAAGAACTATAGATGCTTGAAAACTGAAATAAAAATATAAATTGTTGAAGAAAATCAACAGATCTAGCAGTATCTGTGAAGAGAACTTAGAGTTAAAGTTGTTTTCTTCCCTAGAATGGGGGATTTCAAGACTGGGGGCAAATCTTTTACACAGAGGGTAGCTCATGCATGGATTGAACTTCCTGAGAAAGTGGTGGATGTGGGCTCAACGATTATGAAGATGTGGGTGTACTGTACCTTTAAGAGAGTTAGAGGCTAGAAGAAATATGTGACAGCACCAAGTGTTCTCAATAAGAAACAATGTAACACTTGGTCGTAAGCTAGATTAGCTGGGTTACCTGGAAATGACAAAACAGATTCGAATTAGGCCAATCCGAAATATACCAAACTCCAATCCGGTTTGAATTTAGTATATTGACAATCTTAAAAGCCAATGACATAATCTAATGCTTTGGGGGTATATGATGGGGGAAAATTGAACAGTTGAGGAGAGAACTGACAAGCTACCAGTGTGTAAAGACTGCCTAAAAAATAGCTTTCTTAAAAGCTACCTTTATCAATCAGTTAACTGTGAAGCAGAACCCCCAAAAAGAAGAAAAGAAGACAGGAAAACCGAGAAAACTGTAAGCTGCCTGGTTTTGAGAGAAGAAGTTTTGTTTTGTAAATCTGACCCAGGAGTTTTATCGGACTAGTATTGTAGAAAGAGAAGGTAAAAGATAGATTAGAGGAAGGACTTGTAGATAGTTGTTAGTTAAATATTCTCCATTATACTTTAAGAAATAAAGTTGTTAATTTTTACTTTAAATAGTGCTTGGCCTCTCAAATTTTCACAGATTACTGCACGGGATAAATCTTTCCTGTGTATTTGGTTTACAGTAAGCAGGAGAGTTTACCCTGTTTCATAACTCAATTACAATGTTTAAAAGTATTTTGGGTAAGCATTGTGAAGGGATATGGGCCAGGAGCAGGCAGGTGGGATTAGTTTCATTTGGATTATGTTGGCATGGACTCGTAGGACCAAAAGAGTCTGTTTCTGGGATGTATGACTCTACAACGTTTCAAATCTATTGACCTGCTTCAGAACACTGGTGTCAAGTTTCAAAGATTTTTGACTATAATTTCAAGTCCTGATATGTCATTTCAGTCTCCTTTTTTAAAAGGAAGAAAATAATTGATAGTTTCCACCCAATAAATTCATAAGTATTTCTCTTAAACACTGCTTCATTACAATTGCTAGTGAATTGAAAACTGGCAAGACACATCCAGCTTGATGACCTGCATGTAAAATTAAGAAGTAAAGCATCAGTCTGAAGACATAAGAAACATTAAAGTTTCAGAAGGATGATTATTGTTCTTCCTGAGATCAACAACCATTTGTGTGAAATTATGTTCTTTTTTTAAGCTTTGGTATTAGTCCCTCTATTTTAATAGCGGAGAGGAATTACAGTCAAACCCACCAAACTTTTTGATGCTTGTATCCTACACTATAATTTCAGGGCCATTATTTCCAATTTGAAAGGGCTTTATCATCTACCAGACAAAGACGCAGGACTTGAAATTACAGCTCGGAGCACAGCAACAGCATTTGAATGTTTGACAAGCTTGGCTGTAATTCCTTGGCCTTATTTAGTTGGGCTTAAAGTAAATAGGTTAACATATTAAATATTCATGAGCAAGTATTTTAGTGCATCTGTCTGAATCATTTTTTTGTCTGAGTGTTAAGCTATTATTGTTAGATAGTGTCGAGCTCTGCCATTACCACTTACAGAATGTCTTCTTTTGTTTGTAACTTCACCTCTCTCTTCCTCCGACTCTATCTCTGTTTCCCTATTCCTCGGTGTTGTACTTTGCATAATGTTTTCTAAGCAACTATTTGAACTTGGTTTTTGTCAGATCTCTTCCAATACTTTTCTCAAGTGACTTTCAAGAAGTATGAAAGTATGGTATGTTTTGCTTGTTTTATTTTGTTCACTTCACTGGCAGATCTTGAGTTTGAGAAAAAATATATGGGTAAAGGAGAACACTAATCAGCTACCATCCACCACTGAAACCTGTTGCCATTTCTTTTGTCACAAATAGACTTACCCGTTCCAGTTGTCTCCTGGCTATCTCACCATTGTTCACTTTCCACTGACTTCAGATCAGCCAAAATTCAGCTGCCTATATTCTTTCCCACGCCAAGTTCAACCATCCCTCCAACCTTAACAACCTCCATTGGTCGTGAGTCCTCGTATCTCAAGTTTTAAATTCTCATGTTACATTTAAATCCTGACATCATGTTGCTCCTCCATTTCTTTAGTAAGGTGAAGTCCACGTCAGTGTAAGGAACTATGTCATAGTGATATCAAAGGCAGTTCCATGTGATCTGGTATCACCATGGCATAGCCTCCTTCACATGTGCAGCAATTCTTAGAGCAAGGGTTAGTTAAGCTTTTACTCCACATTTCTTTGTGATATTCAATCCAAACTCTCCATTCCTCTGACTTTGGCCTCGGAAGCATTATGTCCCTCCCGTCAACTCCATATTGGTTAGCAGCTTGGAATCTTTGTCTAAGGAAAGTTGTAAAAATCAACTCTTTATCTCCAACCTGGTGAATAGTGTGCTGTTTCCTTGTGTTGAAGAGTAGGGCTAAATTTTAGAATTCACTTCTGAGTTTACCATTTTTTTCATTCTTCCTATATTAATAGAGGCATGCAAATTCAAACTGTTATTGCAGGATCTCCTGTGCATTTACACCACCTTGATTAACTGGTGAACTCAGGATAATGAGAGTTGGTTTAGCTTAGTTGGCTGGATGGTTGGTTTGTGAGGCAAACTGATGCCCATTGTGTGGGTTCACTTCCTGCATTGGCTGAAGTTATCATGAAGGGCTGTCCCTCTCAAACTCTCCCCTCACTTGAGGTATATTGACCTTGGGATTTAATCACCACCAGTAGTCTCTCTCTAATGGGAGAATGGCTCTGTAGGCTGGTAAGACTATGCTGACTTGACACAAGCATAGAGATTATTGTAAAGAATAATATTTTGAATGATCAGATCTCAAAGAGACTTCATCAGAGCCAGTTGCAGAATAAAATAAGTTTATCATAAGATAATATCAGAATGAGTATCTGTTTCCTTTAGGACATTTATTGTTATTAGGTACGAATGATCATTTCCTGTCTGGCCTAACCAAGTAAATAATTCAATAGAATGGCTATTTTAAAGAGAATACTCTTGTTATTTCTAATTGATAATCACTATATGTACAGGGAGAAGTGACAAACAGTATTCTTAAAAAAAAATTTTCTTGCACATACGTAGCTCAATATGGTGGCTCAGTGGTTAGCACTGCTGCCACACAGTGTCAGTGACCCAGATTCGATTCCCACCTCGGGCGGCTGTCTGTGTGGTGTTTGCACATTCTCCCTGTGTCTGCATGGATTTCCTCCTGGTGCTCCGGTTTCCTCCCACAATCAAAAGTTGCAGGTCAGATGAATTGGTCATGCTAAATTGCCCATAGTGTTAGGTGCGTTAGTCAGGGCTAAAGATAGGGAAGGGGAATCGGTCTGGGTGGGTTACTCTTCGGAGGGTCGGTGTGGACTTGCTGGGCCAAAGGGTCTATTTCCATACTGTAAGGAATCTTATCATTATAAATACCTATTGTTTATGCTCACTTGTAACATATTCATAAATAAAATGCAAATAGCAAAACCAAGAAATGGATCAAAGCAAATCAGTCGGATATTAAGGGAGAATGGTGACATTGAAGAGGAAGAACAATTATATGTGTCAGAAAAAAAAATCACAAGCAGAACTTCAAAGTCAGAAAGGGCTAAAAGAAAAATATTAATGCATTACTGGCTTAGAAATGCACTTGTGATATTATAATTGATAAAACATCGCTCCCTCCAGAAATGGCATCATATTCCAATACAGAGGAACCTTGATTATCCGAACGACAGGGCGGGGAGCATTTTGTTCAGATAATCGAATGTTTGGATAATCGAATGTTCAGATAACCGAATGTTCGGATAACACAGTTTAGCCAAGCATCAGGACCTTGCAATCTTGTTCAGATAATCCAAAATGTGGATAGTCGGCATTCAGATAATCGAGGTTCCTCTGTAATCAATAAATTCGCATGGATCATCAAATTTTAACAAGTAGATTAAAAGCCCATGGATTTGCCCACAATTCACTCATGCAAACATCCATAGGCTTACTCAGCCACACCAAAGCAAAGGCTATTTATTGAAGCCATTTGAACTGTTGTTAATTCACGCTATAAAAAAACTCCATTTCAGTCATAATGCATGTTTCTTTTACAGACATGTTCTCGCTTTTTTAAAAATCCTTTCCCTTTTTTAAAAAAGAAATTCCATCACTCTTATGCTGCCTGGTAAGAGAAAGTAAGTTAGGAAAGAAGGCATGAAAAAAAAATTAGAACACGACAGATCACTGGTACTATAAAATGTTTAAAATCATGAAAGGATGGCACAAGGTAGATTAGCAGAATTTCCTGGCTATTGCTGTCTATAAAGAGGGACAGTACCTGTAAGATTAGTGGTGGAGACAAAATCAATGTAAATGTTTAAGGGTCTGAATGGATTAATGCGGAGAAATGCCTTTAGTACCATCCACCATGATATTGTCAAACGGACTTGTGGTCAAAACAACTTAAGAACTCAAAGGAGTAGGCTTTAACATCCAAATCTTCCTTATATTCTTTACAATGGAGCCTGGCATATCAATGCATCCTCTGACTAGTTGCTAACATGCAGTAAGCTACAGCTTCTTTTAGACAGACCAGCAAGTGGTTTTCCTCTATCACAAGAAGGCAAACATGCCCTGTTCATCCCTACAATTTAAGAGGACTGTGGCAGTGAACATTACCATATGGTAAGGTCCAATCTTAGTTTGAACCACAGACAACAAATTCTAGAAATTTATGGTTCAAAAGCAATTTGAGCTGAAGAATGAGGAGAAAAAGTCCAACTCAACTAATTGAAGGCAATCATCCAAGCATGGGTTTACCAGCTAGCTACAGATATGGTGTAATATTTATTACAGCCTGTGTATATGCGTATATGTGTTAGTGTCAAGAGAGAGTGGTTAAAAAGCAGGTAGCAATTTGTTTCATCCTGCATGCTATGCAGCACGTCTCCACCCAGAAACAGAACTGATTTAACATGTTTGGATCCCTGCCAGATGGGGAATACTGCAGAAGAGGCAAGAGGAATAGAGCAGCTTGTGAGGCTATAATTGGTTTAATGGTAACACAGATAATACTGATCGAGATCTGGGGTTGGTGAGGTGGCACAAAGAAAAATATGTGCATGTTGGGCTCAAAAGAAGTACTCCTTATTTATCTTGGTCTACAAGTAGTGCTGAAAAAAAACCCCATTAACTTCTCCATGAAGCAGTTCTGATCTTGTTGCTGTTGACCCCTAGGATGATTACATGCTCCTTGCTCTACCTCTATTAAAACTACAAGTATGTGGATTGGTGTCAGATTTTACATTCTTTAAGTGATAGACAATATGTTCCACTGAATATCTTCTCATCTCTAATTCTTTGGCATAAAGCAGCATCTGAACACTGGCAGGGGAGGGGACACAGGCAATCAAATGGCTTTAATGGGAACTCACGCATTTTCATTCCATTCATTTAAAGGCTGGAAAGTCAGACCAGCTCCTTTGCAAAATTATGATTCTGCTCACTCAAGTTGCCACTTTGGACCATGTTTAAAGCAATGTTTTACCCTCGATGTAAGAGACAAATGATTATCCTTTTAAAATCAGCCTAGATTTAAGGAGCTAATTGGGAACAGAGGGAAGGAGAGGGTCAGACGTATGTCTGTAATGAGGTACAACAGTTTGAAAGTACTTTTTTTTGTTGTAGACTTTTGTTTCTGAGAACAATGCCCTGTTGCACTGGAGTTGGCACAATGCCTGTCCTGTGTTGAAACACAAGAGTGTCATTGAAATTATAAGGATGAATCAAAGTTCAATTTGAGAGGTTCTATGCCTGGAATTTAGCACTAATTTCTGGCACCAGTAGTCATTCTAAAGTTCTTCTGAAAATCTTAGCATTACACAATTTACTATACATTGGAATATGTAGAATGCTTCAAGATGCCATCGACATCCCTGCCGATTACACTTGCAGGAAGTGCACCCATCTCCAGCTCCTCCAAGACCGTGTTAGGGAACTGGAGCTGGAGTTGGATGAACTTCGGATCATTCGGGAGGCAGAGGGGGTCATAGATCAGAGTTATAGGGAAGTAGTAACTCCAAAGATGGCAGATAGATGGGTAACAGTGAGGGGGACTGGGAGGAAGCAGCCAGTGCAGGGACCCCCTGCGGCCGTTCCCCTCAAGCACAAGTATACCGTTTTGGATACTTGTGGGGGGGATGACTTACCAGGGGTAAGTAACGGGGCTCAGGTCTCTGGCACGGAGCCTGTCCCCGTTACTCAGAAGGGAAGGGTGAAGAAGAGCAGAGCAGTAGTAATTGGGGACTCGATAGTTCGGGGCACAGATAGGCGGTTTTGTGGGAACGAGAGAGACTCACGTTTGGTATGTTGCCTCCCAGGTGCAAGGGTACGTGATGTCTCTGATCGTGTTTTCCGGGTCCTGGAGGGGGAGGGGGAGCAGCCCGAAGTCGTGGTCCATATTGGCACAACGACATAGGTAGGAGGAGTGCCGAGGATGTTAGACAGGCTTTCAGGGAGCTAGGTTGGAAGCTCAGAGTTAGAACGAACAGAGTTGTTGTCTCTGGTTTGTTACCCGTGCCACGTGATAGAGATTCGAGGAATAGGGAAAGAGAACACTTAAATGCGTGGCTACAGGGATGGTGCAGGAGGGAGGGATTCCGGTTTTTGGATAACTGGGGTTCTTTCTGGGGACGGTGGGACCTCTATAATCAGGATGGTCTACACCTGAACCTGAGGGGCACCAGTATCCTTGGGGGGAGGTTTGCTAGTGCTCTTGGGGGGGGGTTTAAACTAACTCTGCAGGGGCATGGAACCCAGATTGTAGCTTCAGGGTGCAGGGCCTGGAGTGTAGGGAGGTTAGGAACATGGCATCAATTTCCAAGGAGGGTGCCTGTAAACAGGAAAGTGGCTTGAAGTGTGTATACTTCAATGCAAGAAGTATACGAAATAAGGTAGGTGAACTTGCAGCGTGGGTTGGTACCTGGGACTTCGATGTTGTGGCTATTACGGAGACATGGCTAGAACAGGGACAGGATTGGCTGTTGCAGGTTCCAGGATTTAAATGTTTTAGTAGGGTCAGAGGTGGGGGTAAAAGAGGGGGAGGTGTGGCATTGCTTGTCAAAGATAGTATTACAGTGGTGGAAAGGACGATGGATGAGGACTTGCCATCTGAGGTAGTTTGGGCTGAGGTTAGGAATAGGAAAGGTGAGGTCACCCTGTTAGGAGTCTTTTACAGGCCTCCTAATAGTCCTAGAATCATTGAAGAAAGGATAGGGAAGGTGATTCAGGAGATGAGTGACAGTAATAGGGTGGTGGTTATGGGGGACTTTAACTTTCCTGATATTGATTGGGAAAGCTATAGCTCAAGTTCGTTAGATGGGTCAGTGTTTGTTCAATGTGTGCAGGAGAGTTTCCTGACACAATATGTAGACAGGCCAACAAGAGGTGAGGCCATACTGGATTTGGTTCTGGGTAACGAACCAGGCCAGGTGTTAGAATTAGAGGTAGGTGAGCACTTTGGGGATAGTGACCATAATTCGGTGAGTTTTACTCTCGTGATGGAGAGGGATAAGTGTGTACTACAG
Source organism: Chiloscyllium plagiosum (assembly GCF_037043375.1). Lineage (NCBI taxonomy): Eukaryota > Metazoa > Chordata > Chondrichthyes > Orectolobiformes > Hemiscylliidae > Chiloscyllium > Chiloscyllium plagiosum. Next base: position 63,732,746 of record NW_028270149.1, read on the forward strand.
GGCAAGAGTTATAGCTGGGGTCAGGGAAATTATGATGCGGTGAGGCATGACTTAGGATGTGTGGCTTGGAAAAGTAGACTCCAAGGCAAGAGTGTAAATGATATGTGGAGCTTGTTCAAGGAGCAACTATTGAGTGTCCTTGATAATTATGTACCTGTCAGGCAGGGAGGAAAGGGTCGTGCGAGGGAGCCGTGGTTTAATAAGGAATTGGAATCCCTTGTTAAATGGAAGAGGGCGGCCTATCTCAAGATGAGACGTGAAGGTTCAATTGGGGCGATTGAGAGTTATAGGGTAGCCAGGAAGGACCTGAAGAGAGAGCTAAGAGCAGCAAGGAGGGGACATGAAAGGTCCTTAGTCGGTAGGATTAGGGAAAACCCTAAGGCTTTCTATAGGTATGTTAGGAATAAAAGAATGACTAGGGTAGGAATAGGTCCAGTCAAGGATAGTAGTGGGAAGTTGCATGTGGAGGCGGAAGAGATTGGGGAGACACTGAATGAATACTTTTCTTCAGTATTTACTCAGGAACAGGGCATTGTCGTCGATATGAATACTGAGTCACAAATAAGTAGAATGGATGGCTTTGAGGTATGTAGAGAAGAGGTGTTGGAAATCCTGGAAAAGGTGAAAATAGATAAGTCCCCTGGGCCTGATGGCATTTATCCTAGGATTCTCTGGGAAGCAAGGGAGGAGATTGCAGAGCCATTGGCCTTGATTTTTATGTCCTCTTTGTCTACAGGAGTAGTGCCAGAAGACTGGAGGATAGCAAATGTGGTTCCCTTGTTCAAAAAGGGGAGTAGGGATAACCCTAGTAACTATAGGCCGGTGAGTCTCACTTCTGTTGTGGGCAAAGTCTTAGAGAGAATTGTAAGGGATAGGATTTATGCACATCTGGATAGGAATAATGTGATCAAGGATAGTCAGCATGGTTTTGTGAAGGGCAGGTCGTGCCTCACAAACCTTATTGAATTCTTTGAAAAGGTGACGAAGGAGGTTGATGAGGGGAAAGCGGTAGATGTGGTATATATGGATTTTAGTAAGGCGTTTGATAAGGTTCCCCATGGTAGGCTACTGCAGAAAATACGGAGATATGGCATTGAGGGTGAGTTGGAGGTTTGGATTAGGAATTGGCTGGATGGAAGAAGACAGAGGGTAGTAATTGATGGCAAAGTTTCTTCATGGAGTGCCGTCACTAGCGGTGTTCCGCAAGGATCTGTTTTGGGACCATTGCTGTTTGTCATTTTTATAAATGACCTGGAAGAGGGGTTAGAAGGTTGGGTGAGCAAGTTTGCGGATGATACGAAAGTCGGAGGAGTTGTTGACAGTGAGGAAGGATGTGGCAGGTTACAGCAGGATATAGAGAAGCTGCAGAGCTGGGCAGAAAGGTGGCAAATGGAATTCAATGTAGCTAAGTGTGAGGTGATTCACTTTGGGAAGAATAACAAAAAGATGGGGTACTGGGCTAATGGTCGGATACTTGGTAGTGTGGATGAGCAGAGGGATCTTGGTGTCCATATACACAGATCTCTGAAAGTTGCCACCCAGGTAAATAGTGCGGTGAGGAAGGCATATGGCGTACTGGCTTTTATTGGTAGAGGAATTGAGTTCCGGAGTGCTGAGGTCATGATGCAGTTGTATAAGACTCTGGTGCGGCCGCATCTGGAATATTGTGTGCAGTTTTGGTCACCATACTATAGGAAGGATGTGGAGGCACTGGAACGGGTGCAGAGGAGGTTTACCAGGATGTTGCCTGGTATGGAAGGAAGATCGTATGAGGAAAGACTGAGGCACTTGGGGCTGTTTTCATTAGAGAAAAGAAGGTTTAGGGGTGACTTGATTGAGGTGTACAAGATGATTAGGGGGTTAGATAGGGTTGATAGCGTGAACCTTTTCCCGCGTATGGAGTCGGGTATTACAAGGAGGCATAGCTTTAAATTAAGGGGGGGTAGATATAGGACTGAAGTTAGGGGTAGGTTCTTCACTCAGCGAGTCGTGAGTTCATGGAATGCCCTGCCAGTAGCAGTGGTGAACTCTCCCGCTTTATGGGCATTTAAGCAGGCATTGGATAGGTATATGGAGGATAGTGGGTTAGTATAGGTTAGGTGGGCTTGGATCGGCGCAACATCGAGGGCCAAAGGGCCTGTACTGCGCTGTATTCTTCTATGTTCTATGTTCTATGCATCAGATAGTCGGCTATCCTTTGGACTGCAGCTTATAGGTTTTAAGTTTACAGTCCGTTCTGCAATAACGTGGTAGTTTCGTACTCATGCAATCCCATGTTATAAGATAATGTGCAATAGCAGCACTATTTAAACTATTGGGGCTGGAATTGCATTATCATCAATTACACGCTTTAAAATGCGCGCATTAGAAACAGTGTCCCCAATTCCTCAATCGTGTTATAGCAACTTCTGGTTAACAAAATAAGTATTATAGCAGAATGACCTACACATTTTTGTTTCAATTCTTGTTTAGCTATTGCTACAAAACTAAATTTACATTCCAACGAGACAGAAAGTTCATTAATTTTGAGCTTATTATACTATTTCGCTGCATAATTTTCGATGTTTAAGTGTATTTTTTATGGCATTATTAACAGTAAATTTGCTAACATTATACTTCCACAACCAATTAAAAGCATATCTTTCATTATCCAAATTAAAATCCAGAAAGACGAGCAATAAAGTGTACCGTTCCCTTAAATTATTGAATTGATTAAAAAAAACTCTGAAACATTAGCACAGCTATTCAACCTGAACGCTACATTAAATTTAAATCTTTGTAAAGGGAATTAATTAATAAACCTTTTTAATAATTAAAGCAAGCAAAAGTACCAGTGAGAGAATTTATGACATACAACCTCCTTCTAAGCTGCTGCCATTATGAAGGAATTCAGCAACTGTAAACAATATTGTACACAATAGGCCACTAACTGGATTTCCTCATATTTGTCTCCAACCAATGTGACCACAGTCTATCCACCATGATAAATATTTTCTGCATAACATCCAGTGCCCAGCTATTTAATGCTATTTACTTCTGGTCTGTTAAAAATATGCTGTTTGGAGGATTGCTTGAATTGTTATACAATATGGATAAATGAGGGCTCTTATGGTATAGTAGTGGCGTCCTTGCGGCTGGGCCAGAATCCCATATGCAGAGGAAATGTCTCACAGCTTGCATAACAGGCTGATTGAAAAACAACTTATGATATGGATCAACAAATTTGATCTTTCAATGTTAATTAATAGTAACTTGAGCTTTAAGTTCAAGACTACAAATTCCTATTCTTACTATTTAAAAACAGAAGCAATTAAGAACCGATCATTTCAAATAAATTTTGCAGATATGGTATTCTGGATCCTTTTGAAATAGAAGCCTTTCAGGATTGTGCTCTCAGCCTCATAAACTTTCAGCAAAATGAGAAGAAAGAAAATACAACAGTTATTTGCAAATACATTTTCCTAAATTTAATGAAATGCTACTGATTGGTAAAATCAGCATTAATCTTCTTTCGTTCATAAGGAATAATGAATTGTTTTTCAGGTCAATAGAAAAAGAGGCATAAAGAAAAGTGCTCCAAAATGAGCATTTAAAGTGCTCACCTCTCTGAGTTGCAATCTTGTGGCCTGTATGGACAGTTTCAGATGACAATGAGAAAGGACATATCCCACTCCTCCGGTTGGATAGCCTTTGAATCAATGTTAAAACTTCAACAGTTTCAGTTCAAGCTGATTACTGAGGTTATTGCATGCAATTTCATCAAACTATTAGTCAGTTAATCAGAATTTGCTGGAAGTTTACTTACAAAGTGAGCAAATCAAAATGTTTCAATCATTTCATTCTTCATGCACAATGACCAATTTATAAAATTAAGAAATTTATATGAAAATATTTTAAACATTTTTCTACTTGAAATTTTTGGGGTATTTCAAAATTTGCTAACCCTTGTTTCTTCCTACTCAAAAATCACCTCCCCTGAAGATCTCAAAGAATAGAATTATAGAGTCATAGGATAGAATCTATTGCTGGAGGCAGAAAGAGCATTAAATTAGGTGAGGTGATGTTGTACCTGAACTCCACATACCTGTTCTTACCTGAATCCTTCCTCCACTAGCATTACCTTCTGGTTGGGAAGGCAAATTAAACATGAACTCTATTACTATTTAAGGGCCTTAGTGACCAATTAAGGATCTGGAAAGGGTTTCATCCCACCACCGCTGACATTAACCCAGTTTCCGATGGCCTGTTGCCATGTGATGCATAATAGGTCAAGTTGTGCGAGCTGTTCCTCACCTCGGGCAGGGGTGAAGCTGGGGGGTGGGTTAAGGACTGCTTCTTGGTTAAAGCCAATCAGTATTCACTCATTCAGGCTCTCAACATTGGAAAGAGAGGTAGCCAGTGAGACCCACAATCTTACCTTCGATTCTGACCCTCCACAACACTGCAACCCCAGTCCCTATCATTACTGAACAGTAGCCTGGGTCCTCAGTAATACTGCGACATGGGAAAGGAGGACAGTTTATTTGCAACAGCAGTCGTGGCTTTACCTGAGTGCAGTAGTAATCAGTCTCTGAATCACTGCCAACTCTTGGCATGCAAGACATTCACCACCAGGGTCTTGTTTTCAGAGAGAGACTCACTGGTGGCTACGTGATTGCCATGTGCTTTACTGGGCTTCCTGAAAACAGGTGGCACTCATCTCTCACTGCCTCCCCAGACTTCAGGACACAAGAAGATTCAGCTTACAACATGTAAGCTTGCTGGAAAATCTGATTCAGGTTTGCATCGTTCTTTGCACAAATTGGTTTTAAAATATCTCACCTTTATATTTGTACTTTTTTTTTAGTACTTTCAGGATGTCCCAAAGAGCTTCAGTTTAAAACAAAATACTGCAAAGGCTGGAAATCTGAAATAACTGACATGCTGGAAATGCTCAGCATGTCAGGCAGCATCTTTGAAGACTCAGAGAAATAGAGTTAAGAGGTGAATTCTCCTTTTCCTGGTGAGGTGAAAGCAATGGCAAGTACAGTGATAATGTAGAATGAGAATAGAATAAAACCAAAGCTTTGATATTGATAAAATCTTTCCCAAATTTTCCCCTCAAGCTTTGGAAAGATTCAGATGTTTGCATTCATTGAGCAGGAACTACCTTATTTCCATGCATTTTCAGATCATTAAAACTTCAACACAACTTTTTACACTCCACTCCCAATTCTCCTCCCTCTACTGAGAACCTAGATAGTGCGAATTCTCGACAGTTAAAACAGAATGGGTATCTGGTATCTGCAGTTCATCAAATGGATGTTTAAGATTATTATGTAACTGCTTCTGATCAATGTCCCTGCATGCTCCATGACTGCCATTTTCCTTAATGCTCTCCATACAGCTCAGCCACCAATTCAAACCTTCAACACATTGCTTTGAAGCTTAGGGGCACTCATGACTTGTGTGAACATATATATTGTTTTTGTGCTAACATCAGATAATGCATCTTATTGCTCTTCACTTACTTTCTTTGCACTCATTCACTATGCTGCTTATTTGGAGGCTGTTATTGTCTGTTTGCTTCACTACTTATTTAGCATACACTCACTTACTTTATCATTGGGACACCGGCTGCCAGCCATTGCTTAGCATACAAGGTCTTTATAATTCAGCTTCAGGGTGCAACCTTCACATTTGAGTTTGCTGTTTAGCAGAAAGGGAGACAAAATTTGTGGTCGGGAGCCCAGAGTAATCAATCTATGAGTTAGATAGGGAATGGACATCTCATTGGAGGGCATTGTGCCACACCAATGTTTCAGCTGCAGCACATGTAAGCAACATACATGGCAAGCATACTGCATGTGCTTTAATCAATTGGATTTTTTTTTTCGTGTTCTTTCATGGGATGTGGACATCCCTGGACAAGCCAGTATGTATTGCATTTAAGAGTCAAACACTTTGCTGTGTGTCTGGAGTCATGTGTAGGCCAGTCCAGGTAAGGACAGCAGAGTTCCTTCCCCAGAGAGCATATTGAACAAGATGGGTTTTTATGACAATCAGAGCTGACTACATGGTCTCTATTAGGCTAGCTTTTAATAGATTTCACCATTTGCTGTGATGGGATTTGAACCCATGTTCCTAGAGCACTAGCTTGGCTTTTTCAATACTTGTCCGGTTACATTACCCCTACCCTACTGCTTCACAAGTGAAAGTCAAAAGGGAGCAGTCCTTAGTAGGGTCAAGACAGACTACAGTCAGCTAGGGTTTACCACCACAATCCATCAAGGGATCTGTCTGATTCCAGTGCAGTTGCTTTGTCCACCCAGAGTCCAAGAATCTATGTCATTTTTGGGCTATGCTCAGTCCTGCAGATTAAATGCCAAGCAGCTGGGAAAACAGATAGTTCAGTTGGAGTGTTATGGAGGCATTAGTCTGGGGTTTGGGCTGTGGCTCAGTCCTGCCATTCACTCTGGGGCGTGAGCCTTCATCAATCCTGGGGTTGGTCAATAATGGGCAGTTTATGGATTCCTAGGAGAAGATGGCATCTTAAGTCTAGGAATTGGCTTCACTGTACTGGGTTGTTGAGGGAATGGCCATTAGGCTGATGGCAGTTTTAGATAATAGAATGGGACCTCATGGTGAAAGGGAAGGCACAGGGAGTTTTGGAAGGTGTAGCTGTCAAAGAGTTCTGGATAACTCTAATCTCGACATAAGGAAAATGTAAGGCCAACAACATGGAAATTTGCAAAATCATAGTCTCTGGGGTAGGTACATTAATAGTAATGTAAAGAGGCTCAATGAAAATGGATGGAGTCAAAAAGGTCATTCAGGTCTACAGGTCAAGCACTAGAGGAGAGAACATGAAAAATTGAAGGAAAGATGTTCTGCTTCAGTTATGCAAGACATTGGTGAGACAACATCTCAAATATCGCATTTGGCTTTGGTCGCCTTATTCAAAGGAGAGTTTAGGAAGGTTTTGCATGAGTTAGTGCCATTTCAAAGCATGTTTACTGGATTGAGACCGAGAATAAGCAGGTTGTCTTGTGAGGAAACATTAGACAGACTGGATTCAGTTTCACTCGAGTTTAGAAGAGTAAGGGATGGCTTGATTGAAGTATATAAGATCTTGCAGAGCCTTGATAAAGTGGATGTGGAAAGGATACCTCCTTCAAACATGACTCATGACATCTTTATGAAACCTTCAGAATGATGCGAAAGGAAAATAAAGTGCTTCCATTCAGTTCATAGTGGAACAGACCATATGCATCATTAAGATGAGGCTTCAATGCCTGAATTACTCCAGCAGAATCTTCGGTGTAGCCCAGGCAGTATCCTGTTTCATTGTGACATGCTGTACTCTTCATAACTGAGCTGACACCGAGAGCAGAATGCCCTGGATGGAGGACAAAATGGAGGATTGACAGCAATTTTCTGAGGCTGAAGGTGATGTTCAGTATCAGGATGTTCAGGGGGTACTGTCCAACACAACATGATAAACCAATGCATTGCAGAGCCTAAAAAGCCAGAGATGACTTCATAGCCACCACATTCATGATGAAAAGCTGATAAGTAGCCCCCGTTTAGTGTGAAGGATATGTGTATTTTTGCCGTCCTTGATCTTTTTTGTTGAGAAGAAATGTGATTTTATATATTATATCTCAGGTGATCCCACTTCAAAGTATCTACTGTATACATAAGCTGGCCCACATGCCTCTTAGGGGACAAGCAGCAGTGAGGCAAGTTAATAATGTTGTATGGTAAAGTGAGGTAGCTCTTAAGGCATCCAACATGATATGACATCGGAGTGATATACAGTGAAGGCCCTTATGATAGACACCAGGTTGACAAGAATCTTAAGGAATCTCCCTTTGACTATTCCATCATTCGCAACCCCTCAATGTTTCAGACTGTTAAGTTCAAAACGTAAGAAGCAGGAGAGTCGATGTTTCGAGCATAAGCTCTTCATCAGGAATGAGTCACTTTCCTGATGAAGAGCTTATGCTCGAAACATCGACTGTTAAGTGGCCTTGAAATACTTTGAGGATCCTTCATGACAGCGATTAATCTCTGAATGGCACTGAAAGTCTATAGCACTGGCCTTTTAGCAAACATTCACCGGGTGCCATTTGTGAGATAATTAATTGTAGAAGACAGGTAAATGTTTGCTTGTGCAGACTAAAGATGAGCTGCTGCTGGTGAAAGTTGGAGAACCGCATAGCACAATAACCTGACTGGGTTGGCTGCCCATTGGGATCTCCCCATCACCACTCTTCTCTGTCCAGGTCAAATACTTTCACCTCCTAAGGAGTGAGAAACCTGATGTCCAACATCACTCAATCAGCTTTTGCATCTCTCAGTTGTCATGGCCAGTTTTCTCTCTGCAATGAGACCAAGAGAGAGTTTCGGTGTGATGGAAGAGGATGAAGGAGTAGTTGGGATAGAAGAGTGGTGTGTGTCTCAGTGAATGAAGTAGGAAGCACAAAGGACAGTAAAGTTTTAGTCATTTAGGAGGATCAGTTAGGTGAGTGCCTTTGGACGGACATACTGCACACAACTCTGAGTGAGAATTGTTGTCCATAAGCCTTGTTGAGAGATGTGTGCAGTGGCAGAATTAGAATGAGTGTTGGCCCTGTGATTGTGAGGTAGCAGAGAGAAGATGGTGGGACTTAACCTTGCAGAGTGCAGGAGATGATTGACCTTCTTGCTGCACTGCTAGGAATCCCTTTTGACTCTAGACATCTCACTGAACCATACTGCTATTTCTGTCCATGCTGGCTGAGTTTGGTGGCAGCCTCTTTTGACAATTGATAAGGAGAAATAAAAGGATTGCTGTCACCTCCATCACCCTGTCCAGCAACACCTCCACTACCCTGCCCTGGAGGTAAGCTTTGTTTTTAGACCTTAGATTAGATTACAGTGTGGAAACAGGCCCTTCGGCCCAACAAGTCCACACCGAACCGCCGAAGCGAAACCCACCCATACCCCTACATTTACCCCTTACCTAACACTACGGGCAATTTAGTATGGCCAATTCACCTGACCTGCACATCTTTGGACTGTGGGAGGAAACCGGAGCACCCGGAGGAAACCCACGCAGACACGGGGAGGACGTGCAAACTCCTCATAGTCAGTCGCCTGAGGCGGGAATTGAATCCGGGTCTCTGGCGCTGTGAGGCAGCAGTGCTAACCACTGTGCCACCGTGCCACCCACGGCACCGTGCCACCCACGGCAAGTCTGCTGAGACTTCTGTTTATTTATTGGACTTGAACACCATTGAACTATGAAGGATAGTTTCTGGCATGCGTTATCTGAAATGGTGTGTGGCTGGGCTTTTAAAATGGCATCAGAGCTTTTTAAGCTGAGAGATGTTGACTCTGTCTCTGCAGTGATGTGATTCCCTGAGAGATATATTCATTGCGTAATTCAGGAGGTGAGAAATTGATGATTTCATGAAAAACTTCACTCTGGGTCATGGAAGACTAGAATCTAAGAAACTCATTCTTCACTGCACTTTGGGCTGAATTTACCATTTGCAATCAATGTTTAGAATTGATCATGACCTTTTAGCAGAGCTAAATTACTTCTAAAATGTTGTTTGGAAAACCACTTAACTTGACTTCCAAATGGTCACCTTGAAATTCAAATTTAACAGTATGACTTGACTCATTTGATTCTACCTCAATTCTCAGAGGAAAATTGCAGGTTCAAGTTTCCTTCCAGAGTTTGAGTACACAAATGAGGCTGATACTATACTGAAATATGAGATGAAACATACTTTTTTAAAAGGCTACAAGTGATCACAAGTACTGCATCAGGAAGAACTGTGAGGTGTTGTGGCCAATGGTCATCTTTTTGATTAGATTAGATTCCCCACAGTGTGGAAACAGGCCCTTCAGCCCAACCAGTCCACACTGACCCTCCAAAGGGTAACCCACCCAGACCCATTCCCCTCAAACTAATGCACCAAACACCATGGACAATTTAGCATAGCCAGTTCACCCGACCTGCACATCTTTGGACTGTGGGAGGAAGCCCAAGATCCCAGAGGAAGCCCACGCAGACACTGGGAAAATGTGGGACCCTGGAGCTGTGAGGCAGCAGTGCTAACCACTGAAGCACCGTGCCAGCCTCTTAACCAACATGAGCAAAACCGTCATTCATTGCATTGATGTTTTGGGGACTTTGCTGTGCACTCATGGTTTGAAATGATTACTTACAAAATAACAATGACTCACATTGTCATTTATTAGTTGCAGAATGTTTTGTGATATCTTGAAATATTTTGGACAAGTAATTGGATGTATGACCTTGAGCTGCTAAGGATCTTGAAAGTGCAAGACAGATAGAGAACTTTTGTTCAATGCAGCTTTTCTTGACTAGGTGCATAAAGTACAGGAGCAGACAAATTACATTTAACTAATAAGATACACCAGTTAAACCTCAGCTGGATTATTGATTATGGTTCTGAGCACCAAGACTTTAAGAAGGATATAAATGCATTAGAGAGTGTGCAGAAGAGGTTTACCAGAATGCGACCACTGATCAGATATTTCATTAATGGGGATAGAATGGAGAAGTCAATACTGTTCTTTTTGGAGAGGTGTAGGTTAAGAGGAGACCTGACAGAACTTTCCAAATCATGAGAAGTCTTGACAGCGTAGACCATAGGTCGCAGATTTAAAGAGTTTTACAAAGGAAGCAGATTTGAGGTGGAAAAAGACTTTTTCATATAATGAGTAGTTACGGTCTGGAATGCATTACATGGTTGAGGAAAGTTCAGTTGAGGCAGTCAAGTTCCAGATGATTATATGAATGTGGACAGTTATAGGAAAAAGGGAGGGCGATGTTCCGAGCGCTAATGCAGGCACAATAGGCTGAAATCATCTTTCTGCACCATAACAGTTCTATGAATGCAGACCGTACCATTTGGACATAGGCAGCAGGAGCTTGCGTGACTGACTAACAAGCAACAGCAAGGACATTTACTGATCAGTGGGATGACAAGTACAGTGTTTCTGATAAAGGACAGTAGCCATTATAATTCACATAGGGCATAACATTAGCAATCCTAGTAACCTGCTGGAGGACAAATTGCTGGACGATTGTGCTAGTCTGCAGCTGGATGTTCCTTGTCCTGCAGTAAGCTGCAACAGTGGCCACCAGATGCTACAACATAGTTGCATCCAGTGTTTGCAAATGGATTTGCCAATCATTTTCACATTGAATAAATTACAAATTCTCTGCAAGATACTGGGCCAAATTAGTGCTGGGTTCATAGATACTCCTTGACATTGATAGTTGACCTTTTAAGAGTTTTTGCAATGCATTGATGTGTTTTGCTATTCATTTCCATCAATGAACTTCTGTATGCTGCCTCATTGGAGCGTTTGATTGGTCTTCTGCAACAGAATTGCTGCACAATATTCATTTTAGAAAAGCTGCCACATGTGTTATCATTTCCACTTGGCCTAGCTGATTCCATTAATGTCTGATGTGTCACAGCATTCAGATTACACCTGTAAGCTATCCTCTAAGGTTTGTGCAGTACCAGCATTTGAGTTGGTGGCAGTAAGTGTGAAATCAAATGACAATGCTTCATTATTGTTCTCTTCTTGTTTGACCACTGCCTTGCATAGGTTGCATCTCTTGGATATCTGAAAGGAAAAAAAGTCATAGGTGACAGGTGTGGAAAGTGAAACGGGAAAAGAAGAGGTGTATACTTGCATTTTCGGCATCTTGTAAATTCAAAGAGATTGTGGGATGAGGCAAAAGTGGAAAGTGAGAAATTTCCTACTCCTGCCTTTCTTTGTGTGCGACAAAGTTCTGCAAGAGAAAAGAAATTCTAGAAGTGAGAATGGTGTATTCTGCTTGGGTTATGTAGCTGTCATGGCTGTGAGAGGTGGGTATAAGGTTTGCAGAAGTGTTAAGCATGTGAGAGTGAGATGAAGCAAATTAATGTTAAGCATGAGTCCAGACTGATAGAGCTTGTAGTAAATGATGATCAGGCTATCGTGCATTGAGCAGTGTCTAAGGCTAGTGGTACATTTGTTAAGATATGACATATGAAGATGTATTGACTGACTTTGACCACTCCTGTGAGGTCACTGACCTTCTTAGGGAATGCTATCCAGGATGTTCATGGCTTGAAACAACTAAAAATAGAAACTGTTGGAGAAACTCAACAGGTCTGGCAGCATCTGAGAGGAGAAAACAAAAGTTAACATTTCGAGTCCAGTATTCAGTCCAGATGTTCTATAGAAGGTCACAGAACTTGAGAAGTTAACTCTTGTTTTCTCTACACAGATGCTTTCGGACCTGCTGAATTTCTCCAGCAATTTCTGTTTCTGCTTATTTTTTGGATCACCACCATCCATGATTCTTTATTATGTTTTCATAGCTTGAAATTGGCTTTCATCTCCATGACACTCTCCATCTATTATCTTCGAAATGTATGTCTAGACAGCCTCCCTACAAGACGGCTTTTCTTGTTTCTGTCTCCACCTATGCTTCCAGTTTGGCGTAAAACACTCTTAAAATCTACTTTATTGCATATTGTCACTGTTTTCTAAGTGAAATTCACTTCCATCTTCTCCAACTAAACTATATCTCTCCTTTAAAGTTAGTTTCAAACAATGTAGACCTCTTCAAGTGGTGCTCAAAGGTCACATTCATAAGATCCTATTTATTACGTGCAGACAGTAAACAGCACAGTTAGTCCTAGTTACACATGTGATGGTGTCTCAAAGTTGAAATGCTGCCTGCAATATATGCACAGATGAATGATAATCCTGCAATGCAACCTTAAATCCATTTTTGGGGCTGTGTCTATACGTATATAGCCTAATCACTTACTTCTCAGAGCAGTTAAACATCAATTCACACTGGTGTGAGATGCAAACACTTGCGCTCAGACCAGGTAATGACTAAAGAATATTCATAGACCAGTTGGATTTTCACAACAATCTAACAACATCATGACCAGTTTTATTCTGATAGCGGAATGTTCTGTTTCTACTGAACTCCGTGATCAATGTAGGATTTATTCTCATATTTTAGTAATCAAGCCTTTGGAGTACTAGTCCAGTAATACAACAATTGTTGTGACTACCAAAGCAGCAAGCTGAAAATCTGAAATAGAACATGCCAAAAATTCTGAACATGCTATCAGCATCCATGGAGAAAGGACTAGAGTTTGCCAATTCAGCTCAATATGGCTCTATCGAAACTACAACCCCATGCCAGATTTGGAATGGGGGATGCTGGGGTGAGCCTGTGACTTCTTCCTTTAGGCTCCTTGTGGGAACATTACCATCGTGGGTCTGTTGTATATTTACCATAAGATGCATTTTTTATCAACTGCTGAATGGGCTCAGTGGACCCAGAAGCCACAGTCAGTTTCAGCAGTAATTTGTGATTTTAAGATGTCAATGGTTTTTTTTTTAAAATGCGGTCAGATTACTGCTGAAGGGTCCATAAATAGGATGGTTGGGTATGTTGAGAGACAGTCTTACCATTGCTACAGTATATTGTTTACTAGTATTCTAATGCAATGAGATTTTAAATTATCATCTTGTGTGGCTTGCACCGTCAATATCCCTCCTCAGTTGAAATGTTTTTGGGCAACTGACAGTTTTGAAAATTAACAGAAAATTTAAAAATACAATTTCCCTAGTCCCTTCATTATACTTTCCAAACTATAAGAATGTTGACAGATATCTTAACATTACATCAAAATAAATTTTCTTCCCCACTCAAAAGTTGTCAACTGCATTATTTTACAACAGAAAATCTGTGTTCTTAGTCCCATGAGTCACAGTGAAAGGTTACTGAAATTGTCTTGCAATAAATTGTTCAGAATAATGGCTGTCTATTAATAACTTTTAGCAGATATTCAATTTTGTTTGTATTCATTATTGAAATGCAAGATTTGCATCCTTCAAGTGCCTGAAAAGTGGTCCCATTCTACTCATGTCATTCATTAATCACTATTCCAATCGAGCTGTCAGATTCTCATCTTTGCTGACATTTCATTATTCGCCAGGTTGCTGCTTGTCATCTGCTAAATCAACAGTTCCCCTGCTGTGGTCTGAGAAACACTGCCAGTGACCTTCCATGGTTCAAAATGCAGAAAAAAACTTTTATCAACTATATGTCATTAGCTGCTAACTTCAATTTCAGAACTCCAATAGATCTCTTCTGCTCTATAGTCGACACAACTCTTTAATCTGTTGTGCCCTCTCCTGAAAATACCATAGTACCTACCAGAAAACCCCAATTAGAGGCATTGACAATTGTACAGGGATCAGCTAACTAATCAAATTTTAATTTAGTTCAGTGTATTTCTGATTTACCCATGCCCATCAAAGCTTATCAGAAGTTTGCAACATCTTCCAACTTCAAAGCTGATAACTTCTACCATTCTGCCCTCTGGATTAACTACATGTCTTTTTCTGTAATTATATGTCTGACTCTTCCTCTAGATGCCCCAAGTGTTAACCTTTTGAGGATGCTACTTGCACAGAAACGTTAGATGCCCGCAGTACATTTTCAGCTAAATTTTCTGCCTGTCATTGCTATTCTCAATGGCAAAATAACATTGGCAACATGATGTGAAAGGTTGTCAGACTGAAATGTTGCTGATCACACGAAGGGAGTTTTAACATTTTGCAGGTTTTGCTTCTTGCAAAAACTTGCATGAATTCAGTGAGCAGTTTAAGTTTCTGTTGTGCAATCTTTTCTGTTACTACTATTCCAAGGAGTACGTATAAGAGTGCATTAAAATAAAGAGTTTAACTTTCTGGCTATCTAGGTCTATCTACTATTGTGATTTTCAATGGTAATTTACGCTTTTAAAATAATGACTCAAAGGTTATTTGAATGAGTTTAAATATATGCTTAGAGTTTCAACTTCAGGTGAAATCAGCAATTTGAATGGAACTTCTAGTCAAAGTTACCCTAGTTTTCCAAACCAATTTCGTGGTTCAAGTATTGGTTCAAATTAAATTGCACCAATGTAAAATATTTCACAAAACAACAGAAAAAAAGCATAAGCTTATTTTCTTGCACATTAGAATAATTATTCATATATTTACAAGTGGTAACCTGGTGCATTTTTATTAATTTTAGTAAATATTTAGTATAGGGCTTTGTCACCAAACATAGTAAGACTGTCCAGTCCACCAACTGTGAACACAATTTTTTATATCATGGTGGTTGGCATATGTGTCAATCTATAGAGCCTCAAAAACTCCAGATCCCAAAATCCTTTTCATCCATGAGTAAAAGTTAACTGTCATTTTGAAATGTCATAAGCATCCTCTGAAAGGAGTGGTTGTGTCTTAAATTCACCTGCATCTGTGCAACACAACCTGTGTAGCCTACATGATTCCTGCACCCTCCCCCCACTCCCCCGCCCCCAGATACAAGATTCTGTTAAGTAAAGCATATAAATAGTATAGGGCGAACATTTGTGGCTCACTATCAAACATTACATTAAGGGATTGTGAGGCATAGAACCCTTTTAGTAAACGTTTCCAAGATCTGAAATCATATTTTATAAGAATGACGTCTTCAGTTTTACCTGACCACACAAGATGTGAACACTCGGTGTTTCTGAGTAAAATAGAATTTATTTAACAAGATTTTATAAATATTGTTGAAAAAAAGCACAGTTTGTCAAAGTCTTTAGTCTTGCAACTATTAGGACAATTACCAAAGTAAAATATTTATACTGCATTAAACTAATATTTAAACTGTTTGAGAGGTCCATCTCGATTGGTTGGTAAGTAGCCTTTGAAATGTGTCTTCAATGGAATTACACCATAATCTCCTAATGTTTACATATTTCCAATATGTAGATGACACATTTACAACATTGGAATCTGAAGGTGCGTGCAAGAATTTCCTTATATTTCTTAATAGGTTATATCCTGCACGCAAATTCACGTTTGAAATGGAACAGTCAAATTAGCTCACATTCCTTGAAAACCTAGTTGAGAAATTGAAAATTCTAAACAACTGCATGCAGCAAACTTACCTTTACTGGTCTTCTATTACACCATAACTTGGGTGTTTTGCACTTCTTCTGCACTTTATGCCATGTACTATTGTGTAGTTAGCGCTGTCCATGTAGCACCATTGGCCTTGGAGGAACGCTGTCTCGTTTTTACTCTATCAGTTGTACATGGTAGAAATGACAAATTAAAAAGCTACTTTACTCTACTGTCTACTCTAAATGCATGTTGGGATTTCTACGGTTCCATGTGCTATTACATTGGCCTTATCAGCAACCTTATAAATAAGGCATGAGCTATTTGTCCACCATGTAAGCTTGGTGCTGAAATTTAAAGGCATCTTGTGGAAATAAAGGCTATCCTAATCATAAGATTTCTCACTGTACTCAATGAAGTGGCTTAAAGCAATCACTTTTGGACATGAAAACTTTGCCCGATCTAAGTTGGGTTACATTGAGAGGATATTGCAAGAGTTTCAGCAACAGATGGAACACCAGCTGTTTCATGCTGATACTGTGTTATAGTAACACAAGTGGTGTTCACCAGTAACAGGATACTGCATGCAAACCGAAAAGATACTCTGCTTATAAACAAAATGCTTCTGTGATAGGATAACATTTGCTAATCAATTCAGAATTTACGCAGAAATACACGAACAACCAATTATTAATTCATTATCACATATTATCAATTGAGCTCACAGTGTGGAGCACTTGTGTCTACTGGAAGCTATGTACATTAAACACAGAGTCATGATCTTTGAGATCGGAAGGAACATATCTAATTTCACTGAGCCTGCTTCAAATCAATGTAGTCATTGACATTCATTAGTTTATTTCTCAGAATAATTCCTTGATCAATCAGAGTCAACCTGTTTTGTTTAAAATTTAAGCAAAGTTTAGAAATTAATTGTCAGTCTCACAAACTGCCACATTCTACTTGGTAACCAATCTCTACCAGAGTCCACTTGTCAAACCATCTGCACTGGTTATAGCACAGTACTATGCACCTCATACAGTATTAATGTTGTTTTTCACTTTACTTTGGTAATTCTTGCAAACTCTCCTGATAAGTTCAAGACAAAAAAGGCTCAGGAAGACTTCAGTCAGCACCAACTCTGAAGAGCATCCCACACCCAGATCACTCTCCTACTGTATCCCTGCAATCCTGCATTTTCTCAGGCCAATCCATCTAACCTACACATCCCAGGACATTATGGGACCATTTACCCATCCACCTAATCTGCATATCTTTGGACTGTGGGATGAAACCCACGCAGACACACCAAGATAGTGCAAATACTACACAGATAGTCACCTGAGTGTGGAATTGAACCCAGGTCCCTTGTGCTGTGAGGCAGCAGTGCTAACCATCGAGTCACCGTGTCATGCATAAAATAAGCAGCCACAAACAGGAATGTTTCTCAACCTTCGAGTTTCACAAGTTTTGAATGTTGAAAGGATTTTCTTCTCCTCTGACTAAATTGATTTCAGAAGAATTGCATCATAGAAGGGTAAACTATGAAAACAAACACTCTAACATTCCAAAGCTTATCCTAATAATAAGGGTATCACATGCATTATTAGGAAATGGTTCAAGTAATAAAATCATAGAGATGTACAGCATGGAAACAGACCCTTCAGTCCAATTTGTCCATGCTGACCAGATATCCCAACCTAATCTAGTTCCATTGGCCAGCACTTGGCCCATATCCTTCTGAAAACCCTCCTGTTCATACACCCAGCCAGATGCCTTTTAAATGTTGTAATTGTCCCAGCCTCCACCGCATCCTTGGGCAGCTCATTCCATATGTCACCACTCTCTGCATGAAAATGTTACCCCTTAGGTCCCTTTTATATCTTTCCCCTCTGACCCTAAACCTATGCCCTCTAGTTCTGGACTCCCCCACCCCAGGGAAAAGATTTGTCTATTTATCTTATCCATGCCCCTCATGATTTTACAAAGTTCTATAAGGTCGCCCCTCAGCCTCCGATGCTCCAGGGAAAACAGATCCAGCCTATTTCGCCGCTCCCGATAGCTCAAATCCTCCAACCCCGGCAACATCTTTGTAAATCTTTTCTGAACTCTCTCAAGTTTCACAATATGTTTCCGATAGGAAGGAGACCAGAATTGCACACAATATTCCAATCGTAACCTAACCAATGTCCTGTACAGCCGCAACATGACCTCCCAACCTGTAGGAGAAAGTGAGGTCTGCAGATGCTGGAGATCAGAGCTGGAAATGTGTTGCTGGAAAAGCGCAGCAGGTCAGGCAGCATCCAGGGAACAGGAGAATCGACGTTAAGGGCATATTCCTGAAGAAGGGCTTATGCCCGAAACGTCGATTCTCCTGTTCCCTGGATGCTGCCTGACCTGCTGCGCTTTTCCAGCAACACATTTCCAACTCCCAACCTGTATACTCAATGCTCTGATCAATAAAGGAAATTATACCAAACGCCTACTTCACTATCCTATCTACCTGGACTCTACTTTCAAGGAACTATGAACCTGCACTCCAAGGTCTCTTTGTTCAGCAACACATTTCAGGACCTTACCATTAAGTGTTAAGTCCTGCTCTGATTTGCTTTTTCAAAATGCAGCACCTCACATTTATCTAAATTAAACTCCATCTGCCATTCCTCAGCCCATTGGCTCATCTGGTCAAGATCCCATTGTACTCTGAAGTAACCTTCTTCACTGTCCATTACACTTCCAATTTTGGTGTCATCTGCAAACTTACTAACTACACCTCCTATGTTCACATCTAAATCATTTATATAAATGACAAAAAGTAGTGGACCCAGCACCAATCCTTGAGGCGCACTATTTCCAGTCTGAAAAACAACCCTCCGCCACCACCCTCTGTCTTCTACCTTTGAGCCAGTTCTGTATCCAAATGGCTAGTTCTCCCTGTATTCTATGAGATCTAACCTTGCTAACCAGTCTTCAATGGGGAACCTTGTTGTACGCCTTACTGAAGTCCAGATAGAGCACATCTACCAATCTATCCTCATTAATCCTCCTTGTTACTTCTTGAAAAAACTCAATCAAATTTGTGAGACATGATTTCCCATGCACAAAGCCATGCTGAGTAATCCTAATCAGTCCTTGCCTTTCCAAATACATGCAAATCCTGTCCCTTAAGATTCCCTCCAACAACTTGCCCACCACCAACGTCAGGCTCACTGGTCTACATTTCCCTGGCTTTTCCTTATGACCTTTCTCAAATAAAGGCACCATGTTAGCCAACCTCTAGTCTTCCAGCATTAGTCAACCTGTGACTATTGATGATTTAAATCTCAGCAAGGGGCTCAGCAATCACTTCCCTAGCTTCCCACAGAATTCTAGGGTACACCTGATCAGGTCCTGGGGATTTATCCACCTTTATGTGTTTCAAGACATTCAGCATTTCCTCCTCTGTAATCTGGACATTTTGCAAGGTGTCACCATCTATTTCCCTACAGTCTATATCTTCCATATCCTTTTCCACAGTAAATACTGATGCAAAATATTCATTCAGTATCTCCCCCATTTTCTGTGGTTCCACACAAAGGCCGCCTTGCTGATCTTTGAGGGCCCCTATTCTCTCCCTAGTTACCCTTTTGTCCTTAATATATTTGTAATAACCCTTTGAATCCTCCTGAATCCTATTTGCCAAAGCTATCTCATGCCCCCTTTTTGCCGTCCTGATTTCCCTATTAAGTATACACCTATCGCCTTTCTTCTCTTCTAAGGATTCACTCGATCTATCCTGTCCGTACCTGACATATGCTTCCTTCTTTTTCTAAGCAAAAACCTCAATTTCTTTAGTCATCCAGCATTCCCTACACCTACCAGTCTTTCCTTTCACCCTGACAGGAATATACTATCTCTGGACTCTAATTATCTCATTTTTGAAGGCTTCCCATTTTCCAGCCATCTCTTTACCTGTGAATATCTGCCTCCAATCAGCTTTTGAAAGTTCTTGCCTAATACTGTCAAAATTAGCCTTCCTTCAAATTAGAACTTCAACTTTTAGATCGGGTCTATCCTTTCACATCACTATTTTGAAACTAATAGAATTATGGTCGCTGGCCCCCAAAGTGCTCCCCACTGACACTTCAGTCACCTCCCCTGCCTTATTTCCCAAGAGTAGGTCAGGTTTTGCACCTTCTCTAGTAGGTACATCTACATACTGAATCAGAATATTTTCTTGTACACACTTAACAAATTCCTCTCTATCTAAACCCTTAACACTATGGTAATCCCAGTCTATGTTTTGCCATTGACTTAAAGTGAGTCACCAGATGTCATTGTGCCTCTTTACTGGAGTCAGGTTGGCTCAACAAATGTTCACTTTTTACTTCGTCGACTACATAAACTTACCATTTTATTGTGTAAACAGACGACACATCCTTTTCGATAGGGAAAAGTTATACAAACAATGTTCCATCCTCTTATCATTAAGCTACTCATCTAACATCTCCAGGAATAGTAAAGCAATTAAGACCAAATCTTTTTAGCTGATTATCAGGACTTTTGTTTTGGACATATGGCTGTTTGGTTCCATGTGTACAGTTAATTAATCAAGTCAGTTAGCAAAATAAAACCTATTAAAAATACATGATTGTTGTTTAAAGATCATTGCCATGTACTGCTCAACCTACAAGACGTTCAAACCTTTTCTTCTTTATGTGAAGCTGACAAACAAACCTTCAATTACATTCTGTGGAATGAAAAGACAGGCAATTACTTAACCATTGCCCTTCAGCAACTTTAGTCTTTGAAGCCAGCAAGACCAGATCCCCTCACATTGCTGCTTTAGGTTAATTGTCTCACTAGCAGAAATTCAAACCAAGCTGTTTGAAAACATAGTTTAGATTAAAGTGGTGCTGGAAAAGCACAGCAGGTCAGGAAGCATCCTAAGAAAGGAAAATCGACGTTTCGAGCAAAAGCCCTTCATCAGGAATGGAGGCAGGGAGCCTCCAGGGTGGAGAGATAAATGCGGGGGTGGGGGGTGATGTTGGGGCTGGGGAGAAGGTAGCAAAGAGTACAATAGGTGAATGGGGGTGGGGATGGAGGTGATAGGTCAGAGGGGAGGGTGGAGTTTGAAAACATAGCTGAGGCACAATGTTGAAAAGCCACTCAAACCAATGCAGTACCTTAAGATTCTCATCAAAAGCTTACAAAATGCACACATAGCATCTCCGGCTGAAAAGGAGTGAGGGGTCAAAAATATAATGCTTCTTTGTAAGTTGGGAAATACATTTACCTATATGTAAGATCAACTTGTATGTCACGATAACTCAAAATAACTTTAAAACGCCTACAGAATAATTTACTAATTTCATTAGTGTGTATTAAACTAGTTTATACTAAATTAAGCTTTTCTATATATGTAAAAAGTGTATTTTAGTGTTTTTGAACTAAAATGAATGGCAAGAGGCATTTATGTGAACTTTTTTTTATTCATTCAGGAGGTGTGTATTTTGCCAGCTGGACAGCATTCCTCAGTATCCTTAAGAAGGTGGTCGGAGCTGCCTTCTTGAACTGCTGCAGTCAGTGTCATGTCAGTACACTTCCAGTGCTGTTAGGAAGAGAATTCCAAAGGTAGATCCTGAAACTGTGCCTCCCTTTTTGACAGATCCTATTTGGATACAGAAACAGTGAAAAGACAATGATGTATTTCCAAGTCAGTGTAGTGAGTGGCTTGGAGAAGAATATAATGAGTGCAAAAAATGTCAGAGTGATTGGTCTGATCTGGGGCAGCCAGGTTTTTGGATAGGACCATCTTATGGCCTAAGTTTTTTTTAAAAAACAACTGATGTTAAACACCACAGAAATTCAATGGGTGTTAGATGTAAATTGTGTTTGAAATTCCTTGATCTTTTGTCCTTTCTCAGCTAATGTTGGGTGAATTGCATTGCAAACACATATAAAAATGTAAGAACTAGGAACAGGAGTAGACAATTCAGACCTTCTAATCTACTTCTCCAGTCAATACAAATATGGCTGATCTCATCTCTGCCTCAACTCCAGTTTCTTGTTTGCTCTCCATAACCCTTTAACCCATTACAAATTAAAAATCTATTTCCTCCTTAAACTTACTCAATATTCTGGCATTCAACGTATTACTAATGGAATTAATTCCACAGATTCACAAACTTTTGAGAAAGGCAATTGCTCCTCATCTCCAGTTTTAAATCTACTACCCCTCACCCTAAAATTATGACCTTCCGTTCTACACTGCTCCACAAGAATAAACATCTTCTCTGTATCAACTTTGTCAATATCCTTTAGCTTCTTATAAACTTCAATGATATCTCCTCTCATTCTTCTAAACTCCAGAGAACATGGGACTAAACTGCTTAATCTCTCCTCAAACACTGGTACAATGAAGTAGAAAGAACGACGCATGAAAGGTATGCAACATACATGACATGTGAAATATTGCCATCAAACGAAAGCAGCTTTATTCCAGCACATGTCAAGCCATTATTAAGCTAAACTATTTAAGAAGCATAAGTTATTTGTCTACAAGAAATCTATTCATGATGCAACACAACAGCATGGGAAATATTTCTTATTAAAGATCATTTAAAACATAACATTGGTTCATAGCTTCTCTTTACAAGTGTAACTCTCAGCATAAGGCAGCCCAGCACAAATTATAAATTATTGTTTGGATTAGGCATTGCTAAGCAACAAGTGATAGGAAATATGTTGTACGATATGTGTTGCAATAAGCTTTCCCATATTTATTTGGACTTAATACAAAACTGACACAAAATTAAAGATGTGATAATGTGCAATGGACAGCTGGCAGAATGGATCACACACAAACACACACACACATGCATTTGCACATGCAACACATCTCACGGAAGATATTTTATTTTATATGAAACTATGGGAGGAAAGAAATGCCTCATATAAATAAAGTATCCTTCTGCTACATTAAGATAAAGCAAGGAAAATACACTTTCGGATTTACCTGGTGATCATATGCTAGATCTTCCTAGGGTCAGGGAGAGTCCAGGGATCTTGAAAATAGCATATGGGAGCCAGATCCTGAAGCTGAGCCTCTGTGTTTAATGGATCCTATTTTTTGTGATGGGAGGAAAATGGGAATCCAAATAGATCCCATTTTTGCTGGAGTGAGTCTTACTCCAAAATTAGTCTGTTTGAATTTTTAGAGTCGACACAATAGCTTGCGAAGAGTGAAATATCAAGTTGTCATAATATTTATGAATAGCCTGTAAAAATTGAAAAAGAAAATGATCTGAAGGGTGCCTGTGGGTAGATAAATAATATGTGCTCTGAATCTGAATGGCTGGTTGTTGACCTAACTTGAAGATTCACTATACCATTGTTAGTATTTGACTGCTTTCCACAATCTATCATTATAATATCGGGAGTAAGTTCATAGTTTGATTGACAGCTCAAAAGTGCTATCAAAGGATTAGCTTCATTTGATGCAGGATTATCAATATATATGTTCCTTCCTACAATGGATTAAATACTTAAAGGAACTAAAATTTATTAGCTGGGGTTTTCGACAATACTGTGCCATCCCTGACATCATGATTGCAATTGCATGCTTAACGTTTAACAACACAACTGAAGCACATTTTAAATAGCCTGCCTTGTCACTTGGCAGCCTACGGGGCAAAATTCGAGAGATGATAGGCCTGTCTTCATCCGATGCACACCTCACCAGATTGACAAATCTGCTGTTTGGGAATATTTCCCCAAAGGAGATTGCAGCAATTCGGGAAATGTCTTGCCCTCCCCCCGCGCCCTCCCGCCCCAACACCACCCACCTCCCCCCCCCCCCCCCCACCACCACTGCCCAACCCCCACTAAAGCAAACCTCCAAGCCTAACTATATTGATGACCTTGATGGGGGAGAAAGGTAAGGTTTAATGATCAGAAAATCCAGAGTGGAACTATGTCATAGTGCAACATGAAGGGCTCTGAATAAATATTTTCACAAAACATTTGCATCAAACCTAAATTGAAATAAAAAAAATGTGACTACTTTTTAAAGCAAGTAACACCAGATAGAATTTTGAACAAAGTGCCCAGTGATTAGAAAGTTAAGTACAGTGAGTGAAAAATGAATTTCTCAATGTTGAAGAAAAAGGCCAATTTTCCTCTTTAGGTTTCATTAGGTAAAAATCTCACGAGTTACTGGTAAGGTCCCTATTTTCATGCATGAATATCTCATCATTATTTAATCTTAACTCACTTTTATGTAGATTGCTATTCTCCCAGGAAATGGATGTTGCCAAATGCCAGATTGGAAGTCTGAGCACTTACCTTCCTTTTTCCAATGCTTTCACTGGTTTGCAAGAGATATAGTGTGGCTAGTTCACTTCTTTAAGGTGTTTGACTTATCCAATTGAAAATCACAACTTGCAGCATTTGCTAAAGGAAAGATAAGCTATTTTTATTTTCAGGGTTAAAATGGCTTGCCGTAAAGACCTGAGTGACAGAGAGCAAGAGAGAGAGAAAGAGTGCTGCATAAGGGTGCGAGGCTGTTTCAAACTCTCACTGAACTGTATGTATGTTAGAACATGCTCTTATATGTAATATAGTACTTCTTTGGTGCTGTGGGGCTTTGCACAGTGAGTGGGAGGGGGTGAGGTTTCAATAACCTTTCCTCACTTATAAACTCCGAAACATGGCTTGTGCTGCATACATCTAAAATAAGGTGTAATATGTCAGAGACCAATGTAGAGGCATCCCTTGTCTCTCCATGTCAGAAGCTCTAATGCCCTAATGTGTCAAGAATGATGCTATGGCATGCTGCTGACAATTCACTTCACTAAAGAGCCGATGTTTCTCATATTCTGTACATGGTATCATTGGACCTATCCTCAACAGCAGATATTATCATCATTGTGGCCACAGCTCAATGAAGGCCTGTAGAAACTGAGGAGGAACAAAGGCTTCAGTAACTCCAGGACCAGCAGCAAACTCCATCACCTGCAGAACAGTCTCCACATGAAGAAGGTGTTGCACAAGATTCCCTCAGGCATTTCTGCTTCTGCTGAGCACAAGAGATCTGGAGGGCCATGCCATGAAGTGGAAAATTCCAGGAAGAAAAGTGCTAGGGGTCATGGGGAAAATCCTCTGTTAAACTCTCCCAAACCTTAACTTCACTAAAATAGAGAAAGATTCAGCCCATCAGAGCAGAAGAAGAATGTTTCATTTTATTCTCCTCTCGCTTGATTGACCAAAACATAAATAATTTCTGACTGCAAAAAATTCCCCAAAGGCAATATTAACTGTGTAATCAAAAACAGAAGGGTTTTTTCGGACCTGAAATGTTAACTTTGATTTCTCTGCAAAGCTGCTGCCAGACCTGCTGAGCTTTTCCAGCAACATCTGTTTTTGTTTCTGATTTACAGCATCTGCACTTAAAGAGCCATAACGTCATAGAGATGTACAGCACGGAAACAGATCCCTCAGACCAACTCGTCCATGCCAACCAGATATCCCAACCCTATCTCGTCCCACCTGCCAGCACCTGGCCCATATCCCTCCAAACCCTTCCTATTCATATACCTTATGGCCCATCCCATCCAGATGTCTTTTAAATGTTGCAATTGTACTGGTCTCCACCACTTCCTCTGGCAACTCGTTCCATACACATACCACTCTCTGTGTGAAAAGGTTGCCCCTTAGGTCTCTTTTATATCTTTCTCCTCTCACCGTAAAACTATGTCCTCTAGTTCTGGACTCTCCCACCCCAGGAAAGAGACTTTGTTCATTTATCCTATCCATGTCCCTCATGATTTTATAAACCTCAATGAGGTCACCCCTCAGCCTCCGATCCTCCAGGGAAAACAGCCCTAGCCTATTCAACCGCTCCTTAACACTCAAATCCTCCAACTCTGGCAAAATCCTTGTAAATCTTTGCTGAACCCTTTCAAGTTTCACAATATCTTTCCGATAGAAGGGAGACCAGAAATTGCACCCAATATTTCAAAAGTGGCCTAACCAATGTCCTATGCAGCCGCAACATGTCCTCCCAACTCCTGTACTCAATACTCCGACCAATAAAGGAAAGCATACCAAACGTCTTCTTCACTGTCCTATCTACCTATGACTTTACTTTCAAGGAGCTATGAACCTGCACTCCAAGGTCTCTTTGTTCAGCAACACTCCCTCGGACCTTACCATTAAGTGTGTAAGTCCTGCTAAGATTTGCTTTCCCAAAATGTAGCATCTCGCACACTTATCTAAATTAAACTCCATCTGCCACCTCTCAGCCCACTGGCCCATCTGATCAAGATCCCATTGTAGTCTGAGGTAACCTTCTTCACTGTCCACTACACCTCCAATTTTGGTGTCATCTGCAAACTTACGAACTACATTGCTTATGTTCACCTCCAAATCATTTATGTAAATGATGACCTTTTGGTTTTTATTACATATGTAAAACCTACAGGTGTCACATTTAGTAAAGAAAAGTTTAAAAATCTTTAAGATATTACCAAAAAAGTGTTGGATATTGTGATAATGAAGGTAACATGATGATAATGATGGATCAGTATAGCAACAGAAAATCCACAATGACAGTGAGTATGAAGGGAAAGAAGGAACAAGCAGATTGTTGAAAGTAAAAGTAGGGGATACCCAATGATGAAAGACATCTGCAACATATGCAAACAATGACTTGCATTTCCATGTGCAGCTTTTAAAACCATAAAATGTCCCAGGGTACATTATGGAAGAATTTATAAACTGAATTTGACACCAATTTCTCAGATTACATGCCTCAAAATCCAAACAACTATTGGGTTTTATTGAGAATTTGAAAGGACACCAGAGAAGTAGATTGGTGCCATATGATCCGATTCCATGCAAGCGGGTCAAGGCAGCTGAAGGCACAGCCAGCAATGAACGAAAATGGCATGTGCAAGAATTCAGAATGGAAGGATGTAGAGACTTAGCGATTATGGAGCTGGAGGAAGTTACAGAGACAGGAAGGATGAATTCGTCATGATATTTAAAAAGGACGATCAGATTTTTCAAACTGAGGTACTTCTAGACTTGAAGCAAATAGGCAAGATATAACCTGAAGGGTAGCAAAGTATAAGAAGAAAGTGCCTGAGATATAATGCTGAATTAAATGTGAGGCCATGTAATTGCTAACTGGTGTAACATCAAAGGCATTAAGAGCAAAAGAATAGAAGAATAAAGAAGATTTGTGTTTTGAGTTAGGAGAATGTGGGATTGGGAAGGGAGTAATGAAAAGAACTTTGCATAAAGGGACAAATTTATATTCACTAAGTTACATTAAACAGGATAATCATTGAGCACCAAAATAGAAACAGTGGGTGTTATGCAATGATTTGAAATACTTTCACTGTACATTTCAAACAATTCACTGAAAAAAATACATTAATGGAATATTTTGTTTGTACAAGATTTTGTTTCATACAGTCAGCAAAAGAGACTAGACAGAAGAAATTTAATGGAGGATTGCTGGTTAGTGATATTTCAGTTGAACAGCAGGGTTAAGTTCCATAGACAGGATGTCACATGAATCTTTGCATGCATTATCAAATTAGGCTCCAGGATAAAGGATACATGTAATATTGCAATTGAGGTCAATTGTAGTGTGCAGGACAGTTGAAGGTTAAAGCGTAGATATTGTTTAAAACTAATGAGAAGTTGTTTACAATTGACCTTTGAAAGGAAGACCTTTGTTGTTTACATGTTGAATATTATGAGGTTGGGCAATCCATCTTAAAATAGCAATTTTATCATCTATTTATTTTTGAGTATTCTGATTGTCTGCGTTCATCAAAAGGGTATGTTTTCCCTTTTGCTTTTACTCCCAATAAAGTGAATTTATTAAACTTTTCAACTAATGCTGAAATATGAATAATTAATTCAAAATGGTGTCATGCATAGTTTTATCTCATACAGTTTTTAAAACCAGTGTCGACCTGGATGAAACCAAGGGGTGGAGTCGAGACTTCCCAGCCTCTGACTGATGTGGGTCATGGCAAGAAAGTTGGCAAAATCGGATGAGATGTTCACCGAGGAGCATCTTGGTGTTGAGAGCTAAAACATTTCATTTTCCAGCCAAATGTTGTGAGTTGTGATTTTCACAGTGAGAGATGAGATGCCCAATCTAATACACATAATAACATCTTATTATTTGTTAATCTTGCATTATTGAGAGATGAGATGCCCAATCTAATACACATAATAACATCTTATTATTTGTTAATCTTGCACTATTTAGAAGCTATTTTCTATTCTCCAAGATGTGTTGATAGGCCAAGGAGTGGCAGGTGGAGTTTCATTTATACAACTGTGAGCTGAGGTATTTTGGAAAGGCAAATCAGGGCAGGACTTATACACATAATGGGAAGGTCCTGCGGAGTGTTTCCAAACAAAGAGACCTCAGAATGCAGGTGCACAGTTCCTTGAAACAGGGGTTGCAGGTAGATAGGATGGTGAAGAACGTGCTTGATACACTTGTCTTTATTGGTCAGTACATTGAGTATAGGAGTTGGAAAATCATGTTGCGGCTGAACAGCACATTGATTAGGTCACTTTTGGAACAGTGTGTTCAATTCTGGTCTCGCTGCTATAGGGAACAATGTTCTGAAATGCGAAAGGATTCCGAAAAAATTTACAATGATGTTGCCAGCATCAGAGGGTTTGATTTACATGGAGTGGCTGAATCGGCTGGGGCTATTTTCCCAGGTGTGTCAGAGGCTGAGACCTTATGTAAGTTTATAAAATCATGAGAGGCACGGATGGGAGGAAGAGCCAAGGTCTTTTCCCCACGGTAAGAGAGTCTGAAACTAGAGGGCATAGATGTAACATAAGAGAGGAAAAATATAAAATGGAGCCTGAGGGGCATTTTTTACATGCAGACAGGGTGGTGTATGTGTGGAATGAGCTACCAGAGGAAATGGTAGAGGCTGTACAATTACAACATTTAAGATGCATCTAGATGGGTACATGAATATGAAGGATTTAGAATGCTGCCAAATGGGATTAGATTAATTTAGGATGCTCAGCGTGGATAAAAAAAGTCTGTTTCCAAGCTGTAGATCACTATGACTCTATGACATGGAAGTCAGAATAGTTACCAGCAGCAGAGACATGGCAGTGATGTGACCACGAGCAGGCACTCCTAACTCTAATCTAGTTAACATTCCCACTGAGATGTCAGTATCTGAGTTGATAAGGACTGCAGAAGACAGTCTTGTTGGTGCTTCCTCTGAAGCATCCATGCTGTCTTCCTTAAATGTGGAGGAGGGATGTCTTGTGGGGCCACCCTCTTGGCCACAGAAGCTGTAATAATGCAGCTTGTGCCTGCTGGATACAGAAGAGAGAGTACGTTGCAAATAAAGTTTAGAACTTTTGGTGCACTAACATGCATTTGCAGTGGGGATAATGGGAGAGGAAGACAGTGAAGGACAGTGGTTCTTACTTGCTTACCAGAAATTGGAGATTTTGCCATACGCATAGGTCCTCACCAGTACGCTCCTCTCTTCATAGGTGTGAGAACTCATGTCAGGCACTCTACCACCTCTCTTGACTCTCTATGTTACGTTATGGGCCGTTTCCTCCTGATATGAGAGAAAAGGAAGGGTTGGGTGAGCTATAAATAGGGCAGCACAACTGAGAGTGCTGCTAGGTGGGGAAAAGCTGGTGAGATATTCCGAGTTAGTGAGTTAACTGTAGAGGGCATGCATGGTTGGTAGTGTGAGGGACTTGGGATGGCTAAGAGTAAATGAGGGAAAGGTTAATATGCAATAATAAGGGTGTAGGACTGCAAGCCTTGTTGGAAGATGTGTGCAGTTGCAGAGTTAGCGTGATTGTGAGGTAGCAGAGAGACAATAGTGACACTTACTTTAGTGGAATGGAGAAGGTCTTTGATCTTATTCCTATTCTGCTGGTCATTTTCCAGACTGTGGAGATCATGCAGACCTGGGGGCAACCTCAAACCAGGTTGGTATGCGCAGTGTTGGGCCTCATGTGCTGGTCGTGTGAGAAGAGGGTAATCATCCTCTGTGCCACCATCTCCTCCAGGATGTCTAGGTCTCTATCTGTAAGGGGGGGGCAAATCTGGGGCAAATACCGTGACTCGCTGCACTCCTGTATGGTCAATACAGGAAAACCAGGAGGTTCTGGCAGTGCTGAGTATATCTGCTTACCATAATTGGGATGAGTGAGATACTGTAGGGGTGTGGTGCATGGTTACTGAGATGACAATTGTGTAAGAAACCTCTTTAGGCTCCATGTCAAGAAACCGCCCATGAAACTAAATGACACAGCTGATTTCTGGTAAAATTCAATCCATGCAGATTGAATCAAGTAACAACCATAATAATGTTCCATCCATGGTTAAATGATTAAGCAATGGCATTGTCGAATGAAAACAGCCACCTATGACAAATGAGAGTTCGAAAATGTCAACTAAAGAGTAACACTCAACGTTCACATAAAGGAGGTTTTGAATGAACAAGGACAGCATTAATTTTCCACCGAGATATTTCCTATAATCTTGCATAACCTGAGTGATGAGGGTGGGAAATTAAGTTATAATCTATTCTGTTGGTTTCCTGCTGTGCAGTGCCATGCTATTAGTCAGAAATGACATTGGACATAAAGAATGTCTGCCCAAATAATAAATAGATAAGCTGATAAATGGCAGGATGATGTGATAGGATGCCTAGCAACACCAAGTACAGGATCTCCATTATGCCTTGTCATCAATTGATGCGTTGAGTCAGAGGTTAAATTTAAATGACTGCCTTGAATAATACAATAAGAATGATCAAAAGATCTTCTTCCAAGTGGGAATTTTAAATTGGAAGAATTTTTTTTTGTCTTAACCAGCATCAGCCAACACAGACATCTGAAACAGAATGTCACAACAATTACTTCGTACTCCTGCTAAAGCAAGAACATTATCCTGACCCCAAGGAATAGTCTGAGATCTACTATAATGTTGGTGCCTGAGCTGCCAGCTCACTATAATGGTGTGACTGAAGTTTTGGATAAATTCAAGATAAGGTAATGATGTCATGTTGGGAATGATACCTTCTGCAGAAGTGAGACTCAATTTTAGTAAACAGTATTTATTAGGTAGTTAAATTACAATGTGTTACGGTCTTAGAAACATCAGTTCATCTTAAAAGTGAATACTTATTTTTTTCACTGACAGCTTCTGATACACAGCTTAGAGACCACGAAACAGTATAGCTCTGATAATGCAACAAACACACTTACACACTAGTTTGCTTCTCTCAGGAACAGGTCTTTATATTCTGATAAGTAGAGTTTCTCTCATATTGTCAGTTAACCCTTTTGGCTACTAACTGTCTTATACTACAAAATCCAGAGTCTAACCCTATCACAAGTGAAGGCTAATCAGAGATTCATCTCTACTTCGTTGCCACTGGTAGCAATAACATTTAGCACATATTTCAGATTAAATGCCAATCCTCAGGTTGGTTTGCATTTGAGAATCATGATAAATACCACAGAACCAGAAATACACTACTACTATTGTTTAATAAAATCAAATGTCCCTCAGGAAATGTCATTTTTTTCTATTGAACAGTTAAAGGCTGTGGTATTCATAAGATGATAAAAGGCATTCTCAGGAGATAAATCTCAGTGCTATGATTAAATACTGCATTGCTCAATGACTATAATTTAATTATTTCAATTGAATTGTAGAGCACTTTGGAATGTTCCTAATATTACAGAATCTCTAATTATGCATTTACTGTACTTACAATACATAATATCTTATTATCAGTTCTGGACTGTGCTTTAAGCTCATGTACAATTGCAAATCACTAAAGACATAAATTTGACAGGTCAAGCAGTAAGTACACATCTTCAGGTTTAATTTGTTAATCTATGTCACTAAATACTTTGGATCAAATAAATATTTTGGATTGATTATATTTTAGAGATTTCAATATATCAAAAAAATCCTTATAATATGAAAAGTGCATGTAAAACTACATTTCTCTCTAACCTTAACAAATCATATAAGAATGAAGAAAGAATTGGAAATGTTACACCTTTGTGCTCAGAAAATGTCTGACACGTGGTTAATACATTTGGAAATATGCTGTTATGTGGGAAAGAATGTTGAGTAATATTTGTCTTCTTCACATGTTGATGCATGCTGAGCTTCTTAGCAAATGTTCTTAATGAGCCATTTAATGATCCAGGTACATCATGCAATAAATTAAAATTCAATATTCCTTATTAATGGGAAATACTTCTAATTACATACACCATAGCATTTTTCTGTATATGGAAATGTGTTGCTGGAAAAGCGCAGCAGGTCAGGCAGCATCTAGGGAACAGGAGAATCGACGTTTCGGGCATTAGCCCTTCTTCAGGAAGGGCTGAAGGGCTGACGTTTCGGGCATTAGCCCTTTCCTGAGAAGGGCTAATGCCCGAAACGTCGATTCTCCTGTTCCCTAGATGCTGCCTGACCTGCTGCGCTTTTCCAGCAACACATGTCCATCTCTGATCTCCAGCATCTGCAGACCTCACTTTCTCCTCATTTTTCTGTATAACCCAGCCACCAAATATACTGAACCTTGCATGAAATGAATCCCTGCCTCTGACCAATGTGGGCCTTGCAAGTGATTGGGTAAATAAGGGAGGATCACCAGAAATGAGATTCTTGATGGCGAGAAGAAAAAGTCTGGTTCGTCAAACCAAATGTTGAGCAGCGAGATGAGAATATCACTAAAGAGCAGTGATGGACCTATTTGTAAATACTTGCATGTATTAGCACATCATTATTAATAATTTCACTGACTCATAATTTACTAGTCTCTCACCCTCTAGGTGGATACTATTAGAAACTGGGCAGCATAAGTCTTTCCTTCCTGTCTGAGCATGTGCATTCTACTTAACAGTGATGCGAGGCTCATCAAGGGACAATTGCTTTAATTAGGCACTTTCACAGTAAAGGTTGAAATGGTCCGTGATCATAATGCCATACATGTGGAATGCACACAGCATCCAACTATGTGGGGTTATGGTTAATGTTATAATCACATCAGATTGATCATATTATTGGTCATTGCAGATTGAAGATAGTCATCTCTGTGAAGCAGAAGTAATCACAGGTGACATTGAAATTGCCTCTGCAGGCCACTATTCAAAAAGACAATCCAAGATGTCATAGGTAGCACAAGGGCATAGCAATGATTTCTATCACTTCTCACTGATTTTCTCTTACTTACACTCTTGCCTTTCTTGGGTGATGGGATGGGGTGGAATTTCTTTTGGGGAGGGCGGGTGGTGGGGAGCGCAGAGAATAAGGTCTCAGTAATCATGCAGCAATCTCCTACTGTATTTGCATGACCTAGATTGTGCTGCATTCATCAGGAGAAGATTCCTGTGTCAAAGGTCCATGTAAAGGCATTCCATGTCTCTTATTTTTTGGAGTCCTTGCTGTCAGATTGCATGGAGTAGTGTGCTAAGCTGCTAAGTGTCGTCGAGCCATATGGTGCTGAAGACCTTACAAAGAAATAGCTACTGGGAGACAAGAGCTATCCACTCAAACCACGGCTGATGATACCATTATACAAATACCCTGATGAAGACAAGGTAGGTATAATGCTGCCCATTCTTCCACGGTGGCCATGGTGGAGCAGACACTTCCTGAATATGGATTGGTTTGTTGGGCATTGCATCGTCTCAGTTGCATTTTGTAAGCAAAACCTGAAAGAACTGTAGATGCTGAAATCAGAAACAAAAACAGAAGTTGCTGGAAATGCTCAGCAGGTCTGACAGCATCTGTGAAGAGAAATCAGAGTTAACGTTTTGGGTCCAGTTCTGAGGAAGGGTCACCAGACATCAAAACATTAACGCTGATTGCTCTTCATAGATGCTGCCAGATCTGCTGAGCTTTTCCAAAAACATCTGTTCTTGTTGCATTTTGTAAGCATTGCAAATTATTTAAATATTATTTTGGTAAGGTTGGACTGGACAATAATGTTTTAGGTGGTTGCAGTTTTGGTTGGGAAAGGGAGAGTCTTAGTAGCAGAAGGGGCTTTCAGATTCACTGCTGTGTGGACAAAAAAAGAAGCATTGAATCATTCATTGCCACTATAAAGCAGGTCATCCTAACTGAAGGGAGATGTTGAAGGCAGTGAGACCAAACTTGACCACTTCAAGCATTGTAAGAAGAGCATTAATAGCTTCGCACAGTTTGGCCAAGATAAGTGAAGGCACCATTTGTGCGGGTTCTGATAGGTGTCACAATTCTTAGAACAAAGAACAAAGAAATTTTACAGCCTAGAAACAAGCCCTTCAGCCCTCCAAGCCTGAGCCGATCCAAATGTACTGTCCAAACCTGTTGGTAAATTCCTAAGCATCTGTATCCCTCTGCTCCCCACCTACTCATGCATCTGCCCAGACGCATCTTAAATGAATCTACCGTGCCTGCCTCTACCAACTCTGCTGACAACACGTTCCAAATGCCCACCACCCTCTGTGTGAAGTACTTGCCGCATGTATCCCCCTTAAACTTGCCACCTCTCACTTTGAAAGCATGACCTCTCGTTATTGAATCCTTCACCCTGGGAAAAAGCTTGTCTCTATCCACCCTATCTATACCCTTCATGATTTTGTAGACCTCAATCAGGTCCCCCCTCAATCTCCTTTTTTCTAGTGAAAATAAACCTAAC
Organism: Chiloscyllium plagiosum; assembly: GCF_037043375.1. Classification (NCBI taxonomy): domain Eukaryota; kingdom Metazoa; phylum Chordata; class Chondrichthyes; order Orectolobiformes; family Hemiscylliidae; genus Chiloscyllium; species Chiloscyllium plagiosum. Next base: position 63,767,440 of record NW_028270149.1, read on the forward strand.
CTCCTCAACCTTTCTTCTTAGCTAGCACCTTCCATACCAGGCAACATCCTCGTAAACCTTCTCTGCACCCTCTCCAAACCATCCACATCCTTTTGGTAATGTGGCACCCAGATTCTTATGGCATCTTTGTAGCATTAACAGAATAAGAGCAAAACAAACTCATTCACTGTTAAATCTCTGAAAATAATAATACCTTGTGTTATTTCCAAACCACTGCAATAACACATATTGTTTGCCATACGTAAACCTACAGGAGAAGTGTTTGAATGGTGCCTACATTTGGATTTTTTGGGAAGAACAGAAACACTTTCAGGAATCTCAATTTCCAATCAGATTTAGTTGTTACTATGTTTTCTCCTGAAAAAGCATTAGTTTCATACAAACAGAGAGAGACAGTAGGAGATGTTCAAAACGGGTACAATAAGCTGGCAGTCTAAGTTATTGGAGTTATTTAGAGACCCCTTCTGGTACCCAACCTTTGATGGACATCTACGGAGACCAGCCTGTTATCCCTAAAGACAGGGACGGTGGGGGCGGCACAGTGGCTCAGTGGTTAGCACTGCTGCCTCACAGCACCAGGGACCCAGATTCAATTCCTCTCTCGGGCAACTGTCTGTGTGGAGTTTGCACATTCTCCCCGTGTCTGTGTGGGTTTGCTCTGGGTGCTCTGGTTTCCTCCCACAGTCCAAAGATGTGCAGGTTAGGTGAATTGGCCATGCTAAATTGCCCGTAGTGTTCGGTGCATTAGTCAGGGGTAAATGTAGGGGAATGGGTCTGCGCGGGTTGCCCTTTGGAAGGTTGGTGTGGATTTATTGGGTCGAAGGGTTTGTTTCCACACTGTAGGGAATCTAATCTAATATATAACTTCACTGGGCGTACTCCCAGGAATATCCTCCCGAAGCACAGTGTCGATGTGTCAGAAGAAGCATTAGCACGGCTGCCTCTGGACAACCTCCACCCACCCCCCCAAGACAGTTCATGGTTTATAAGTGCACAGAATGTAGGATTGCAGGCTGGTGAGCACCACACAGTGACAGCACTGCAGACGGGCAAGCAAGAATTGCCCAGGTCACTGCTACTCAGAAGACTGCTGGAGAACAAGCCCATTTGCTCAGCCCCTGACAGGACAGGATCCTGTGTTCTCAGTGATGATGGATTTTGTGTACATGTGCAGGATGAGAAGCGGGAGCGGAAGACAGGCATCCAGACTGCAATGGGCCTCATTGCAGTGAATCATGCAACCATCTACCTCCATTGACACGTAGTAGTTGTCATGGAGAGACAGGCCCAGCACACTAAGGTGATGCTGGAGAATCTTACAGACCTGCCCCCCATCGCCGCAGCCATTGGCCCTCAGGATAGTAAGCTATGATAACATTGGACAGGGTACTTTGACATCAGTTCAGGTGTCCCCATCTTGCCAGGAGACATTTGGCCAGAGGTGGAACCATACACACGCAGGCCCCATTGCACTTTTCGTTCAGGACATTGCTGGGGTGTTCGGGCTCTGCAACTCTAAAACTTAGAAATTCAGCTTGCTCTTGGTACAACCAGACCATTTGGACAAACACAAGCACAGGTAGCCCCACCAAATCCCCAGGACCAACTGACTCCGCTACTGAGCAGGTTCCCTCGCCTCAATCTGCCAAACTCATTAAGATGCAATGGGAGGGAGAGAGAGAGAAAAACGTACTGAGGGCATATCCGTGGCATGGGTGACGCGGTTCTTCAAATATTACCCAAGTGAATTACCATCCTAGTGGTTGTTCATGTCTCTTTGTGGGCCCCAGACACTTTACTGCACCCTCTGGCATCACCTCATGGACATTATCAACGCACAAAGGTTGGGCTGTGAATGGTATGCCTAAAATATCATGTTCCAGCAGGAGGAGCAATGCATGTACATGGTATTAGATCATTCCAACACCTTAGACACTTCCCGTTCAATGTTTCCTATGTTCAGGTGACTGTATGAACAGGAGTGTAGCTCTCTGTGAGTTCCCCAGCAGTTTCTGTGCCAGGGAGGTGCAACCCAGGGAGGTGCAACACACGGAGAGCATAAATGTTGCAGTACAGCCAGGAATAGGCATGCTACATACCCAAGTCATAAACAATGCCTGGGCCTCTGTCCCACATTCTTTACCTGTGAAATGAACAGCGGTTGTGCAGTACTTTTCTTCACACATCAGTTCACTTACCATGACCATTCCAAACGTGGTCCTCCTGCACACTTTCCATTTGCTTTATAATGGAAGGCCTTTTTCTAGAACCTCAGCCTGAATGTGCTGGTGAACCTACTACCATGCCCTTCCTCTGTGCCCATAGACTTCACAGAGGACCCCTCTCCTAAGACTTTGCTGTTGGTTTAGGTTCTGTGTGCTTGGCATAAATGTTACCACAAGGTACAGGCGTGTTGCTGATGTGGCATACTGTCGTATGACAATATGTACACGCCTTTACCTGAGGACTATTGAACAGCACAGATAATACTATTTGGTTGTGTGACTGCACCTTTCAGCAGTGCTGTGAGCATGTCAATAAGCACCAGGTGAATGCGCATCAAGATAGCAAGCAAGTAGCTTGGCTAGGCAGCATTGAGCTAGGTGCCTGTCCTAGTGCAGCAACTGCTAGTTAGGTCTGGGCTTCATGTCACACTACCAGGATAATGACGAAAGTTCATTGAATGTCAGATGCAAATGTCTGTGGAGGAAGGGTACATGTTGGCTTGTGTCTATAGATCAAGCTCTGGGCCTGCTGGTTACAGATCGCTTAGAGGAAATGGTGAGCTGAATCTGCCAGATACCAGCTCAGATTTCCATCTTGTATTTTCACAACCCCTAACTTGTTCAGCCAATCGTCTAAGGTTGGAAACAAAATATCAATGTGGTGAATTGGGCCTTCAGCTAGAAGCTTAACAAGCCCTGTCCATTAGCAAGAATCTAATAAGAATCTCACTATGCCATATGTGGAAAGCATAAAAAAAAACAAGCCAGACAATTTTGATGTCTAGATGGACTTGGCCAGATTTTTTGTCTGATTTTGCAACAGGTTTTGATATAGCCCCCTATAAGATTCTGCCCTTTGTCTTTATTCATTTCAATAAGAGTATTGAGATCTTCCCACATGGATGCTGGGGCAGTTGGGTTAGAAGGTGTAAGGGCAAAGGGTTGTTAATGGGAGTCATGATTTGGCATGTTGGCACTAATTTGGGTATGTGTGACAGGATTGGTGGGGACCAGCAAAGTAGGCCTTTCCCATTGTCTGTTTCTCCAATCGGTGTCCCTTGTGTCTGCCTTCAAACTCTTTCTAGGGGCAGCAGATCCAACCTTCAAGGCACTTTGCCTGAGTTCGGCTTTCAAAATTAAGAATACTCCGATTCTGTGCCCTTGACTTTGAAATGAAACTTCAGGCCAACGTGTTGCTGTATCAGCCCAGAGGCATTCTTTTCATAAGTAGCTAGAAATTTATTGGGGAATCTCTAAGTAATTGCGAGCATCAGGTCCTGGGAGACAAATACAAAGTAGAGTGTGAAGAAGGACAATAATTTCTCCTTAAAACCTTATTGGTTTGGAATTTACAAGTTTTTTTTATTGCATTGCTTTTAATTTTACTGCTATTCACAGCATCAAGATTAGTGTTAGGAATGAAACAATTCCCTTTGGAAACTCAATATCAATGTTAATATCTCTTAGTCAGGTACAGCAGAAGAACTGTTGGTGAACTGAACATCTTATCCCCATCTCATGAACAGATCAATTGTTTGGTTTGTGCTCCACACTTTGTCTCAATGTTCCTGTATGTTTTTGTTTAAACTTGATTTTGGAATTTGAGCATTGCTAACAAGCCTGGTATCCAGTGTCCGCTGGTGATTCTGTACAAGTCACAGTGAAATGTCATCTTGAATCGTTGCAGTTAATGTAGTAAAGGTACACACTCAGTGCTTTTTCTGCAGTGGTTTTCAGCAGTGAATGGCTTGCTAGGTGATTTCAGAGTTAGGAGTCAGCCACAATACTGTGACTCTGAAGCCACATGTAGGGCAGATCAGGTTAAAATGGCAGACTTCCTCCCCTGAAAGTCACAGGTGAACCAGATATATTCTCATGACCATTATTAATAAAACTATCATTTAATTCCAAAATTATTGGTGAACTGAATTTAAATTGCCCAGTTGCTATGGAAGGATTTGGAACATGAATCGAATAATGTTCTCCTGATGCTACCAGCTCCTGAAATATGCACTTGACCTGTTTGGTTTGCACCAGTTCAAATTAACTTTAAATATTCTGGATTTAAAGATAGTTGCAATAGTGTGTGAAGTTAAGGCAAGAATGACAGTAGGTCCTGCAGCTCGTTGATCAAAGATTTTTAAAAATAAGCCTCCCATAAAACGATCCAAACATTCATCTCTTGCTATGTGCAAATGTTTTTGTGCTTGCCTTCACTATAACAGCCAACACATTTCAAACAAATTCAGTTTCATCTGGTATTTCGAGAAACTTTTGAGGGGCATTGTAATTTCTTAAGTCTCAAAAAAAAACCCTTTTGTAACTTCAGAGTATCTGCAGCGATGAGTTTGCTCATTTTTAGCAATGGATTGTTGAACTTGACATAGCAAAGTTGGATTAAATGGTGGAGGTGTGCTGTTTTTAATGAGTTAAAAAAATTCAATATTCTCCAATCCTTATAAACATTCTTTAGTGCCTTCAGCTGAAGCCAGTATTAAATGTACAAATAGTATGTTGGATATCTGGTCAGTCTGTCTTGGTTCACCGCCTTAATTAGATCCCCTGCTATTAGTCAGTTCTTTCTAACAAAAAAAAAGTTAACTTTCAAATAGTAAGATAGGATCCTTTGGAAAAAGAATTAATCAGCCAGTGGTCTGATTGACATCCAAAGCGGACTGACAAAATACCCAAGGACCTCTGTGCAGTACATACACTGTTTCACATCAACAATCTTCCAATAAATTACTGGCGTTTCTTCTTATTTGCAAAAGTATTTCCTTTTAATATAACATTTGGAAAATTGGCATTTTACAGGTGTAGAGCAAGCATGTTGGTCAGGCTGTGGTGATTGTGAAGCAGTTAGAAGGAGTTTTGGCTATAACCACTGCATACATGATTGCAATTAAATTTTGTATTCAGTGTACAATTACCTTCCAGATGCAGAGTTCAAAGGGAAATTTCTGTAGTTCAGCTAAGTTTTGCCTCTTTAAGGGGAACATTAAAGGGTAACAATGAATTGTTCACCCAAAAAGGAAATGAGTGTGTTAAGAGATTCCGACTGCATATACAAAGAATACAGTGCAGGCCCTTCAGCCCTCAATGTGGTGCCAACCTTTAATCCTCCTCTAAGATCAAACTAACCTACATATGCTTCATTTTACTATCATCCATGTGCCTATCCAAGAATCACTTAAGTCTCCCTAATGTATCTGACTCTACTACCACTGCTGGCAGTGCATTCCACAGATCCACCACTCTTTGTGTAAAGAACTGACCTCTGACATCTCTGATAAACCTTCGTACAATTACCTTAAAATTATGCCCCCTCGTGATAGCCATTTCTGCTCTTGTAAAAAGTCTCTGGCTATCCATTCTATCTATGCCACTCATCAACTTCTCCACTTCCTGCTTCTCGGATGCCGCCTGACCAGCTCTGATTTTCCAGCACCACACTCTTTGACTCTGATCTCCAGTATCTGCAATCCTCACTTTCTCCACTTCTATCAAGTCAATTTTCATCCTTCTTTGCTCCAGTTATAAAAACCTCGACCTTTCTTCATAAGACATGCCCTCCAGTCCAGGCAGCGTCCTGATAAATATCCTCTGCACTCTCTTTAAAACTTCCACATCCTTCCTATAATGAGACTACTAGATGTGAACACAATCTAAATCTGTCTCACTTTTTTAAGAAACCTGGGGCAGAATCTTCCCAGTCCTTGAACAATGTAAGCATAGGCAAAAAGAGTTGGAAAAATTAGGTGATTTCAGTGGCGATGAAGTTTACAATATTGAGAGTAAGTATTTTTATTACAGAATTGGAGCAATCAGTAAAAAACCAAGAAGCACACAGAAACACTTCCACATGTGAAGTTTTTGCAGACAAGACTGCTCGAAGAATTGAGAATTGGGCTGAATTTTACCAAAATTTGGCTCAGCATCATTTTTCAGGAGAAGGTTTCTCTCCATGACCTTGAGAGAGTAATTTGACACCATTCATCGCAGCTCACTTTATTATGTATACACAATGCTTCTCTGCTGCTATGCTCAGACCATATCTTGTGTACAGTAATGATCACAGTCCTTGCTATCACTGGGCCTGACTGTCAGTTATGGTGCCAACACCATGTTTAAATCCCAGCTGTATATCAGGGCAAACACTGGAAGACAAGACTTGTCATTCACTATGCGTTGCTGTACAGTTCTGAAGGGCTAGACTGAAAAGGGAAGTTGTGTCCTCCTTCACTGACAAGGAACTGGAGGTCCTGGTGGATGGGGTAGCAAAGAGAAGGGACATCCTCTGCCCTCTGGATTGCCAAAGATGAACAAGGCATCTAACAATCAATGCTGTGCCAATGGTCCACATGAATGCCCAGCAGGGCTGGAAGAAGTTTAATGACCTTCTGCACTCCACAAGAATAAGTGCCACCATCTTCCCTCTGCTACTTCACGCTCACTCCGCCACTGCAGCCACCTCCACCAAGGCTCATTGTGTACCACTTTCACAATTGCATACAGCATCTTCCATCACTTGCTCTCATCACCCCAGCCCCTGCAGTCCACTGGCCCTGCATGTGCTTTGCACTTGCTGCTCACTCACTTGAGATACTTCACAGCCTTTCCACCAGTGCCCTATCACTAACAACTGTGCTATCCACTCCCAACTCACTCAGTCCCTCCCTTTGTCTCATTCTGGTAGAAAACAGCCCACAATCAATGAAAAGATCATGAAATAAAGGAGCAAAATTAGGCCATTTGGTCCATCAAGTCTGCTTCACCATTTGATACACTCAGGAACCAATCTATCTCTGTCTTAAATACACACAATGATTTGGCCTCCACAGCCCTCAGTGACAATGAGTCCCATAGATTCACCACCCGCTAGCTAAAGAAATTCCTCCTCATCTCAATTCTACAGGGTTGTTCCTTTACTTTGAGGCTGTGCCCTTCAGTCCTAGTCTCTCCTACTAATGGAAACATCATCTCCACATCCACTCTATCCAGGCCTCTCAGTATTCTATAATTTTCAGTCAGATATCCCTGTCATCCAGCTAAACTCCACTGAGTCCAGAACAAAGTTCTCAACCGCTCCTCAGATGACAAGCCCTTAAACCCAGGGATCATTCCCATAAACTTCCTTTGGATCCCCTCTATTGCCAACACAACCTTCCTTAGGTATGGGGCCCAAAACTGCTCACAATGTTCCAAATGTGGTCTGACCAGAGTCTTATGGAGCCTCGGCAGCACATCTCTGCTCTGGTATTCTAGCCCTCTTGAAATGAATGCTAACATTGCATTTGCCTTCCTAACTGCCAACATAACCTATATGCTAGCCTTAAGAGAATCCTGAATTCCGACTCCCAACTCGCTTTGTGCTTCAGATTTCTGAAGCCTTTTCTCATTTTGAAAATAATTTTTGCATAATCTGCAAACAATGCAACAATATCCTCCATCCAGTTCATTAATATATATATCTGGTTTAAAGTTTGAAAGAGTCCCCCACTACTATCTGAACCATACTGCCTGCAGCATGTGAGTTTTGGTTGCCTCTATGTAAACACTGGTGGTTGCCAAGGACAGTTAGGCCCAGCATACTCAGTGTTATCCAGAAATACAGACACCTGCACTCCCTTGCTCAGCATCAATGCCAAGGCAATGGTGGAAAGTGGGGCGTTGAATTTTTTTGCATGTACCTCGTCCTCAGGAAACAGAGTGTTGCCAAAAGGTACCCAACCGGAACCACCTTCAAGTCCCTCAAACGTTTCCTCTCAGGACACTATGGAGGTGCCCATCTCCTTCCCTTGCATCCAGATGCAATCCCCAATCCTGTGGATGTTGAAGCTGACTATGGTAAACCTGCATCTATGCAGGATACTCTCAAGTAAGTCTAGGCTATCTAGCCACAGTCACCCTGGGATCCCCTGCCCTAATCTCCAACAGTTTCCATTACAGGGTAAGCCCATTTCACACCAGTTGAAGAGTTAGGGGCTGCATCTTGACATGGAGGGAGGAAAGGAAAAACAAAACTTTCTGATGGCACAAAGGAGGCATAAGTAAAACTTGATCATCAATACAACATCCTATTTTCTAATATTTATTGATTTTTGCTATCAAGCCTGTAAGTAACTGCCCCTGTGAGTGGCCTTAGCAGCAACAAAACATTTGCAGTCAATGAAAGATGACTTCCTACAGTTCAATTCCATTGAATGATGCTCACAAGGACATCCTCCCTGTGTTGCAACACAGGATACTGATAGCGCTGTCTGAAGAATACCTGCATCATCTCAATACCATGGGTCTCACAGATCTCCATCATCCATCCTATAGAATTTGTGTATCCTCCAGTTATTTGGACCAGAGATTCCAAGGATCAAGCAGCATCATTGTCTGGATGGTGCCAATACGAAGCCCCAGACATGATCTGCATGGAAACCTGATATTGAGAGGCCACCCTTGGTCCCTCATTGGTCCCAATGGATAGAGGTGTTCCATTGTAGGAACTCTAGACAGCAAGATATGAAGTTTCAACCTCCACCTCAGGACAGAGTATAGCTCAACTGACTCTCTTTCATCTGTATGGCATTCCATGAAAGATGCACTGCTGTGACTTTTCTGCAACTTCGCCATGTCATGATGGAACATCCAACTATAAGCTCCACTTTAGAGACTGGCTCCACAACAGCTGGAGGTTGATGTTGGTCCTGGGCTTCCAGGTGCATCGGTTTCTCATTAAGTTGTGTGACAGCTTTTGGTGCAGGGCACACTGAAACAACCATAGATTCTGTGTCTGGATCAATGGGGTTGGTTCCAATGAACCTATGTGAGCAATATTAGAAACAAAGCAGCTCTTCCGTAATGTGATCATTCAGCTGTTTCAGCACACGCAGATGACATTTAAATAGTGTCCAAATATTGGGGTATGGAAGCCCCAGGCAAACAGCCCAGAGAGATGCCTCTGCACTGAGATTGCGCATTGTTACCCTGATTCAGACGCCTGTTGCTCAAGTCTTTTGATACACATATAATGTGAGATTGTATCTGTGGCAGTAATAATGAAAACCTGCCCCCCATCCAAACTGGCCCGGTACTTAAGAAAGCAGGCTTATGGCAGCAGGTGTGGACATTATACTACCTGAGGTGTGATGTGAGTAGCTCCTGGACTTTGGACAGACTATAAAACCTTGACAGGTGGCTACAAATTGTGAACTGAGGTGATTCTTTACAGCTTATCTTTATTTGTGTTTCACAGCCATTAATGGGATTAATTTGTAATGGTGAATGATATGGTCAAGACAGCTTCCAGCTAAACTCTTTGTTGACATATTTGAGGAGAAAGTGAGGTCTGCAGATGCTGGAGATCAGAGCTGAAAATGTGTTGCTGGAAAAGCGCAGCAGGTCAGGCAGCACCTGACCTGCTGCGCTTTTCCTCATTTCTGAAGAAGGGCTTATGCCCGAAACGTCGATTCTCCTGTTCCCTGGATGCTGCCTGACCTGCTGCGCTTTTCCAGCAACACATTTTCAGCTCTTTGTTGACATAGTTGGTTAATGCATGAGATCTACACAAGGGATTATATGATAAAAAGTGTTGTTCACCTGTACTTGTAGGACATGTGCACGTTACCCTCTACCTGTTATTGCCCCATGAAGGAGCTTGCATCACTCATAAGTTGCGCCCACTCCCTCAGATAAAACATATTCCTTCCACACCAGATGTGGCAGCAGCCACTTTTACATTTCCATTATGCATTTATGATTCAGACAAAGATGGAAGGCAACACAGGTCAGGGTTCATAGAGTTGCAGGCTCAGCCTCCCAATCTAGGTGACCCCCAAATGTTCATATCCTTTCCATCTTGCCATCACTGTTAACCAATCAGCTTTAATCTTCCCATTTGCCAGCCATCTATTTACTGTACATCTCTCAGTTTATTCCCTGAGCCCCAGGTATGCAGTTTTGTCATGCCAAACAAGGCAGCACGGTGGCTCATTGGTTAGCAATCACAGCGCCAGAGACCCTGTGTTCGATTCCAGCCTCGGGTGACTGTCTGTGTAGGGTCTGCATGTTCTCCCCGTCTCTGCGTGAGTTTCCTCCAGGTGCTCAGATTTCCTCCCACAGTCCAAAGGTGTGCAGTCAGGTGGATTAGCCGTGATAAATTACCCATTGTGCCCAGGGATATGTCGGTTAGGTGGATTAGCCATGGGAAATGCAGGTTACAGGGATAGGATAGGGGTTGAGTCTGGATGAGATGCTCTTTGGAGGGTCAGTGTGGACTTGTTGGGCTGAATGGTCTATTTATACACTGTAGGGATTCTATTCTAGATGTACATTGTGACCTCCAATGTAGCTAGAATGTAGTAACCATTGATTCCCAGTCCCCTGTACTCTTGTATACTTTGTTTTTTCCCTCCATTTTATGGTGAAAACCCCCCTTCCCAATTATCCCCTCTGCACCCCAGCATGCTGCCTCCAATCTCCTTATTTGACATCCCCAGTATCCTTCCCATCACAGTAGGCCCTGATAAACCCCTTGACTTTCAGTGAGCAGACTCCCTGAATTTACTGTGGTTCACCTCTGACTGACAGTCCCCACTGATGAGTGGCCTGACTGATCTTTGTGCATCTCCCTTAACCAATAATCCCAACTGGTTGCACAGCACCTGTAGGACTGGCTGTGGCCCACTCCCTACACTATAATAATATAGAAGTCTGGATTTTGAATGGGCCAGATACCTAACTGTCCTCAATATGAGATTGGACAATGATCAAGATTTAATGCCTGTACCCCTTGACTGACAACAGCTGCCCTTGACTCAGCTAAGGACTCCTTTGAAATGTGGTCATTTGATTGATGAGTTTGCAGTGCATTTGCTGTGTAAGCTGCTCGCTTGTGCTGCAGGTGTGACATTGACACAGCATGGTGACATAAAGCAACGTCTGCCTCTTGGCTGATCATTTCTGCCAGATGTGAGGCTTGAGTGGCTTTATGTCTGCACACTAAAAGTCAAGGCAAGCAGAAGTATAGTGAGGATGCAAGGTCGGAATGTGATGACAATGTGAAACAACAAGACTAAGATGCAATGAACATCCATGTTGGCACAAAGTGAATGAGCAGTGAGGAAACCAGGGAAGAGTTCTGAGAAGTACACTGTTCTGGTGCATGAGATGAGTGCCTGTCCTTATGCACAATACTGCAACACCATTGCAATGTAAGGTGTTGGCGTATTCCAAAGTGCAGTATTGAAGTGGAAAACAATATCCTAAGTGAGTCAGAAATGCACCATGATGTAGCTAGGCTGGTGCATATCCAATGTCAATGCCAGCCTTCGTGAATGTAGAAAAGGCCTGGGCACTACCCATGGAGTGTGCCCTGAGATTTTGGGGACTGCTGGCTGAAATGCAGACCCAGAGGAGCAAATGGAGAGCTGGAATTGGCAAGTAGCCATTCAGGTTTCACGTCTGGAATTGTCACTGTCCAGTTTCTCTCTACTACTTAGTAAAATAGCAAACTGCAGAGAAATGAAGCAAGATTAGGTAACAAAGAGATGGTAATGCATGCAAACAGGCATGCAAAACATGCAAGCATTAGCAAGATTCTCATCTTGCTCTTAAAATGTTTTTTTTTAGAAAATCAAACTTTTTTTACCTTGATTTCTAGAATCTCACTTTTGAGGTCTCACTATATTTTACAACTGGCTCTCCATTGTCCATGTGATTTAAATGCTGGAAGATTCCAGCCTTAGATTAAGTATGTCTACACATAATGAATGGTACAGTGAAGAAATGTATTCAGATTACATGATTCTGAACTTTGTGCAAGAGAATGCTCTATGTGGTGAGGCAGTAAGTTAAATAAGTGATGGTGGCTTGGCGCATGTAATAAGCCAAATCAATTTTAACTTCAGAAAAGTCACAAAGTACATATTTCATTGAAGCTCTGATTACATGTTTCATTTCTAGATAGTGGAGTTAAGTTAAAATATTTTGCATCTACATCTTTCTTAATGCTTATCCTGAGAAAATCTACAAATCTATCAGTTCATCCTCAGAATCTAATATGTATGTTTTTTTCATTTCTGACAACAGTTAAATCGATAATTTAAACGCAGGACACGAAACAGCAGAATATTCAAAATTGGCAAGCAAGTCTCATTGAAAGTGCCGTTCAGAAGCTCATTTGAAAAAAAACCTTTGTCTCTGAGAAACTGAACATCAGTATTAAGCAGCAGCTTGCAATTATAATGGGACCTGTACATTGTTAAAAGGAATAAGAACCATTCTCAAAAACTTTAAACTTTTTAGCAGTATCTTTTCATACACTATGTATTATTTTGCTGGGCTGTTACAGTTAATCCATTCACTCCATTTAACTTGAGAATATTCAGTATCTTGCAAAGCTGCTTTCTTTTCTTAATAAGTTTGAAAGTAAATATTAAGAAAGAACTCTGTCACTTTTTAAAATATTTATTAAAAGAATCCTTCTGGAGACAATATTGAATTTGCACATTCAGAATGATCCATGTTGGTGGAAGATATTTTGAAGACTTAGAAATCAAAAAACGTTGACGTCATTTGGTTAAGGAGCAAGGAGGAGTTGAAGGAATTTAATTCAAGTTTATTAAGCATAAACATTATGAAGAATAAGAAATTAGTTTTGTAAAATTACTGCATAATTATGGATATCTTCTTATGGAAGAAAGGATTGTTGGAGATAGAAGCTATCTATTGGCATATGTAATTACCTTAGCACTTAACCAGTAATGAATGGATTGTCACAAATTTTTATTTTATTCACACAGAGAATGTGGGCACCACTGGCTAGGCTAGAATATACTGCCCATCCCTAATTGCCCAGAGGATAGTTGAGAGTCACTAATGTTGCTGTGGGTCTGGAGTCATACACAGGCCAGACCCGGTAAGAATGGCAATTTCCTTCCATAAAGGACATTCATGTTATGGACCAGACCAGACCCCCTCAAAATATTTTGAGAAGGTAGCCTGGACCCTAACTTTTCCTTATTTTAAAGGCAGATGTGAAGTGGATATTCCAGCTGTGATGCAGCTGGTCAAACCACGGGGCTTTCAACAAAACAGAATGTATTTAAACACTGCAGTTGAAACACGAACAAAGGAAAACCGAATTTAGAATAACTTAATTTTTGGAAACTTAACTGACCCGACAGAGCAACTTAACTAAAGAGCTGTTCCAATTCCCATAGCACCCCATAAATACACCCCTTGGCAAAAGGTAAATTCAAACACAGATTCTTATGGCCAGGAGAGATTTCAGGGAGAAAAGTTAGTCAGGAAACATCTGCTGAAGCATGGAGCCTTTTTTGCACTACAGCAGCTTCTGGCTGTTATAATTAAACCAAACTAGAAAAAAATGCCTGAACTGGGAGAACTGGCCACCCCCCTGCCATTGTTAAACAAGTCAATAAATACTAACTGGCAAGCAATGAATTTACAGAATCACAGAAGCCCTACAGTGCAGACAGAGCCTATTCGGTTCATCAAGTCTGCATCGACATTCCGAAAAGCATCCCACCCAGACCCAGGCCCCCACTCTATCCCTTTCACCCTGCATTTCCCATGGTCAATCCACCTAACCTGCACACCTTCAGAGTGTGGGAGGAAACTGGAGCAACCTGCGGAAACCCACACAAATACAGGGAGGATGTGCTAACACCACACAGACTGTCATTCTAGGCTGGAATCAAACTCAGATCCCTGATGCTGTGAGCTCCTTGAGCCACTGTGTCACCCAATGCTCATATCCCAGGAATAAAACATTGTTTCAGCAAGAGAATAGGTCTTGCATACATTTTATTTGTGGTGCAAAATTCCAGACATGTTTGTTTCCATCTCCTACTCTGATGCTCTTGGTAAAATGAAGCAATAAAATCAGATTTCAATGGGATTTTGTCCAGCTATTTGACTGCTTCACTTTTCACAAATTAGATTTGCAGAGCTTTGGAGTGTTCTTAGCAGTTAATGCAAATGCAAGCAGCACAGATATAATATGCTCTTCAATATTATTTTTGCATTTTTCTTCCTATATTTCTTGATCATGTGCATATCCCCTATGAAGGATGCAGTAAACTAGGAAAGCAATTGGGGGCTATCTTAAGGCTCAAATTAGGCATCACACAGCTAGTGCATTCACGAAGGCTAAGGCTTAAGGATCATAAGAATTTGGCTCTCAGTGTCAAGTATAGGTTCTGAGTAAACTGCCAGGTCTCCAATGGTAATTGATTCAATTTGAGGTTTATTCCACGTAGTTAACCAGCAGAGACCAACTGAGCCTCAGGAATGGGCAAAATCAGCTGGGGTGCGGCGACTGTAGCTCTCAGCAGCCATCAGGAGCACTGTGCAACAGGAAGGAACATTCCTGTTCCCCTTAGACTGTAATGATAGGTTAAGACAAAACTGCAAATGACCCCCTTTATGCTACTGACTATGTAGGATTGATTCATGGTCAGAAACCCTGCGTGAAACAGGCCAAGACCTGCTCTGTTCTGGATGGCCCAATTTCTGCAAAATACTCTGAAGTGTGTATTATCCCCCTTTTAGTATTCAGCAAGAATCTGATATCTGTTTTGGAGGGCTGCCTTAGCACCTGAAGAATGGCCTAACTCATTTTCAGTTGAATGTCTTTGTGGGCAAAGTAGACAATGTTCACAGAAAATCGTGAACCCCAGATTAACTATTTCTGTACTTGTTTTACATCCGTATATTTCTATAGCGTTAGATTTTTGTCATACCCAAGTGTATCATATTGTTAAATACTGTCATATCCTGTCAACATGTTAACCATTGTTAAGAAACTGAATAGGACTTTCCATGTAAATACTGAAATCAGGCCAAAGGCTCAGAATACTGCAGTGATTAACTCAACTCCTGGCTCACCAGGGCCTGTCTACAAATGACAAGTCAGGAGTATGAGGGCATTACTCTCTGCTTTCCTGGACGAGTGCAGCTCCAACACTTAGGAAGCTTAATAGAAATCCTGGATCTCCCTCCAAACAGCGTTGTAGTGGTTCCTCCACTGAATGGACTGCAGCTGTTGAAGAAGGCAACTCACCACAAACTTTTCAAGAGCAACCAAGAACTGGTAATAAGCCATTGAAATCTACATCCCATGAATGATTTTTTTTTTAAAGAGCCTGTCATGTATTCAAAGCAATTCTTTCCATCATATGTGATAGTTTAAGGATAAAAATGGATACATTATCTTTTAGGGGAAAAAAAAGTCAGATGATCTTAATAAACCTCTTGCTAAACTTATCCAATTAATCAATAGCAACAATGAACAATGTTAAATGAATGCCTTGTTACCTACACTTTTGTTCAAATTTGAGACAGAACCTGGTACTGCTAAGCCTTTTTACTACAACTATAAGTGGAATCCCCATCTTTTCTTGCTATGTTGCAAAGATGCAGAGAGAACAGCTTCCAGGCTGACCTGGTGGGCCTCCCTGAAGATCCATCAAGATGCTTGTGTAAGGCTTTTTCAAAGGTCTTAAACATCACGTGCAATATAATTAATCTTGGAGGGGATTGGTACATTCCACAAGAGGCAGAATATCAGCAATCTTGCAGACACACGCTGGAATAATTCAAACAGATTCACAATATGACACAAAGTCTGAAAAGCAATGACCATGACGGAACATCAGATTTTATAAAGATTATTAACATCTTAGCAAATACATGATCTTTGCAGTGCACTAGGCAGCAATAAGCAATGACACAAGTCTCAATGGATAAGGAACCAAAATATTGCAAATTAAAAATCAATTGAAATTGAAGGAAGATTTTGGCAAATGCAAAGCCTGCAGGTGTTAGATGACTAGTAACATTAAGTTAGTAGCCTTGCTGTTGTCTTGTAGCCTTGTAGCATTGCAGTAAATAAATAACACAAGATGATAATTATTACACTTGAATAGTGTTAATGACAAAAGAATCATTACAAACTTAAATCAAGACTTACTTCTACAAAGAATTGCCTTGAGTTACTTCTCTCCTTATTCCTAAACACTGTACTCCTTGCAGATTCAACTTGCAAAGTGGAGCATGTCTGAAGTCAACATCGTCATTTTTTTCTACTCAATCCCAAGGCAATCCATCAGATTCAATATGTAACCTTATGAATTGGATATGAATAACATTTCTAACTCTGAATCTCAGAATACACATTAATTAGTCTGGTAACGTGCTCACATCATAACCTTAGCTTAGAGAGCATTGGAAGTATAGACTTTTGGTTCAGATTATTAACCACCCAGCAATAAACATTCATAAATAGATCTTGGTATTAATAACCTAGTCTGGAAAGGTGAGCGATAGTAGATTTGCTCCCTCTTTTTTTTCACTTCACAACTGACTGCAGAGAGATGTGTTTTAAAGACTATTGCAAGCAAATTTAAGGTTTTCTAGTTGCTTGTTCTTGATCAATACTTTTGCATATGGATATGTCTTTGCTTATTTTCAGAGCAACTGTCTCAATTTTAACAATCCAGCATTAGTCTTTTAAAAAGGTTATATTGAGTTTTCACACATTTGCAAGTTAACTTAGAGGAAAATATGATGGTTCACTCGCTTGACTCACTGACAACATCACAAATAAAATTCAACACTAATGAGGATTAAATTATAATCATTCAAAATAAATCAAATTCAACGCAGACTTGGTGTTACTTAAATAAAGATAGAAAATGCTGGAAAAGCCACTGTTGTAGTTTCTGTGAGAGAGAAACTTATTGAATGGTTTAATCTATAGTGTCTGAGCGATGTGGACTTTGGTGAGATGTATAACAGAAACAAATGAGATCTCCAAAGAGGTTCATATTGCATCAAGGTAATCTCACTCATCTTTTATGCTGTTTCCAAGTAGCTAAGCAGCAGAGCGATGTGAATTGATTGGATTAGTGCTTGTTCAACACCATGTTAACACCACAGCTTCCTCATTAATATTCAGAATCCAATATTACTAAACTTGCCAAACAAGCAAGATATCCACAAGGAAACCAGAGAGCAGTGTTGGTACTCCTATGTTTTTCCATCTCGATCTATGTTTTGTTTGGTCCTATGTTTCTAGGGTTCCTGTTCAAAATCTAGATTTTCGCACAAGACCCTGTTAAATATCTGTTTATTCATTTAATTTTGAGCAAATCTGTGCATTTAAATGTCTGATTTTCTGATTTTTTTGTGCTGTTAACTAAATTTGTTCCCATCTCATCGTGATCATGCCAAAGCTACATAGATTGGTTTTGTCACTGGATTCGGTGCCAGTCCCAGTGCATGCGTATGGTTCAGGCAACTTTCGCCATTTTGGTTTGGAAATTAAATTAACTTGTTGAGTTGTTGTTGCGCTACCTTCGTATAGATTTTTTCACAAGGCGTAAAAGAGTGCAATATTTTTGTTGTTCTGAGAAAACAACTTTAGTTTTTTTAAACAATTACTTTGTAATATGTTGGATGAGTCATATAATATAATCAGAAATGATAAATATCTAGGGATAGCTGAAATTAAAACTGTCTATATTTTTCTCGTTTTTTTTTAAGGCGATGTCTCGGTTTATCCCAAAACATACTTTGGCAACACTGCCGGCAGATTCAGCTCTAAACAACCTCATTGGCTGTAACGAAACTGCAGACAGGGCCAGGATCAGGTGCATGCGCTCCTCCATGGACAATGGCATCTGCCATCCATCACTACCTTCCTGGCTATTCTTGCACACAGTGTATTCTGGAAACACAGAACTGCATTGCAGGACATAGTTGCAACTTGCCTTGAAACGCTGCAGCTGAGACATTGAAGGACATGCTCCCAGTTTGCAGGTTAAACGAGGCTGCATCTCAGGGATGCTCACTTGCTCTCTTCGAGCTGTTCTAACTGCACCCACTCGCACGCTCACAGCATCCATGCCGTGCCCTGTGGTGCTAATTAGTGCAGTCATGCAGCTTACCTTGCTCCTCAGCTGTCTTCTATTTAGGGGCACACATCTTCCTGTGTGGCAGTATGCTATGTCAATCTCACACCTGAGTGATAAACCAGCAGCTTACGTGGTATATACAGGGGCCACAGGCACATGCAACAAGTATATAATGTGGGAAAGAGTGTCTTCCATAGATAGGAGCCCTCTGGTTTTAGTAGAAAGGTGTGGGTAGGGGCAGGCACTAAATGATCACAGCAGGCACTGTCACCTCATGAACCAGTGTCTGGGTAGGAAAGGTCCAAGTATATGTACATAGGTTAGTTGGGGACTTTGAGTAGTGTGAATCTGGTGGGGTTAATGGGATCAACAAATAGGAAGGTGATGTAGATGTTAAGGGATTGTCATCATTTGGATTGCTGAAAGTGCTGTCACACTCCAATGTGCTGGAACTCGAAAGTGTACAATGCGAAGGAAATGGCTGAGAGAAATAGTGAGTGGTTGGGGTAAGTGATACAGCCTGTGAGGAAGGGATTACATCAAAAAGATAGGGCTTTTAAAGAGAAAGAGCACCGATCACAGACCCATACATTGTACAGCTCATAGGCATGCAGGCTGCCTACTCCCTGCCTATCCTATAGCATTGACCCTCTCTGTGTTGCATTTCTCTGGCACAGCCCTTGCTGGATTACTCTTTAACAGCTCCATTTTTGGACACAGTGGAAGCCAAATATTAGGGACGTTGAACAAGAAGTGACAAAGGTCTCAGCAAGATCCAATGCCATGTGTACACAGATGGTGCAGCCGGCTCTCACGACAGATCTTCATGCATTGACGCTTGTCTGAGATCATGCAGTGCTGCCAGATGTGTGAATTGCATTTAGTGCCTGCACAGAGAGACTTTCAAACTCATGCATGAAATTTAATGTCAGGAACATTTATGCATAAACTGACGTTTATGTTCAAGCCTATTTCACCCCTTTCAGTGAGTGGCATGGTGGCTCAGTGGTTAGCACTGCTGCCTCACAGCGCCAGAGACCCGGGTTCAATCCCTGACTCAGGCGACTGACTGTGTGGAGTTTGCACATTCTCCCCGTGTCTGCGAGGGTTTCCTCCAGGTGCTCCAGTTTCCTCCCACAGTCCAAAAATGTGCAGGTTAGGTGAATTGGCCATGCTAAATTGCCTGTAGTGTTAGGTGAAGGGGAATGGGTCTTGGTGGGTTGCGCTTCGGCGGGTCAGTGTGGACTTGTTGGGCAGAAGGGCCTGTTTCCAGACTGTAAGTAATCTAATCAATATGCTACCATAGTGCTCTCAATAGATTTTGTTTTTCTCTCCATCCCACGACATCCACAATATACTCACTCATCTGCAGCTCGGCTGGGGCAATATAGAGACTGTTGGTCTGGAGATTCGGTGGATGATAATAGAGCATAGGAGGGCAATGTGCTCTGTGGGAGACCAGTCATTGATCGTCCCCACCAGATTGGCATCGATGGGGGTGAGACAGTGCATGACTGTGTTTGAAATGACTACACTGTATGACTGAGGGTAAAGTTGGGAAATATCCAGTTAAATAATTAAATTAATAATTTGATTTAGTTTTTTAAACAATTTGATTGAAGCACATGTATTTGTCACATACACTTCTGGCACATGGTTTAGATATAACATTGACATAGCACGATGCCATATAGCAACATGTCTACCCCAATGACTGATTATTGCTGACAATCACGTCTTTGTGCCCATGCTAAACACCAAGGCAAGATAGAAGAAGTGTGTTCATTTATGTGCTGAATGAAGCCAAAATGTGCAAGAAGGCAAAGCAAGCAAAGGCATGGATTCTGTGAGCATCCAAGTAGGTACAAAATGAGGGAGTGCTGAGAGAACAAACAAGAAACCTTGAGATGCACTCTGGTTCATTCCATAACTCTAATCCAATCTATTCCCCGGTGTCTGCACTAGTTTCCTCCGAGTGCTCCAGTTTCCTCTCAGAGTCCAAAGATGTGCAGGTTAGGTGGATTGGCCATGCAAAACTGCTCCATAGTATCCAGGGTTGTGCAAGCTAGGTAGGTTAGCCATTGGTAAATACGATGTTAGGGAGATAGAGTGGGGAGGTAGCAATGGGTGAGATGCTCTGTAGAGCGCATAGCTGGGCAGAATGGCCTGCATACACTCTGTAGGGATTCTATAACTCTATGATTCTATTAGTTGGGTGCATGTCCCAGCACACAAGTTGTCCTGGCAGCAGCATAACCATGAAAGAAAGGTATTATTGCACTCCAAAGTGCAGCATCGAAGTGGCGAAATGTATTGTCAGTAGTTTGGTCATGCAGCATGGTCACCTAGTGAGACTGGTATGTGTCTGATGCCAAAAATCATGGACTGTGTTGGGGGAGGGGCATGGGATGGCAGTCACTGCCATGGAGTGTAACTGGACATGTTGGTGATTGCTGTCCAAGATGGAGGCCCAGAATAGTAAACAGTGTGCTGGATCCACTCTGACGTTCTCATCAGGTATTGTCATCTAGTTTCTAGCCAGCATGTCGGAGTAGAGGAGTACGCAGATTATGTACTAATAACAAGCAAATATATGCAAATTAGCTTCTTGCAACTCACAAACAGGATTCTTGTCTTGCCCTTGAAGACTTTTTTTTATAGATATTTTTATTAGAAATTTAACATTTTTACAAGTTTACAAAAATAAACAAAACTCTCAGATATAAACATTGATATACAATTAGCTCAAATATACAATAGCCAAAATTTGACAAAAAAAAACAAAACAACAAAAAAAACCGAAAAGAAAAAAAAACAAACAAACAAAACTCAACTATCTACTAATCTAACCTACAACTAACCAGGGTGTATATTTAAGTCTCTTACATGCTCGGGATATGTTAGCATCAGATATGATAAAACCCGTATTCGTGCGGGATTCCTCCCTCGAGGGGCCGCGGACCAGCCAGGTTTGTAATCTCAATTAAATAAAAGCCCTTGTTAGGATAGCCGAAATATCTGTATTTATGTAATTCAAAAAGGGCTGCCATATTTTATAAAATAATTCAGTCTTTCGGTGCACCATATTTGTAAGGAAGTCAAGGGGAATACATTCCATAATTAGTCTGTGCCAATTTGAAAGTCCAGGGGGGCCCTCCTCCACCCAGTTCATCAAAATATTTTTCCTTGCACAGAAAGAAAGAATAGAAAATATTCTCTTCCCGTACGTGTCCAGGGAGGGAAAGTTCGAAAAGCCCAAGAGGAGAGATACGGGGTCCACTTTTATTTCCGTTCCTAAAATTTCTGTCAGGGTACTTGCTACTTTAGTCCAATATCTACGGATCTTATGACAGGTCCATAAGCAATATACAAGAGTGCCCACCTCTATTTTGCATTTAGGACACATTGGAGATGCTCCTGCCTTAAATTTTGCCAATTGAACCGGTGCTATATGGGCCCTATGAAGTATCTTCAGCTGGATAGCCTGGGTTCTGTTACAAATAGTAATTCTTCTAGCATTTTCCCAGATATCATTCCACGTTTCTGTGGAGATTTCTAGTCCCAGATCCTGATCCCATGTTTTAAGCAGATTATCCATATCTCCCGATACTTCATCATGTAGCAAATGATAAATATTACTGACGGAAGATACCCCCACTGGTCGTAGGACACTACATTCTCTATTGGATTTATAAAGACTATCTAATAACGTAGTCTTCTTCTGTATAAAATCTCGAATTTGGAAGTATCGAAAGAGGTCTCCATTG
Source organism: Chiloscyllium plagiosum (assembly GCF_037043375.1). NCBI lineage: Eukaryota > Metazoa > Chordata > Chondrichthyes > Orectolobiformes > Hemiscylliidae > Chiloscyllium > Chiloscyllium plagiosum. The sequence goes on from NW_028270149.1 coordinate 63,789,364, forward strand.
GGTAATCCGAATTTCTGACGCAGCTGTCCGAAAGACATCAGGACCCCATCTTTAAATAAATCCCCGAGACATGAGATACCCCTGGATCTCCAGAGTTTAAAAGTGGCATCTGTTAACCCCGGTTGGAATCCCCATGCTCCCACTATCGGTGCATAGGGGGATGTTTTATGTGAATTACCCTCATTTTGCCGCATTATATTCCAAGCCTTGATTGTATTCAGTATTATAGGGTTTTTACAGTGATCTGTAATGATTTTCCTCTTGTCTGAGAATAAAAGGTTAATAAGTGGGTATTTTACTTGAGAAGCCTCGATGTCCAACCAGATTGATTGTGGATCAGACAAGACCCAATCAGCTATGTAACTTAATAGGGAACTTAATTGATATTTCCTAAAATCTGGGAAGTCCAATCCACCCCTTGCCTGTGGAAGCTGTAGCTTCTTCAGCTTAATGAGGGGCCGCCTATGATTCCAGATAAAGGAACTCAGCCAGCCGTATAATTTACATAAAGCCGTCCCCGGCAGCATCACCGGAAGCATTCTCATAGGATATAGGAGACGGGGCAGGATATTCATTTTGATTAATGCTATTCTACCCAACCAGGAAATTGGCAGGTCTCCCCATCGCTGGAGGTCCTGCCTTATCCTTTCCAATAAATACACAAAATTAGCCTTATACAACTGACCAAATACTGGAGTAATAAAAATGCCTAAATATAAGAAACCCTCCAGGGACCAGCGAAAGGGAAAAAGGGAACCGTCTGCTAAGCGGGGTATCACAGCAAGGCCACCCATTGGCATAGCCTCCAATTTTGAAAAATTAAATTTATAGCCTGAGAATGCACTAAATGTATTAATAACTTGGATTAAGCGAGGTATGGACATCAAAGGGTTACTGAGGAATAGAAGAACATCATCTGCATAAAGGGTAATTTTATGTTTACCTATACCAATCCTTGGGGCCACTATATTAGGATCAGCTCGTATAGCTTCTGCTAGTGGTTCAATTATTAGCGTGAATAACAATGGTGAGAGGGGACATCCCTGACGGCAGCCCCTACCCACACTGAAGCTATCCGAGCCTAATCCATTGGTAACCACAACTGCTTTGGGATCACTATACAATATTGAGATCCATTTGGTAAACACCTGTCCAACACCAAACCTCTCCAATGTGTAAAACAAATATGACCATTCGACCCTATCAAATGCCTTTTCCGCGTCTAATGAAACCACTACTCCTGGTATCTTTCCCTGATGACAAGCTTGAATCATATTCAGAGCCCTTCTAACATTATTGGATGATCTACGGCCCTTAATAAACCCCGTCTGATCTTCCTTTATAATATGTGGCAGTATCCTTTCTAATCTCAGTGCTAACGTTTTAGAGAGGATTTTAAAATCTACATTTAGCAAGGATATTGGTCTGTATGATGTACAATCTTCTGGGTCCTTTCCTTTTTTAAGGATAAGAGAGATATTTGCCTCTTTCAGCGAAGGCGGGAGACAGCCCTGACTATATTCATAGTTATACATGTCCATAAGTGGACCAACCAGTATTTCTGTAAATTCTTTATAGAATTCAGCTTGAAAGCCATCTGGGCCCGGCGCCTTACCATTTTGAAGGTGCCAACTATTTCTTGGGGTGTAAGAGGAGCATTTAGGACCGATACTTGTTCCGGGGTTAGGTCTGGAAAAGTCAAATTTTTAAAAAATGACTGCATCCTCTTCGTCCTATCTTCACAATCCTGTGATTTATATAACTCAGAATAGAATCCTCTAAAGGTCGCATTAATCTTTTTATGATCATGAGTCAAAATATCCGTACTTTCCTTGATAGACATAATAGTCTGAGGGGCCTTTTTTTTTCTTTGCAAGAAATGCTAAGTATCTACCCGGTTTGTCGCCATATTCATATAACCTTTGCTTTGCAAATAATATTTCCCTCTTAGCCGTTTGAGTAAGTGTAGTATTTAGAGCTGTCCTAAGAGCTGTAATCCTTTGCAATTTAATAATAGAAGTTCTATCAGTGTATGCTGTTTCAGCCGCTTTTAAGCGGGCTTAAAGCAGACGCTGTTGTTCTCCCTTTAATTTCTTCTGGGTCGCTGAGTAGGAGATGATCAAGCCTCGCGTGTAAGCTTTGATGGTCTCCCACATCATTGACAGGTTGCTAGCTGTACCTGAATTAATTTCTAAAAAAGTTTTAAATTCTTGAGAGAAGTACTTTACAAATTTACTATCTTTCATTAAGAAGGGGTCCATACGCCAATGCCGAGGGGATGTCCCACTGTTCCTCGCCTTAGTTTCCATATATACAGCAGCGTGGTCAGAAATTGCTATATTACCTATTTTACAGGATGATATGGAATTTAAAAAAATTGAGGGGGCAAAAAACATATCAATTCTGGTATGACATTTATGTGGATTAGAGTAGAAAGAAAAATCTCTACCCTGTGGATGAAGACATCTCCATACATCTACTAATCCTAATTCTTTGTTCAGATCCATCAATTGTCTAGATCTGGGAGATACTCCTGCAGTACTCTTGGGAATCCTGTCTATTTCCGGATCCATAATACAATTAAAGTCTCCCCCTATAATTATATGACGGGCATCAAAAGCCATCAATTTTGAAAAGGCTTCCGTTATAAATTTAAAGGGGTGTGTCGGGGGGCAGTACAAATTTAAAATCCCATATTCCTCTCCATTTATGAGGGCTTTAATCAAGATATATCATCCAGATTCGTCTTTTATCTGCTTTAGGATTTTGAAAGGGAGATTCTTCCGAACAAGAATAACAACTCCCCTGCTTTTTGAGCTAAAAGAAGAAAAAAAGGCCTGATCAAATCCGCCCTGTCGTAATTTCAAGTGTTCTTTATCTGACAGGTGTGTCTCCTGTAGGAGAGCTATATCAACTCTTTCCTTCTTAAGATTTGATAATATTTTCTTCCTTTTAAGTGGCGAATTACTCCCCTTGACATTCCAGGTGCACCACTTAACCGACTGATCAACCATAATCCTCTGGGCCAATCCGAGACCCCTCGGGAGGGGGAACCCTATCCAGAACATCCCGAGCATGGAACATGTAAAATTTACAAAAATAAAGCCTCTTTAATACACCCACAACAATACAGTAAAAAACTATTTCTAAATAAAAAAAATATAAAACGTATCTAAGTGGAGACTTTCCCCCTTGTTCCCAGGGGGCGTCACTTCCTCTCCAAAAATCCCTCATATCCTCTCCCAACCAATGCCCCACCCTTGACCCAGGCACTCCTCAATAAAATGAGGAAAATTCAAATATAATACAAAGCTAGAGTTAACAGTGAGCACCCCACCCCCACCCCTACCAACACCTGGGTATATTTGGTAATGTTAATACCATATATAAACATATAACTATAAAATTACCAGTTCAACAAATAATAATTAAATATGATAATACAAAATAACGAAGGGAAAAACAACCCCGCTCCTAAAGACAGAGGTAAAATCGAATAAGGTAACTACCTCCCCCCACCAACATTAACCAAATCCCCCAGCTTATATATGCATACACATACACACACACACACACATATACATACATCCCTCATATATACATAAAATAATAACAGAAAACAACTCCAAGGGGGGGGGGGAGAAAATCAAATCCCTCTCCCCACCCCCCATGATAATATTAAGCAGTAAGGTAAGAAAAAAAAAGGGAGGGGATATAAACCAAAGCTGGGGGGGGGAAAGGCAGACCAACATCCATTATGTCCTACAGTTTATCTAAGAGAGTCCAAGAATTCCTTAGCCTTTTCTGGTGATCCAAAGTTATATACAGATCCTTCATGGTTAAAGCGTAACATCGCTGGGTAGCGTAAGGAGTACTGAACATTTAAGTCCCTTAAACGCTTCTTCGCCTCGTCGAATGCCTTCCTCTTTCGAACCAGAGCCGGGGAAAAGTCCTGAAATAGCATGATCTTGGATCCTTTGTAGATCATAGCTTGGGGGTCTTTTCCGAGATTTCTAGAGGCTTCTAGGAGTATCTGCCTCTCCCTGTAGCTCTGCAGCCGGAACAGGACCGGGCGTGGGCGCTGGTTCAAGCCGGGCCCGCGTATTGCTACCCGGTAGGCCCATTCCACCCTTACCTGGCCTGATCCAGCTTCCAGATTTAAAAGTTGTGGCAGCCACTGCTCCAGGAATGCTGTAAACTGGCCTTCCTCTTCCTGTTTGGGAAGGCCCAGCAAACGAATATTTTTTCGACGACCTCGATTATCGAGGTCGTCAATATGATTTTCCAAGGTCCGGACTCGCTGCTCGAGAGTCCGGACCTGATTCACGGCCGATTGAGCGGTTGTCTCGGAGGTCGCGGCCTTTAGCTCCGCCCCTCCGACTCGGCGTTGAATTTCTTCAATTTCACGGTCGTGCTTCTGCAGCGCGGCCGAGAGCGACTCCCAACGATTTCTGGATTCGACGATAAAGGCATCGATCTTCGAGTCAAGCTTGGAAAGCATTTCTGCAAGACTTGCTACTGTAGGTAAGTCCCCCGGGGCGGCTGTGGACGCCTCTGGAGAGTGTGGGGGAGGGGTTCCTGCTTGCTGAGAGCTGCGGGCTCCCTTCCCTTTAGTCATTTTAACTTAGGATTAAGTTACTTAAATTAATATTACACAACTAATTGAGTTACTAAACTATTATAAATGATTTATAAATGATTTGGTGAGCTTGGTAGGGGGTAGGTGACCCACTGTGCCCAAGTCTTGGGAGGAGCACTATAGACTCAGTCTTACTGGGTCGCCGCCATCTTGGATCCCCCTTGAAGACTTTTCATCTCCACACTGACAATCTAATTTTGCCGATCTCACGATATTATCTAAACGGATACATCATCGTCCCCACATAAACAAAAACAGATACTGCTGGAAAAGCTCAGCAGGTCTGGCAGCATCTGTGGGGAGAAAGCAGAGTTAACACTTCAAGTCTGGTGATCCTTCCTCAGAACTGATGGTAGCTAGGAAAATGCCAGATTATTTTTGCAGAAGATAGAGTAAGGAAGGTGGTAAGGAGTAAATGATAGATGGGGATTGAGCCAAAAGAGAGTGAAAGACAGTTGGACAGACAAAGGAGTGGATAAGGATCTGGCTAGGAGGGTGAATAACTGCTAGTGGCTGACAAGGGGTGGAGTGTAATAGCAGACTATCTGATCACAAGGCCTGGTTTGTGTGTGTGTGGCGAGGGACGGGGGTAGGGTGTGAGGGAGGAGGTGAGCTGAGCTTTTCCAGCTATTTCTGCTTTTGTTTCTGATTTATACATCTGCAGTTTTTTCGGTTTTTATTGTTCTAATCACATTGGGGTCTGCAATGATTCTACTCCTAATTTAACTTGAATAGTTATTTCTTTTTGCCAACAAACATTTATAATATCTTTGCAGCAAATAGGCAAGATTCAGATATTCAGTTGAGGCCAAGTTAATGTGCAGTGCACCTTATGGACTTTCTTTTCTCCACAATCATGGATTGAAGTACATAGAGGCAACTTTGATCAATTAAACTCAGGGTCTGAACTTCACTTCATGCTGATCTGTCGCGTGATATGGAACAGTATGGAAAAGAAGGATGTAAAATTGGAAACCTGTTTATTTAGATCTCTAACTCAGGTCACATCTCCTATATCCTTCTTTGTGCTAAAATATTGACAAAAAGTACAGCAGGACAGAATTTTTGCCTGCAGGAATTATCTGAGATGCTGCAGTTGAAACTACTGCTCAGCACATAACCTAGCAGTACAATTAGCTTCCCTTTCAGGACATTGAATAGAATACACAGCACAGAAAATACAGGCCATTTCTCTCATTAATCCATATAAGATTAATACACCTTTCTTCATGTAACCTAAACAAGGTATTCATCTATTCCTTTCTCCCTCATGTTGAACTTAAATTACACTTGAATTTTCTATGCCATTTTCTTTAACTACTTTCTTTCATGTCAATAACTGTGGTTTGCTGGAAAGAATTAGGAAAGTCACACTGTTGTGTTATTATTATATCATCAAAGTTGTCAAATGATAGCCTGGAATTTCCTGAAACCTTGCTCAACTACAGTGTGTCATTTATTTACAAAGACATAAGTGAGTTATGTTAGTTTTTCTGCCGCATGCAAATTTCCTGGGTAATTAACCCGAGACAGTGAAACAACTGAGAAAGTATTCAGATAATTCTGAATATCCCTGAGTGTTTGAAGGCACAATGATAAAGAAAGACATGCACATTTCTGGCTGTGCTAGAATTAATGCAATAATAATCTAAATGCATCCAAATGAAATAACTAATCGTTAACAATATAGGGAGTCCCAGGAATTATTTTTCCCGTTGTAATTCACATGTGACAATGTTGACAAGCCTGAGGGTAATGCCAAAATCTGTTAGCTGAACACTGTTCCAAATTAATTCAATATCTTGTGATCCTTACATTAACTGTTCACCGTTCTCCTTCTACATTCTTGGCATAAGCCTAACACATAAATCGTGTGGTTAACATTGAGTGATTGATTGCAATCATATTGATTACTTCTATATCTTGTGCTATCATGCTTATTTTACACCTAGGCAGTAAAGAACACTGGATGGATGGATTGTCTTCAGAACAAACAATTAAACAATTAGAACAAACCTGCTTCTAATTTGCTGCCAATGTTGCTGCAACATTTTCTAATTTGAAATGAAGAAAAATATGGTGGACGTTATAAAACATCAAGATTGAGGTGCTAAGCATCTAGGTGTATGGTATCCACCATTTACAAAAATGAGCTGAAGAGTTGTTAGGAATATTCATTTTTATTATTTCAGAGTAATATACATATCAATATTTAAATTTTCATCAGTAGTAGTTCTAGAATAACACGGAGACACTTTTTAATTGGAATGAATTATTAAAAACTATTTGGATAATATAGTCTGCTGAAGGAAAGGTAGTCTATTGAATATAAAAAAGGCTGAAAATGCACTAAAGAAACATTTTTTCACAACTGTAGCTTTAGTTTGTACATTTTACAAATGTACTGAAGAAAAGTGTGAAGATCATCAGAAAGTTTGCTATTTGGAGGTCTTATTTTTTATAAACATATGTTAAGAAAAATTAGCTGCTGCATCATGGATCATGTTTAAAATATAATTCTGTTTTTATACCTACTAAACAATACTATCTCCTATTAATTAAAGGTTATCAGAATTCAGTTGCACAAATGTTCCTTTTCTGTTCTTAATGGCTTTTTATTAAATTAGGAGAGATATAGGTTGGGATTTCTTTCCATTAGATTCCAACAATTCTTTCCTGCACTCACAGTGTTGGAGGTTCTGAAGAAACTATTCGACGAGAGTAACTTGCTTTTGTAATGGTCCATTCCTGATGGGTAACGTTAATGCTCAGCTTAAGCCCCTCACCATTTATTGACAACAAGTCCAATATCATAAGTCACAAAGCTAGATCCAGTTACGAACCTGGTACATATGTGTTTATGTATGGATCTATTGAGCACCATAGTCGAACAAGAATCTTGCCTCTAAGACTTCAACCAAGATAGCAGTGGAGTAGGGTTCCTCAGCCAGAGCTCATCCACTCTGTCTGTTTCTTTTCTTTCTTTTCTCTTTTGTGCTTTCTTTCTCTTCTGTCTTCTCAGCTTTGTCCTGAGTTCCCAACCGCACTGTGGTCTTGGACTCTTGGACTCGGTGTGGCAATCTCTCAGCCTGTTGTAGCTGCCTTCCAGGCCTTTGTGGCAATCTCTTGTGGGCAGTGTGGCAGTCTCTTGGCTGCCCAGTGTGGCCTCAGCATAGATTTCCAACGTCATGATGATTCCAGATTGATCTCCCAGCCTTCAGAGCCTTGAGGTGAAGCCTAGCGAAGTATGGAGTCAAGGACTGGTACAGACTGAAGACCAGGCGATGGCATGTACTCGGTTGGAAAAATTGTAATTCTAAACATTTTATTTCTTTATTTTTCTATTTTTTTCCCCTAAGAATTTGTACTTAAGAATCTGTACCTGGGTACCTTTGTACCTAAGATGGCACTGTAAGTGATGACTTGTAAACTTCTCACTGTACTCATTTGAGTATGTGACACGAAAGCTAATTCTAATTCTAAAGAAGCAGGAGTTCAGAACCTTGGACTGCATCCTTATCAATAATGTACCTTATCCACCTCGCCTGGACATGGTGGGGCAATGTAGCATGGCCAATTCACCTCACCTTCACACCTTTAGACTGTGGGAGGAAACTGGAACACCTGAAGGAAACCCATGCAGACACAGAAAGAATGCAGACAGTCCGCACTCCCCACGGGCAGTCGCCTATGCTCCACATTTGAAAATGTATGTTTATGCTTTGATATTTTCAGCAATAAAGTTTGATATGTCTCATTGCTATATTGTACTGCAATAGTTCTAGTATTTATTGTCCACTCACCATCCAATTGATTGGACATCACAGGTTTAGAATCTTTCATTGTGAGCAGTACATTGCCATGCTGTAACATACAGTTAATGCTGTCAGATTCCATTATAAATAGTTATAGTATAAAAATGCATTGCTCCAGAATTAATATTGTGCACTGAGAAATCTTCATTTCAACTCCACCATAAAATGAAACAAAGAATTGTGGATGTTGGAAATCTGAAAGAAAAGGTGAAAATCTGAAGAAGAGTCACTTGACTTGAAGCATTAATTCTGTTCTATCTCCTCAGGTGCTGTCAGACCTGCTGAGTCTTTCCAGCAATTTCTGTTTTTGTTCCACCCCTACCCTAGTTCTGAACATTCCTGTCTCAAGTCTTTTGTTTATCTTTTCCCACGCTTTGCAAGCTCAACTCTTCCACAATACAAACATTTTGCTTGCTTATCCATATTCTCACTGAACTTTTAATGAGTCAATTTTCCTTCCTCGTCTTCCATTCTACCCAACACTGGAAATGAAACCCTTTCCTCAGTCACTGCCAGCTCCTTCTCATGAAAAGATCCTTCTCTAAAATCCTCTTTCCTGTCAAATTACTGTTTATCTCTACCTTTCCCTCCAAGATTCTTTAATAGTTGTCATCTCCCACATCCATCACACTTCCTTTTGCAACTCCTTCCAAACTGTTTGCTTTCACTAAGCAAAGTTTTCACTAAAGTCAGAAAAAAAATCTGATTGCAACTATGATGGATTGTGCATTTTAATCTTCCGATAGACCTCAACTATATTTGACATAGTTGATCATACAATCTTCTTTTACCTGTCATTTCTCGTCCAGCTCAAGACTGCTTCAGCTTATTCCACATTTCTTTATGTAGTTACAGCAGAGATTTACTTGAAATAGCTTGTCTTCCCACATTTACACCATCACTGTCCGATTTCACGTCTGCTCATTGTAATTTCTATCAGTCCCTAGTTCTTATCCCACACTGTAATCACACTTCAGAATCACTTCCCTTCTTACTGACTTACATGGCTGCAAGTCCACCTGACATCTTGGGAAGGTTACACCTATGAATTTAAATCCCTGTCCTTGGACTTATCTCCACTCTCACCTTGAAAAGTCCTTCAATATGTCTTGTACTTTTTGTTCTTCCAAATCTACAATCTGGTGTGTCTCTCTCACTCTCACATTGTTTCACATTTGACCGTGTGTCTTAAGAGGCCTGAATTACAAGCTTTGGAATACCATTCCTAAACAACTCCACTTTTCTTTCCTTGTATGCCCTATCTGAAAAGGACCCGAAATACCTTTGGTCATCAGTCGCTTCAATTACACATTCTGTAAATGTCACTGTATAACTGTAATCCAAGATGCTTCATACGAGTGTATAATGAAACAAAATATAGCAATGACCGTTGTCAAGTGGCACAGGGGGTGGTGGCCAAATGCAAGGCTAAATAGTTTGACCATGAAGAGGTTCTTGAAGGTAGAAAGAGAGATGGGGAGGTCTCAGGAGGACAATCCAGACCTCACAGCCCAGCCAACGGAGGACATTATATGGTAAAACAACTCAAGTTGGAGATACAAAAGAAAGTCAGAAATAAAGGAGCACAGATACCTGATGTTTGTGGGATAGGAAGAATGGTAGAAGATAGGGAAATATATGACCGTGGGACAAACTGAAAACAAGGCTAAGAATTTTGAAATTGAAGGTGTGTTTGTCTGAAACTTAACATAGTTGAGCTAGGACAGGGACGCTGGATGACTGGAATGTGGTATGAGGTAATGACACAGGCAGGACAGTTTTGATAGCTCAAGTTGACAGAAGGTAGAATGTGGGAGGTTGGTCAGGGCTGTTTTGTAGTTGTCAAGTCTATAAATAGTAATGGCATGAATGAAGGTGTCAGCACCTAGAAAACTGGGATAGGGTTGATTCAGAAAAGTTTACAAGATGAAGCAAGGGTGAAGTGAGGGAAGATTTTTTTTTCTCACTCAACAAGTAGTTAGGCAATGGAATGTACTGCCAGGAAATTTGGGACAGGCAGATTCAATTGAGGCATCATGAGGGCATTTAATGATTATTTGGATAAAAATCATATGGAGTGTATGAGGAAAAAAGCAGGAGATTGGCACTTGGTGATGATGCTCATTTAACAAGGCTGTGCATGCATGATGGGCCAAAAGCCTCTTACTGCACTGTAATATTTCCGTGATGTTACACAGTTGGAAACACGAGGGGCTAAGTATGACACAGAGGCAATAAACAATTTGATTCTACCTCAAAAAGTTGCCAGGGAGAGGGATGGAATTGGTGGGTAGGAAACAGAACTTGTAGCAGACACTAAAGAAAGTCACCTGTCATTTTCTCTGCCTTTTTGACTTAAGCATCCATTTTTCTTATTCTTCTTGTGTTACTGTTAAATATGCACAAATTGCCACTGTTGCATGTAAGCTACATGGTAATGCATACTTATAGTATACATAAATATATTGAAATGCATCAAACAGTATAGTATGTTTTACACAACACAATATAAATCTAAGTACAGAAAAGAGTAATGTTTTATAAATGGAAAACATTTTATTCAGATGTATACATTATTAGAAGTGATTACAAGCAATCTACAAGAACAGGAGCTTGGAAACAAGTTGCAACAGAAGGGTGCTATTCTGCGAGGCATTAATCTCAATATCAGCTTCATTTTTCATGAAACAATCTTAAGAGAGCAGGAAAATCTAAACTGATGGACTGACATTTGCAAATTAGGTATGAATACATTTGCAATAAAATGATGCAATAAATGATCTAAATGTCAAACATGCAATTTTAACAAACAAGCAAAACTTTAGGGACCTTAGAGATTGTTGTTGTTCTGTATTCCAAGAAATATCTATTCCAATCTACCTAGAAGGGACAACTTGTTCTTTCTCATTATAATGTGACATAAAAATATTAACTATGGCTGAAACAGAAAGTCTTTTTTGATAAAAAATGAAAATACAAAATAACAAGACTTTGCTCTGACAAAATTAAATACACCCACTTCTGTCGTGATATTTTTTAAATCTCTAAATGTGAAATTCAATTGCTGGGAAAACTATCATTTGTATGGCATGATTTCCTGTTTCTGTACTGCTAGGAAACAAGGCTATCTTCCAGGAGCAGAAGTAAATTTACTCAAAATGTTTGAGTGCATAAAGGCAGATCGAGCTTGAGTTTAACATGTCATCTGAAAGGTGGCATCTATAAAGATATAGCATTCCTTTGGCACAAAGGATACTGCACTATTGGAGGTGCTGCCTTTCAGACGAAGTGACTAAACCAATGTATAGTTGGAACATTGTATCTATGCTGTGGCCAATATATTTATCCTTAAACTAGTACTTTGTTGGAATTTGTTGTGTTTAAATTGGCTGCCTTATTTGCCTACATTACAACAGTAACTAGACTTCAAAAGTTCACAATTGCATGTGGGATATTGTGAAGTATCTATAGATGCCCTTCTTTTCGTTCTCATCTCACCTCCTGACATAAGTGATCAATACATTAAAATCTTGCTTTATTTTCTCGAAATAAATAACTCGCAATGTGCCAATTTTAGAAGTTTTTCTCCTTCAAATGCAATTGAAGAAGAGTTGGCAAGAAGAAACCATTGTGGATCCAACACTTCATTCAAAGTATATAAATCATAGATCAGCTTTCTAATCCATCCATTCTAACAACTCCTGAACATAGTGCGCCTGAGAACTTCTGAGATAGGACCCTTGAGAATTATAAGTTAGCCAGGAAAGACCAAAAGAGAGAGCTAATAAGAGCCAGGAGGGGACATGAGAAGTCATTGGTGAATAGGATCAAGGAAAACCTTAAGGCTTTCGATTGGTATATCAGGAATAAAAGAATGACTAGAGTAAGATTAGGGCCAATCAAACATAGTAGAGGGAAGTTGTGCATGGAGTCAGAGGAGATAGGGGAAGTGCTTAATGAATATCTTTTGTCAGTATTCACACGAGAAAAAGACAATGTTGTAGAGGAAAATAGATGGGATTGAGGTTCACAAGGAGGAGGTGTTAGCAATTCTGGAAAGTGTGAAAATAGATAAATCCACTGGGCCAGATGGGATTTATCCGAGGATTCTCTGGGAAGCCAGGGAGGAGATTGCAGAGCCTTTGGCTTTGATCTTTATGTCATTGTCTCCAGGAATAGTGTCAGAAGATTGGAGGATAGCAAACGTTGTCCCTTTGTTCAAGACAGGGAGTAGAGGCAACCCTGGTAATTATAGACTAGTGAGCCTGACTTCGGTTGTGGGTAAAGTGTTGAAAAAGGCTATAAGAGATAGGATTTATAATCATCTAGAGAGGATTAAGTTGATTTGGGATAGTCAACATGGTTTTGTGAAGGGTAGGTTATGCCTCACGGACCTTATTGAGTTCTTTGAGATGGTGACCAAACAGGTGGATGAGGGTAAAGCGGTTGATGTGATGTATAAGGATTTTGGTAAGGCATTTGATAAGGTTCTCTATGGTAGGTTATTGCAGAAAATTGGGTGGCACGGTGGCACAGTGGTTAGCACTGCTGCCTCACAGCGCCAGAGACCCGGGTTCAATTCCCGACTCAGGCAACTGACTGTGTGGAGTTTGCACATTCTCCCTGTTTCTGGGTGGGTTTCCTCCGGGTGCTCCGGTTTCCTCCCACAGTCCAAAGATGTGCGGGTCAGGTGAATTGGCCATGCTAAATTGCCCGTAGTGTTAGGTTAAAGGGGTAAATGTAGGAGTATGGGTGGGTTGCGCTTCGGCGGGTCGGTGTGGACTTGTTGGGCCGAAGGGCCTGTTTCCACACTGTAAGTAATCTAATCTAATCTAATCTAATCTAAAAAAAATAGGGAGGCATGGGATTGAGGGTGATTCAGCGGTTTGGATCAGAAATTGATGAGCTGAAAGAAGACAGAGGGTCGTGGTTGATGGGAAATGTTCATCCTGGAGTTCAGTTACTACTGGTGTTCCAGAAGGATCTGAAGCCACTGCTGTTGTCATTTTTATAAATGACCTGGATGAGGGTATAGAAGGATGGGTTAGTAAATTTGCAGATCACACTAAGGTTGGTAGAGTTGTGGATAGTGCTGAAGGATGTTGTAGGTTATAGAGGGACATAGATAAGCTGCAGAACTGGGCTGAGAGGTGGTAAATGGAGTTTAGACAATAGACAATAGACAATAGGTGCAGGAGTAGGCCATTCTGCCCTTCGAGCCTGCACCACCATTCAATATGATCATGGCTGATCATCCTTAATCAGTATCCTGTTCCTGCCTTAGCTCCATAACCCTTGATTCCACTATTCTTGAGAGCACTATCCAACTCTTTCTTAAGTGAATCCAGAGACTGGGCCTCCACTGCCCTCTGGGGCAGAGCATTCCACACAGCCACCACTCTCTTGGTGAAGAATTTTCTCCTCATCTCTGTCCTAAATGGTCTACCCCGTATTTTTAAGCTGTGTCCTCTGGTTCGGCACTCACCCATCAGCGGAAACATGTTTCCTGCCTCCAGAGTGTCCAATCCTTTAATAATCTTATATGTCTCAATCAGATCCCCTCTCAGTCTTCTAAACTCAAGAGTATACAAGCCCAGTCGCTCCAGTCTTTCAGCATAAGGTAGTCCCGCCATTCCAGGAATTGACCTCGTGAACCTACGCTGCACTCCCTCAATAGCCAGAATGTCTTTCCTCAAATCCAGAGACCAGAACTGCACACAATACTCCAGGTGTGGTCTCACCAGGGCCCTGTACAGCTGCAGAAGAACCTCTTTGCTTCTATACTCAATCCCTCTTGTTATGAAGGCCAGGCATGCTATTAACCTTCTTCACTACCTGCTGTACCTGCATGCTTACCTTCATTGACTGGTGTACAAGAACACCCAGATCTCTTTGTACTGCCCCTTTACCTAAATTGATTCCATTGAGGTAGTAATCTGCCTTCCTGTTCTTGCCACCAAAGTGGATAACCATACATTTATCCACATTAAACTGCATCTGCCATGCATCTGACCACTCACCTAATCTGTCCAGATCACCCTGTAATCTCCTAACATCCTCCTCACATTTCACCCTGCCACCCAGCTTAGTATCATCAGCAAATTTGCTAAGGTTGTTACTAATACCATCTTCTATATCATTAACATATATTGTAAAAAGCTGCGATCCCAGCACTGATCCCTGCGGTACCCCATTGGTCACTGCCTGCCATTCTGAAATGGAGCCGTTTATCACTACTCTTTGTTTCCTATCAGCCAACCAACTTTCAATCCAAGTTAGTACTTTGCCACCAATACCGTGCGCCCTAATTTTGCTCACTAACCTCCTATGTGGGACTTTATCAAAAGCTTTCTGAAAGTCCAGGTACACTACATCTACTGGATCTCCCTCATCCATCTTCAGAGTTACATCCTCAAAAAATTCCAGAAGATTAATCAAGCATGATTTCCCCTTCATAAATCCATGCTGACTCTGACTTATTCTGTTACTACTATCCAGATGTGTCATAATTTCATCCTTTATAATAGACTCCAGCATCTTTCCCACCACTGAGGTCAGACTAACTGGTCTATAATTTCCTGCTTTCTCTCTCCCACCTTTCTTAATAATTGGTACAACATTAGCCACCCTCCAATCCACAGGAACTGATCCTGAATCTATCGAACTCTGGAAAATAATCACCAATGCATCCACGATTTCTCGAGCCACCTTCTTCAGTACCCTGGGATGTAGACCATCAGGCCCCGGGGACTTATCAACCTTCAGACCTAACAGTCTCTCCAACATCAATTCCTGGCAAATATAAATTCCCTTCAGTTCAGGTCCTTCAGCCACTGTTACCTCAGGGTGATTGCTTGTGTCTTCCCCAGTGAAAACAGATCTGAAGTACCATTTCAATTCTTCCACCATTTCTTTGTTCCCCGTAATATATTCCCCTGTTTCTGTCTTCAAGGGCCCAATTTTAGTCTTAACCTTTTTTTTTGCCTTTCATATACCTAAAAAAGCTTTTACTATCCTCCTTTACATTTTTGGCCAGTTTACCTTCATACCTCATTTTTTCTCTGTGTATTTCCTTCTTAATAATCCTCTGTTGTTCTTTAAAAGCTTCCCAGTCCTCCGTTTTCCCACTTATCTTTGCTATGTTATACTTTTTCTCTTTTAACTTTATATGTCTCTTAACTTCCCTCATCAGCCACGGCCACCCATACCTCCTCCTAGGATCTTTCTTCCTTTTTGGAATGAACTGATCCTGCAACTTCTGCATTATACACAGAAATATCCGCCATTGTTCCTCCACTGTGATCCCTGCTAAGGTATTGCACCATTGAACTTTGGCCAGCTCCTCCCTCATAGCTCCATAGTTCCCTTTATTCAACTGAAATATTGTCACTTCCGATTGTACCCTCTCCCTCTCAAATTGCAGATTGAAGCTTATTGTATTATGGTCACTACTTCCCAATGGCTCCTTCACTTCGAGGTCCCTGACCAATTCTGGTTTGTTGCACAATGCCAGATCCAGAATTGCCTTCTCCCTGGTAGGCTCCAGCACCAGCTGTTCTAAGAATTCATCTTG